>NC_056743.1:271885522-272228022 GCF_019279795.1 Protopterus annectens
AAACAACAACAAAAAAACCCACAACACTAACCACATTTATGCAGGGGGCAAGTTCCCCTGCACTCCAGCTACTTCTATATCCTCACTCCAAGATCACACTACAGTGGGGAAAAGTAAATATTCCCTTATCCCCACTGTGCAGTGATCTAAGCAACAGCCTCCATTGCTGTTCACTTAGTTGCCTTTTCATGAAAGTGAATTTTCGGAAAATGCACTTTCACGAAAACGAGATCACCTAATTACATTTCAGAGAAATGTAATTTTGTTGGTTCGAGGTATAATATATATATATATATATATATATATATATATATATATATATATATACAGAGAAAGAGAGGTTTACTATCAAAAAGTTGAAAATCAAAAAAAAATCCACTTTCTTGATCGAACTGACATTCTGAATTTGGCAATGTCACTTGTACGGAATGTCAATCATCATCACTCCGACATTCACATTCGGCCAAATTTGGAATGTCATGAGGTTACGTCAGACCCTCAGGCAGTTGTACTGAAGCTGCTGTATGAATTGTATGTCTACAGCACAAGTGTTTACAGTTTTGTAGGAGGGCAAGCCCCCCTGCACCTCCCACCTCCTTCAAATTATATATTCCAACTCCAAGATCGCATTATAGTGAGGAAAAGGGTAAATTTCCTGATTCCCACTATAGTGCGATCTGTTATTAGAATGTCAAATGCACATTACCGAATGTATATTACCATTCACTATTGTGCATTCGAACATTTGCAGACCGACATTACAGAAACTGGAAAAGACACATTTGTGCATTCCAGTTTCGCGTAAGTGCCATTCCACTTTTTGATACTAAACCTATATATTTTTTACTAGCTGATTAAAATGCAGGGATATTAACATTTGTAACTTTAATTTTGTGCAGTTTTGGTAGAAAAGTATTTAGCCATTTTAGGGATACTTCTGATAAACTGTTGTGTGCTGTTGTGAATGTCCAGTTCTGAATGATCATTCGTAGTCTTTTTTTTATTGCATTTTGAATATGATTTGCAGAAATTCACTAAAAAAAGTTCATGTAATGGTGGCCCATAGACATTTTAAAATTTGAGTTAAAATGTTATATTTTGGCAGAGCTATGGGCATTTGTAGAAAATATATAAAAATCTTTTTTTTCATATTTTATTGGCTTTCCAACAGATGCATTGTGTTAACAGTTTCTATGGTAATTTTTTCCCCATTGATTTAAAGACACACTTTGCTTTTGTGTGGAAGCTGACTGCAGAGTCTTCTTTTACTGCAGGTTAGAGGTTATGATAAGAGAAATTAAGGGCTGCCAGTGAGACTTTGAAGGCTGTAGGGGAGAAGGGACTGAATGTGAGGCCTTGGTTGGCAGCACTAGGTTTCTTCTGCACATGGAACAAGTTTGATGCATAGTTAACTAACACTTTAACTAGTCATTTTCCCTGCCCATTTTATAAGCCATGGCAAATTACCACTCAGTTTCATCTGACTTAATCCCATTATACCTAACCTTAGTTGTACAATTAACATTTCAGTACCAAACTGTACTCATCTAATTACCACAAGTTTGCATAATATCTTTACCCACATGTAGCTTCATACCAGCCTTAACGTCTACTAGATCACTTGTCTTGATATAGACCTTTATGGTAAACTTGTGCTATGAGGAGTCTAATAACTGCCTCTAAGATTTGGCTCTGTTCTATCAGTCCTTTCATCTAAATGACCTTTTGAAAATATCACAACTGGTTTCGCATATAGATTGTCAGGACTTTCCTCTGACATCCTCATTAATTGATTGCTTTCATGTTGCAAACCTTCCATAGCAGAAAAGGAAAATTGTGTCTCTTCAGCTGAACATTTCGAACCATCCATCCATCCACAATCCCTTTTTCCATTTATGCACATGGGGTCAAAGTATCACTTCAACAGTGGTGATCATCTCAAGCCAAGATTTAAACAGAAATGATCATTAGGAGTTTCATTTGGCATACTATGTACATGTTCACCTCTTGTCAAAACATTGCTCTTCCAATGCACAGAGCATTAATTGCCTTGCCATCTCCCCTGCTCTGAGGACCTTACCTGTGCCACTGTTTAACTTTATTAAAGCCATGAAATTTATGTGTGTATTAATGAAGTCTTTCCCATGCAAATCACCTGTACCTAGGATGGTAATACATTAATTCCAGCACAACTGTTTTCACTCCTCAAAGCCAATGAGCTGCAAGCCCTCCAGTACCTCTTCTTAGAGGGGCATTATCTGTAGTGATAGGTTTGAGCATCTCAAGCACTTTTTTTTAGCCTGAGTGATATGCCATTATAACATTGTCATTTTTAAAAAATGCCCTGACACTTTCTTTACTCATACCCCAGGTTATCTTTTGTTTGTTGTACAGCCTGCACATCATAGAACTCTTATGAATGACCTCACTGGATTCCATGCAGCACATGACAAGACTATATTTCCCTATGGCATCTGGACTTATACTGTACTGAATATTTTTATGCCTAGTACTTTGTATATTAAAGCAACCAGTACCCAGACCTTTTTTCCCCTATAGGCAATATGAAGTACTTACCCTTGAGGTTTGTAGCAATCCCTTGGAGGTATGGAGTTTTAACAGTACCCACTGTTTTGTTTTGGCCAAAGAAGTCTCCCAGGTCTTTACAAATATTAACTGATAGCATTCACTTGCAGTCAGATTCTGTTTTTTCCTAGAAGCAAGAATGCATCCAAATAATGTCTCACACAGACCTCCAAGCTGTATATCACTGAGACATTTTTAAGTGTATTGGTAAACCTTTCAAGTGAGAAAGATGACTATATTTCCAAAATACATTACACTACCTATGTGGTATTCTTGCATTATGAAAAAAAAACAGTAAGAGCCAGTCTTCCTTCAGTCACTGGTGCATCATGATCAAGTAAGCCATACTTGGCTGTTTCATGGAATTGTGATAAGCTAAGGTCCACTTAAGTTCCTTCTAGAATAGAAAGATGAGCTACCAATGTTGACTCACCTTGGTCTTTTCATAGGTTCAGAGGTGATTACTAGGCTAATGGCACAAGAGTCTTTACAAGCCTAGCCAATAATACCCAGAATATGACAATATTATATCTTAATTCCCTAGAGCTGGGATAGGGTAATATCAGGGTAATGGGTCATTGGGCGTTGGAGCCCTGAGTCATTTATAGACTGCCTCTGTCCATAAGGAATATGGGCAGTACCCCAGGAGTGAATTTATGGTTCCCTATCCATTAATCCAAGTTTTGTTTGAAGAGAATGATGGATGCGTTGTGTTTGACAAAAATGGGAAGTTTATTCCATAGATGAGGTAGCCTTTGGGATCCGAGTCTGTCTCCTGCAAGTTCTGTTAGAGTCACAATGTTCAGGTCGATGGAACGCATAACCCTTGTATAATTGTTCTTGCAAATATGTAACATTTTCATCAGAGCTGGATCATAGAATGCCTTGTAGGTCAGGCACAGGTTTCCTCTCAATAAACAATATGAGACAGAATAAAGGGATATGCTCTTTAGTTGGTCTGCATAAGACATGTGTCTTATGTGTTATATTTTTTTTGTGAGAAACCTCTGGGGCCATACAAGTTGGTGTAAGTGCCTGGTTAGGTACATATAGTAGGGAGCACTGTACTCAATTATCAGGGTAATGGGTCATTAGTCACAATAGAACTAAAAACAAACTAGAATAGAAATAAACAAAGTAATCCAATTCCGATAAAACTGTTTATTCCAACGAAAATCAAACTAAACGCTTTCACCCAACTATTCCGTGGGTTTCATCAGAGTTATGCATACACCATTCTCACTCTCATTATATACTTAACACCATTCATCTGTATCCAATCACATAACTACTTCAATTGTTTTTTTTTAAATACTTAACAATCAATTCTTAACAATTAATTCTTAAACAATCAAATTTTAAAGTTATAAAACATACAACACCTCATTTCATTGTATAAAATTCATTGCAATTGTTAAAAGATGTTATATAATACCACATGTAAATGACCCTTACGTATTGTTTATTCAACCTAAAACATATATATATAATAACATAAACCCTATATCAGATTATAAATAATAAATAATCTAAAAAATTGTACCTGAATATGTATTGCAGGAATATTTCATAAAATATGTATATTATTAGTGTAATGAATAATTGTACTTACTAACTACTTTACCTCCACCTATCCACAAAACATTAACAAACTAGATGCAGTATGATTTGTATTTTAGTATACTAGAAATGGAGATGTGTTTGTTAATGCCTGGCGTGTTGTTGGCATTAAGTCTAAGTTGCCACAGGCATTCCTTCATTTCTAATAAATTATTCACATCCCCCTCATTATTGATTTTGTATGGGATCCTGTCAACTACAAAAAATAAAAACCTTTTAAATTCCTCGCATTTAGTACTATGTATATATAAAGAACTAGTTAACTTCTTATTTTTAATATCCCTAGTGTGTTCCATAATACGCTCTCTTAGTTTCCTGAGGAATGGAGCAGTTACTAAAACAACACCTGGAGATAACGCAACGTCTTTTATTGACCTTGCAGGAGCAAGGAATGGTTATGAACTTTTGCAACGGAGCTGCTAATGGAATTGGTGGTAATACACAGAATGGAAATATTTCATTAACTGAAACAGAAGAACAACGAAACCATGGCCAAGAGGTTCCACTTCGAAACTCCACACGACGGCTAGAGGATGGGAAATATGGCAAATAGTAAGAGGATTCGGGACATTAAAGATTTACTTACAGCTCTAATTTTCACAACATGGTGACTTTAAATAAGCAACTAGGACTTTAAAGTAAAGAAGTAGAAAGAACTTTAAATCCATGGAGAATGACAATCAAATACCTCAGGTCCCTGGAGTTAAAACAGGTACCTAAATTACCTTTTGGTTTTGACTATAACAGTGAGTTATTTGATGAATTGTTAAATATTTTTGACAACACAGGTATGGAGTCGATGAAGTTAATTATTAAAAACAACAATTGTAGGTTAACTAAATTGAATGAGATTTTGGTTACATTAGACAATAGTATACGTAATGACTTGTTATTTGAACACAACAAACACAGACTTGATAATATAATAATGGATATGGATAGGTTTGTGAATAAGGGTTTGGATATAAAGAACAACAAACTACATAGGGACAGTCAGGACTATGAAAATAAGAAGGCATATTCACATTTTAGGGAATATAAGTGTAATAAAGCATTTTTAAACACTAAGGACACTACAGGAAGGGCCACTTCAAATATGAACAACAATAGTATGGAACATCAGATGGGCCAACAGAATTATTCTAAGAATTACCTTGGTAGAGAAAATAACAATAACAATAAGAATAATGAAAAAGTTTTTTTAGAAGACCCAGTGGTGAGGAGATCAGATTATACGGGATGGATTAACCAAGGGCCAACGAGAAATATTATCCAACGAGGGACAGAAGATACAGGACAAATTCACACTATTAAACAAACATGTTACTGTAGGAACACACAGGGGTATTGAAACACTAGAGGACACAACTAGTACAAATTTTAACTGTACAATGAATGAGACAATGATAGATGTGATGGATGTACCTATAGAATACTATGAGTGTACTGAAACATATATATTTGAAAGTAAAGAAAACTCAAAAGAAGAGATTGATTATGATGTACAACAAGAGTTGAACTGTGTTATATCAAAGGAAGGTGGATTTGCAGTGTACAATTATACGGACAAGGAATTTGGTGAAAATTATATTTCTCTTCTTAAAAAAGGATTTACGTTTGTCCCTAACTTCAAACTTGACATTGGTAGAGTGATGATTAACTTGAAATTGTATATCAGATTATTAAATTTGAAAATGTTTTTTTCGAATGATGTTAGTAAAACGATAGAATCTGATTTCAGGCATGTTACACTGAAACTATAAATTTTTGAAATGCTATGTGACATTTCAATTTAAGTTAGTAAAAAAAAAGGAGAATATAAAGATAATCTAACAACAGCTGAGAGAGAGGTTTGCTTAAAAGGAAGCAACAACTAAAGCCTACAGAATTATGAAACCAGATAAGGTAGTGATGACTAAGGTAGACTACTTGAACAAAATGGCAGATATGCTAAACGACAGTGAAACTTATGAGAAAGTTTCAAGATACGAGATGATTAGAGCATACACCAAGGTGGATTGGCAACTATATGACTACCTTATGGAGGATGTGATAAATAAGGAGGAACATAATTATTTACTTGTAGAACATCCGAGCACACCTTCTATATTTGGTATACCGAAGATCCACAAAAATGTCAACAACCCCCCATTCAGACCCATAGTGTCAGCTAAGGGATCTAAATTAGAAGCCATGGCTCACTATATAGACAAGAATTGTAAAGATAGCTTAAAGAAAGTACCTCACATATTAAAGGACTCATGGCATTGTTTGGAGTTGGTAAAGGAAAAGTTACGTTTTATAAATCAAGATACCATTATGGTAACACTAGATATAATTAATTTGTTTTCAGTAATACCCCATGAACAGGGTCTACAAATGTTTGAAGCGAGTCTAGAGGCTTTTAGTGACTTGCACACTATTAAGCGAAGACTATTGGTAGAAATGATGGAGACCATCTTAACAAACAACTATTTTGTGTTAGAGGGTGAATTATTTAAACAGAAAATTTAGTGTTGGCACAATGGGAAGTGCAATGGATATTTGTCAGTAGGTTTTGGTCTAAGATAATAGCATACTTAAGATTTTTGGATGACATAATCATTTTTGGGAAGAGATAGTAGAATTTGTTACTTATTTGGAAACAACAACTAGTTTCTTAAGATTCACATATAAAATACATAAAGAGAGTTGTGAATATTTGGACATTAAATTCCACATGAAGGAAGGGGGAACAATAGAATTGAACATTTATAGGAAAAAGATATACTCAAATTCCTTTTTTGCACTTGATAGTGTCACCCCCTTACTTTCAAAAAAAGAATTTAGTTAAGGGCCAAATGGTTAGACTATCGAGGATTATAAGTAATGACGTGGTATTCAACAACGAGGTAGACAAGTTGATGGAAATGTTTCAAGACAGAGGCTACCCACGGTATTTAGTATCTGAAATGAAGAAAGAAGTGATGGTCAAAAGGACCAAAAATTTCAGACCAATATTAAGGTTTGGAATGAATGTGGATACAAGTAAAAAAGAGAATAGGATAGAAGCATTAATATTACCATTTAATGAAAACACAGGAATAGTTTTCAACACAATAAAGGAAATATGGGACAAAATATTCAGCAACAAATTGGACATTATGAATATTTTAGGTAAAGGTCCGAATATAACATATAGTAGGGGAAGAACCTTAAGGAATATTTTGAAAGTAACAATACGAATCAACCATATAAAAATTCAAGAATGAAGAAATGTGGGTTATGTAGAACCTGTAAGTTCATTAATGATGGTCCGTATGTTACGGTACAGGACTTTAATAGATCCATCAAATGTCCTGGGCATGTAAACTGTAACACTAAGATGGTGGTATACATAGCGACTTGTTTATCATGTCCGAAACTAAATTATGGAACACACTAGGGATATTAAAAATAAGAAGTTAACTAGTTCTTTATATATACATAGTACTAAATGTGAGGAATTTAAAAGGTTTTTATTTTTTGTAGTTGACAGGATCCCATACAACATCAATAATGAGGGGGATGTGAATAATTTATTAGAAATGAAGGAACACATCTCCATTTCTAGTATACTAAAATACAAATCATACTGCATCTAGTTTGTTAATGTTTTGTGGATAGGTGGAGGTTAAGTAGTTAGCAACTACAATTATTCATTACACTAATAATATACATATTTTATGAAATATTCCTGTAATACATATACAGATAAAATTTTTTAGATTATTTATTATTTATAATCTGATATAGAGTTTATGTTATTATATATATATGTTTTAGGTTGAATAAACAATACGTAAGGGTCATTTACATGTGGTATTATATACCATATTTTAACAATTGCAATGAATTTTATACAATGAAATGAGGTGTTGTATGTTTAATAACTAAATTTATTTTTTTATTAATTTATAAAGATTTGTTGATTGTTATTTTCAAAAAAAAATTGATGTAGTAGTTATGTGATTGGATATGATGAATGGTATATAATATAATGAGATGAGTGAGAATGTATGTATAACTCTGATGAAACCGTTTGATTTTCGTTGGAATAAACAGTTTTATCGGAATTGGATTACTTTGTTTATTTCTATTCTAGTAATGGGTCATTAGCCTGATGAGGGCCCAGTACAATGGCACTATAACTTCCTTTGCTCTTGATGCCATGCATTTACTTATAAGCTGAGTCACACAGAAGGATTTCCTCACTACTGTAGCTACCTGGTGATCAAAGTGTAGGCTACTATCTATCTGTGTTCCTAGGTCCTTCACCATTAGGTCTACGTTTAGGGAAGTGCTATCAATATTATAATTTGCAGGCATATTTGATTTACCAAAGGGTATGATTATGCATTATTTAGCATTTAGTCTCAGACTATACTTTTGGCACCAGTCATTTGTCATTTTTAGGCCTGTTTGTAGGAGGTCACCATTGTTTGGGGATTCACTGATTGCTCCCAACTTGCAGTCATTTGGCAAACTTTGTGAGCCAGAGGCCCCACGTTAGGTTTCACTTCAGAGAAGTATACACCAAATGGAAGGGATGCCAACACAGAGCCCTGTGGTAACAAGTTTCTTATCAGAAGTGGATTCACCTATCCAGACAACATTTGTCCTGTTAATAAGCCAGTTGGTTATTGTAGAATATGAACAGCCAAAGCATGTGTTTGAAGGAATTGAGTACGTGACAGTCTGCATGTATTAAGATGTACTGTGTATTATGAACTTTGAATGAACTGTGAGTAGTGGAAAATTACTGAAAAACAAGAGTCTGCTTGAAAGCAGGAAATGTGCCTTATATAGAAGTATATCCGATTTTCTTTCTCTGCCCAGAGATATAATGATGTGAACTGTTTTATGCTTACAGGTAAATCATTGATTGGTTAATTGTTTTGTATAACGATCAAATTGGTTTATTTTATATTTTTGTACCATCAGCAATATTCACAGTATATAAACTAGTGCATTCCTTTGTTCTGGGAGTCTCCCTGGTGCTTTTCCATGAGGCTCCCACATGTGTGTACTGTAGTTAATAAATACCACTGAAAGAGAGAAAGAACTGTATTTGTCTTCATTCTCAAGGTAATGTGTAACTTAACAATTGGTGCTGTGACTCGGATCTGAATTGAGAACAAGCTACAGCAGTCAGGAATTGAACGAAATACTGATAATAAAAGGGCCCATAACAGATTTTTCTGTTTCTGCGGTGTTTCTTTCATTTTTCTGCATCTGTCTGCCTTAAAGATTTGGTATTTTTAACTATGCAGAAATTACATGATTTATCTCATTCAGTCATTTTAAGGTAAGAGGCATGCATTTCTTTGCTGCTATTGATTTTGCAGTATGAGTGTGGGTTAAAACGAAACGCTGGTGACATAAGTGTGAAAGGAGATATGAGAGTTGGGGAAAAATGACGTTTACACAACATCTTAGCTAAACCTGTAAAATACAGTATAGCTTTCTGCGTGACAATGGGAGCAAGTGTGGGAACAATAAAAGAGCCAGTAAGAGGTACACCAGCTGGTTATATGTTTTTTCATGTGTCCCGGGACAGTCGCATGTTTTTAAATCAGTGGATCGCCCTTACTAAAAATGATGGTGCTCTCACCTTCCCAGAAAATGGTAGTTTTAATAAAAATATCCTGACAAATTTATAGGGAAAATTGAAAAAAAAGGGAAGAGAAATACCAGGGTTATATTGGGCAGCTTTCAATGACTGGATGTCAGAGTCAAAGGAAAGGGAAAAGGATTCGGTAATTAGTAGTCTTAAAGATAATCAGCAAAAATTAAAAGAACAGTTAAAAGAACTACAACATACTGCGAGTAATTTAGATGTAGCAGACGGTAAGCGACTAAAGGAACCGACCTTCAAGTGATTACATCTGGTAAAAGAATTAAGTAAATTACAGATAGCTGAATCATCTGAAGATGATAATCCTTGGTTTCCCCCACCTCCCACAGGACCACCGTAGTATCAGTCCCCACCGGTCCAGGAAAGAGAGGTGAGCTCCATGACAGGGAGCAATAGTCAGTGGGGAGAGAAGCATGCTAGTACTGGGAGCAGAGATCAGGCAGAGGGAGGTCAGTCTAGTAAATCAGACATTGAGGAACAGGATAAGGAAAAGGCATTACACATGACGACTCGTAGTAAAATAAAAAAGGAGACAAATGCACAAATGTTTTTTAAGCCTAGATCTTATGAGCCTAGATCTTATCAGGAAAAAAAAAGGAAGGCTTTACTTACATCAGAAAAAAACATTTTGGCCAGTTTCCTGCCATGATAGATGACGGCAACTGCTATTATGGCCCTGATAAGTTTAATCCTGATTCAGAGTCTGAGTCATCAGACGATGGCAGAATGTTTCCCTTGAGAGAAGTTCCGAACCCAGCGCATGCTAGGGATGCGGGACAACCAGCAACTGTAGTAGTACCTAGGGCGTGGTCAGCAGTTGATTTTCAAGCCATTACTAAGTCACTCCCACCCATCCATACAAACCCAGCAAAATTCCAGCGTGTATTAGCATGACATATTTGTCTACGAAATCCTACCATAGAAGAGGTTAGAGCAGTCCTTCAATACGCCGTCCCAGCTGATTTAATGAAACAAATCTGGGATCATGCTAATGTTCCCACTCCAATACCAAAGCACAATATACAAGGGGAAAATGGGTTTGAGGCGGTCAGAAAACGTATTGTCAATGCTGCCACCATAATAGTCCCGCCTACCCCTAATCGGTCAAAAATTAAATCAGTTATACAAAAAGAAGATGAGCCTGTAGACGAATATTTAAATTGGCTCACTGAAGCCTTTGATGCTTATTCTGGGTATCCAGAGCCTACCAAAGGACCAGCACAGAGCAGATTGTTGGCTGCTTTTGTAGATGGGTTATGCCCCCAGGTGAGGGATAAGTTAAAGGAAGTGTGCTTAAACTGGCCTAGTTTAGGATTACATGAGTTAGTCCAACAGGTACAATAACTATCTGACCACTTAGCTAAAAAAAAGAAGGACTTACAGGAAAAGTTAGTAAAGGCACAAATTCAAATGTGTAATGCTTTTGGCCAGCTGCCTGGCCAGCTTGGTAGAGGACGAGGAAGAGAAAGAGGAAGGGGTGGACACCAAGGGGCAGGAAATCAAAATAGACAAAACTGGCAGGAAACACAATCGGCCCCACCCCAGAATTATAGTAATCAGACAGAATGTTTCAACTGTGGCCAAATAGGCCATTGGAGGAATGAATGTCCATATTTAGCTGAACAACCTGCCCCACTCACTGATACGTCGCATTGGTGGAATTCTAATTGGACTCCGTCCAATCTACAGCAACCACAATGAAGGTTCCCTGAACAGAAACAGCAGCAGTTGTGCCATTTTATTCCTGTGGATCAGGCTGGACCACATGTTATGTTACTAGTTAAAAATAAACCATATCCATTTTTGATTGATACCGAAGCAACTAAATCCATGCTAGCTGGCAAAGCAGCAATGAATGTTCCCCTCTCTGACAAAATAACTAGAGGAGTGGGTGTCGCTGGTATACCTATTGAGTATTCCAAAACTGTTCCAATCCCAGTAACTTTGGGACCTCTACAAGATAACCATGCATTTTTAGTAGGACCTTCAGCACCTTTAAATCTATTATGGAGAGACTTGCTTTGCAAAATGGTGGCCACCATTTTTTGCACAGCTGATGGAGTTTATCTCCAAGTACCTTCAGACCAACAGGATAGTACCCTGGCAGCCTTAGCTGAAACTATCACTTTACAGACAATGTGTATCCAGTCAGATCTTGACAGAAACAGGTGTTTACATTCGCTACCCTCTCACTTGTGGATTACTCATGACACTGATGTGGGATTTTTGACCTCAGCTACTCCTGTAAAAATAACTCTAAAACCAGGAGCAAAGTTGCCGTGAGTGCCACAGTACTCTTTGACAGCTGAGGCTATATCTGGTATTGCCTCTGTTATTTCTGCATTGGAACAGTAAGGGATCATAGTACCCACCACAAGCCCATATAATACCCCAATATTACCAGTAAAAAAACCTGGCAAACAAGCTTACAGATTTGTGCAGGACTTGCATGAAGTCAACAAAGCTGTTTTGCCCATTTTCCCAATTGTACCAAACCCAGCTACTATTTTGAGCTGTATCCCACCTACCACAAAATGTTTTACGGTCATAGATATTTCATCAGCTTTTTTCTCTATTCCAGTACATCCCAATAATCAGTATTTGTTTGCATTTACTTATAAAGGTCAGCAGTATACTTGGACTTGATTGTCCCAGGGATACATAGAGTCCCTAACCTTATTTTCTAGAGAGATGCATAGACAGCTACAGGATCTGCAATTACCATCACATTCAGTTCTTGTCCAATATGTGGATGATATTCTTATAGCTTCATCAGACAGTAAATCATGTATGGAGGATTCCCTTTTAGTGTTAAATGTTTTAGCTACATGAGGGTTTAAAGTAAACAGATCAAAATTACAATTCTGTCAGGAAAAGGTGCAGTATTTGGGACATATAATTGCAATGGGTTCCTGTCAAATACTCCCAAATCGCATAACTTCGATTCAAAGTACCCCTCACCCTGTAACCCAGAGGCAGCTTCAAGGATTCCTTGGCGTATGAGGATACTGCAGACAGTGGATGTCTAATTTTTCAGAGATTTCAGCCCCCCTGTTACGACTCCAAAAAAAGGATGTTACGGAACCTTTCCCTGGACGTCAAACATAAAGAGGCTTATCAGGCTATCAAAACAGCCTTGGTAAATCCTCCTGCCTTAGGGTTGCCAGATTATTCCAAATCTTTTGTTTTTTGCTGTGAGCGGAACAAGACTGCCTTGGGTCTCTTAGCTCAGCAACGCACTGGAAGCTACCGGCCTATCGCTTACTACAGCACTCAGCTAGATCCGGTTGCCTCTGGTTACCTGGCCTGTTTGGTGGCTGTGGCAGCTGCCGCTGTCTTGGTTGATATGGCAGCCCCACTAACCCTGGGACATGATACTGTACTAGCAGTTTCATATGCAGTTCAAGCATCACCTTTAAAAACAAAAACACAGTATCTTTCAAATGCATGCCTTACTAAGTATGAATTAAGTTTAATAAATAATCCTGCCCTACAAGTCATACACTGCCCACCACTGAAACCTGCCTCTTTAATACCAACTAAAGATGAGGGCGAACCACATGACTGTGTGCTTGTAGTTAACTCTGTCCTTTCTCCTAGGTTACATTTATATGACACTCCTTTGCAAAATCCTGTTCTTTTTGTTGATGGATCCTGCTTACGAACAAACTCTGGTGAATTCCAAGCTGCTTGGTCGGTTTGTATTCTGACTGAAGTTTTAAGATCAGCACAATTACCCCAAGACACTTCTGCACAGGCTGCGGAACTAGCTGCATTATCAAATGCATGCAAAATAGCTAAGGACAAGTCTGTTACTATATATACTGACTCCTGTTATGCCCATGGTGTTGTTCATAATTTTGGTATATTGTGGAAGAAAAGAGGGTTTTTAACATCTTCTGGGGCACCTGTTAAAAAACATTTATATATCAATAACTTACTACAAGACTTATTGTTACCTTCTCAACTTGCTGTTGTTAAATGTGCAGCCCATCACTCCAATGACTCCTTTGAAACTAAGGGCAATAATTTAGCTGACTGGGGTGCTAAACAGGCTGCTCTCTCACAAACTGTTCAGGGACATTTTCTTCAACCTCTGCAACAAATGGTTACTTCTGATACCACAGTGTTAAAAGCTTTACAGGATAAAGTAGCAGAATCAGAAAGAAAAACATGGCTGGCTCAAGGTTGTTTTAAACGCTCTGATTTCATATGGCAACATCCCGATGGCAGATTGGTCTGCTCAATGTCCATGTTAAATTCTCTTATTAAAGAGTATCATTTGCCAGCCCATGTAGGGGTACACATTAATAAAACAAATCCAAAAGGATTGGTTTGCACCAGGACTTTCTGCTTCTGTGCAGCATTTTTTGAGCACGTGCTCCATTTGTTTACAGTATAACATTTCAAAAGGCACTATGGCTCCCGCACAACCACTGCCAAAACCATTGGGACCATTCTGTGCTTTGCAATGGGATTTTATTGAACTCCCACCTTGTACTCATTTCAGATATGTTTTAACTGTTGTTGATGTTTTCTCTGGGTGGTTAGAAGCCTACCCATGTGTTAAGAATGATGCTATTTCAGTTGCTAAGAAACTTTGTTATGAATTGATACCTCATTTTGATGTTCCCTGTCAAATATATTTGGACCGTGGAACACATTTTACTGCTCAGTTGATTGATTCATTGTGTAAAATGTTAGGCATCACCTTAAAGTTTCATTGTCCATATAGACCACATGCATCAGGTATTATTGAATGCATGAATCAGACAATAAAACTAGATTGGCTAAAATTACTACGGAAATGGGCCTCACTTGGGTACAGGCCTTACCTCTAGCCCTACTCTCTATGAGAGCACAAGTACATCCTACTAAGGGACTTTCTCCTCATGAAATCCTCATGGGCCACCCTATGCACATGCCCATGACACCACCACCGCCTTTCTCTGAGTACGATGCATTTCATCATGGTATTCTTGTATATTGCACTTCTCTTGTCTCTTTTTTACAGTTTTATCACCGCCAGGTAGCAGCGGCTCAACATATCCCTGATCCTTTCCTGTCTTCCGCACTACAACCAGGAGACTGGGTGTACGTCAAGTCTTTCTCTCGAAAAACAGTGCTTCAACCACGTTGGAAGGGGCCCTTCCTGGTTCTACTGATGACATCATCAGCGGTGTGACTACAAGGCTCGCCCACCTGGATTCACATATTTCACGTCAAAAAGGTTGTCCCATCCGAAGATCAACAGCCTTTACCTTTTTCAACTCCAGACTCTCCACCTATTGCTACTCGTACTCAAAGCCATACTGTACCAGCACCTGATGATGCCTAACATCTACCCATTTGGAAAACCCCAAACTCCTGATACTATGCAAACTCAACCACTATTTCCACAAAAGTACTGGACAGCTCTTTTGGTGGTTATTCCTGTTGTACTGTTGTTTTTAATGTGGCCATTTTTATTTCCTGCTCCAACAACGCACTCTGCCAAGCAAGCTATTTGGCACCCACCTTTCAACACCTACCAGGCCATTAAACATGTCTATGCTTCCACCTTCAATGTTTCTGATTGCTGGATCTGTGCAGCTCTTCCCACTTCACATGATGGCCTGCCAATGACAGCTAGTCCTTTACCTACTGACAACTATTCAACCATCCTCTTTAATACTTGTGGGGGATTGCGTAAACAAATACATTTAAATCGAACTGTAGCTCGACTTTAGCATACCAACAGCAAGGCATTTTATGCCTAAAACAAAAGGGAATAAAGAAAGTCAGTTCAAGTAATTGCACTATAACAATTCAGAGAGTATGTGCCGTTATTAACTACAAAGCTTTACAGTCAATTAACGTTATGGCACGGGACAGGTCTATGTCTTATTCAGTGTGGTGGGCCTCTGTATCTACACCATTCAAGAATTATTCAGATTGGCAGACGTGTAATGTGACTGGAACAATGTTAGGGCCAAAGGAGGTATAGATCTTTGAAAATAGCCCTACAATGACAAATTACTCACAACTCTCACGTCTTAAGTTAGAGTTAGATGATGTAGTCTCTCAAGTAGTGTTCAATAATAATGTTACCACTAACATTTCCACTATGCTCTTGGAAGAAGGGTTGTATTTTATTTGTGGTAGAAAGGCATATAAGTGGTTACCAGGGAATTGGTCTGGTAGCTGTTTCTTAGGTTATTTAGTCCCAGCTATCCAACATGTATCTGCCTTACCTCAAGGAAATATTCAGAACGTTCGAGAAGTCAAGAAGCCTACCAATCCGGTAGGTCAAGTTGATGCTTCATGGATCTATCATCATGATTTAACTCATGCTGGCACTAAAGGACTATCCCATAAGGACTTGGGTGATGACGTCATATCATGGGCTGGTATAATTCCAGCATACAGAGTAGTAAAATCAATTTGGGAACTGAGAAAGCTATCCAAATTGCTTGAAGTATTAAGTAATGCTACATTTTCTGCCTTGGAACTAGTGACTGATGGACTGACTGCTACGAGAGCTGTAGTGCTCCAAAATCATATGGCTCTCGACTTCACCCTAGTGGTGAAAGGAGGAACTTGCACTTTAATCCAGGAGGAGTGTTGTACGTTTATTCCCAACAATCAGCACGAAATTGAAAGCCATCTTGAACTGATTCAAAGCGTTTCCGAACTCTCCGAGGCCAAAGAGGCCGATAGTTCAACATGGGCATGGTTAACTAACCTGTTCTCAGGTTGGGGAGGTGGACTGTTGAAGCTGATTTTATTAATTGCAGTATTAGCAATTGTTGCTTTTCTTGTCATATTTTTTTAATCAAAGCACTGATCTTGAAACTGATGTCTTCAGAAACTGTGAAAAAGGTGCCTAAGTTTTATATGCCTGCAACTATGAATGTAGACAATGACATGACAATGTTTACCAATGATGAAAGACCAGTAACATGGTACTGTTAGATTTGGGACAAATGTATGATAGGTTAAGTGGTGATGCTTACACAGCATCAAATGGGGGATTGTAGAATATGAACAGCCAAAGCATGTGTTTGAAGGAATTGAGTACATGATAGTCTGCATGTATTAAGATGTACTGTGTACTATGAACTTTGAATGAACTGTGAGTAGTGGAAAATTACTGAAAACAAGAGTTTGCTTGAAAGCAAGAAATGTGCCTTATATAGAAGTATATCCAATTTTCTTTCTCTGCCCAGAGATATAATGATGTGAACTGCTTTATGCTTACAGGTAAATCATTGATTGGTTAATTGTTTTGTATAACGACTTAATTGGTTCATTTTATATTTTTGTACCATCAGCAATATTCACGGTATATAAGCTAGTGCATTCCTTTGTTCTGGGAGTCTCCCTGGTGCTTTTCCATGAGGCTCCCACAGGTGTGTACTGTAGTTAATAAATACCACTGAAAGAGAGAAGGAATTGTATTTGTCTTCATTCTCAAGGTAATGTGTAACTTAACAGGGTTTATGCCTAACTTAGTAAATTTATCTATGATCCCTGATTAGGGAATTGTGCTGAAAACTTTGGCCAGGTCTAGATAAATGGTGTGTACTGTTTTACTCTCATCCATGGCCCTGGTGACTTTCTCAAAGAAGTCTACCCAGATTGAGCAGGCAAGACCTCCCTCTGACAAAGACAAATTAGTTTTGGTCCAGTTTTTTTTAGAGTTCCTATGTTGTTATTGTTCAGGTCCATGATAATTCTCTCCATGGTATTGCAGATAAAACTGGTCAAGTTTATGGGTCTGTAGTTCCCTAAATCAGTTGATGGGACCCCCTTGTACAGAGGGATGACTGTTGCTGTCCTCCATTCCTCTCTGGTATAAAGCCTGACCAGAGGCTGTGGTTAAAGAGGGTTTCTACTGGCCTGGTAGATTCTATTTTAAGCTATTTAAGAAGCTTCCTGGAATGTTATCAGGACCCATGGAGGGTGTGATTTGGGCTTTAGTGAACACAGTAAGGACATGTTCCCTTGTAATGACTGATAGGAGGATGATTGTGGGCATTTCTTTGGGTGTGGTGGGATTTGAGGGGGGGTATGAACTAAACTTGGACAGAAGGTTTGCTATAGTTTCAGGTTGCGTGTAAGTATTGCTGTTCATGATTAGCTTGGAACATTGATGAGCATCTCCCCTGAGGTTACGAACATAATTAAAAAAAAAACTTATGGTTATCTTTCACCTAGGTGGCTATCTTTGCCTCATAGTTTCCTTTGGCAGATTTGACCATCTCTCTAATTTGTTAGTTTGGACTGGTGAATGTCTTATTGGTTATCTTTCACCTAGGAGGCTATCTTTGCCTCATAGTTTGCTTTGGCAGATTTGACCAGCTCTCTAATTTATTAGTTTAGATTGTTGAGTGTCTTTTTGCACTGTTTTGTCTGTTCCTTCTTGGCTCTGGAGATGATTTTTCCTTTAACTAAATAGCCTATTTATGATAGGGGTCCACCAGGGTGGATTATTTTTGCCAGTAATCATAGGTTTGACTCAGACAGGTACTGCCATCTCTGTGCAGCTATGAATGTGGCTGTACAGTGCTTTTGTGTACAGCTCAGAGTAGGCCTCAGTGTCATCTGGGTTTGGAGGGACTCAGAAGTTTAATAAGTTGTCACATAGTTTGAGGTAATTGGCTTTAGCAAAGTTTTTAACAGGTTTGGAGTTTGATGGGGGGTTTGTGGTCAGATCTTACCAGGGAGGAGTTAATGCTTGGGTAGGAGCAGCATCTCCCCATGTTCATGAGTACTAAGTCTAGGATATTTGTACCTCTAGTTGGGGAGCTAAGTAGTTGCTCCAGGATGTTTGTATTGATGAAGTCCAAAATCTTCTAAGCAAGTGAATTATGGGTTTAATGAATCTCCCAGTTGATGGAGGGGTAGTTGAAGTCACCCATATGTATGGTGTTAGGCTATGTTAAGAGATTCCAGAAGATTTAGGGAGGAGGTGTGGTTTTCCAGTCTCATGTTATGGGATCTGTAGCTAGCAAGGATATGATAGGGGGTTGTACCTATGGTTAGTTGGGCATGGAGCAACTCAAGTGAGTCATGTTGCTGGACTAGTCTAGCAGTGTACTTGTCCTTTATGAACACTGTGGCATCTCCTTCCTTTGTTTTATCCTGAGCTGAGGGGGATCTAAATGTATGAAAGGCACTGTAGCTTTTGATAGCTGGGGTGCTTTCTACAGTTCCGAACCATGTTTCCATGACTGCACATATGTCTGCTTTCTCTAGGGTGAGGAGTTCTTCCAGGGAGTACATTTTTTTAAATTTAAAATGCTAGCACTGAGCAGCATTTGTGAGTGATTTTTGTTATCTTGGAGGGTTTAATGACTTGGCACAGCCTAAAAAAGGCACGATGGGGATAGATGAAGTTTTTGCCAGTATCCGGAATCCAATTGGTGACAAGTGCAAACCATCTCTGGCAAAGCATAATGGTTTGTTGATCATATCTCCTCAGGCTGACAGATATTGGATCCCCTTTGCTGTGACACCAGAAACTAAACCAACTGTTGAAGTAAATAATTTTTTGCTGGTACTGTGGCATCATCATTGGTTAAGATAGGATGCTACTCAGGACTAGATTCATACCTGCCTGGGACACATTCAGAGAGCTTCATCATGTCTCCCTTCATATAGTCCAGCAAGGTACGTCTTAGGTCATTTACTCCCACATGGACTATGACCATATCATACTGGTACTTGTGGTTTAAAGACCTAAGTGCATGTGTGATTTGGCAGCTGCTAACTTCAGACAGACATTGTGATCTCCATGTTTAGCCTGGTAAGGTGGACATCAGTATGTCTTACAATGGACTCCCCAGTAACTAGAATGTTTGGCTGTGTGGTGTGTTGCTTTATGGCTTGGAAGTGAGGCTACTATGATTTTCAGAGTTGTGTGTTGTGTGAGGTGCTGTTTTTTTTAGTGTGCGCAGGACCTCTGAGAGATACTTTTAGGATGTCTTGGACGTTTGATTAGATTACAAGTGAGTATCTCCACATATGTACATATATGTCACTCAAATGGCACTCTGCACTCTGTCCTTTCCTCCCCATCAAGATTGGTGTCCCTCAAGGCTCAACCCTTGTTTCACTATTGTTCTATATTTTCACAAAACTTCTCTTTTGACCCTGTCTGCAGTCCACCCTCATTCAATATGAGGATGACTCTACCATCATCTCTACCTCCAATACCTTTTCTGACCTGCACATTCTCACCCAAACTCCTTCAGCTCTGTAGAAAAATGGTTTACTAATAACCAACTAATTCTCAGTCCCAAAAAGACCAAACTCCTGCTATTTCTCCCCAAATCACTCAACCACCACAAACCCAACTTCACCATAACTTCACTTAACAACACTCCCATCAGTGTTGAAACCCACACCAAACTTTTGGAACCATAATAGACAATCAACTAAAATTCACCCTACATGTACAACACTGTATAAAAAACATCAAAAACTAGGCCTTCTCTACAGAAATAAAAAAATCTTTACTAAAGACTCTTGTACTACCCTTGCTCATGCCTACCATCTACCCAGTCTTCTCTGCAGCTCGCAAATCCTTACCAACTTGCAAACAGGCTTACTAGGAAAACTTCACTTACAACAAAATTGCCAGGTTTGCAACAAATCAAACCTATCTCTCTCATCACTAGCACTCCCTCAAGGTTGTAAACTGGTTAGAATTCCCACACCAACATCTGTCCATACAACTCCTAAATAAGCCCCTCTTCCTGACCTAACATCTCCTCTCTTATTTCTATCCATACACCAACTAGAAATCTCAGGAGCTCCAATCAACTACTTTTAGACATATACAAACCTAAACGATCTATAGGTCAAAATGTATACGGTCACACCTCAGCCCTTCACTGGAGCAAACTCCCCAGGCCATATGCACAATACCCAACACACTAGAATTCAAAAAAGCACTCAAAGAGCACCTCCAAAACTCCTGGACTTGGCATTGTAAAAACTCTCCTTGAATATCACTGTCTTAATGAACAGTGAATACTAACCTTGATGACTCCTAACCCATCACTAGCCTTCTCACCTCTACTCCAAAGTGTTGTTCTTCTTACTTCTACTTACACTTTTCTCTTGCTGTTTCTACTGCTCTCACAGACTCTCCCTTAACTCCCCCTCACTTAACCCCTTTTACTTCCACTCTCCTCCTGCGTTCCTCCTATACTTTTATAACAAAGTATCCTAAAGAAAAAGGAAACTCTGTATCCAATATATTTTGGAAAATGTAATGTAAAACTCTCTTTCTCTGTTTTGAAACTGCATTTCCCCTTCTCAAATGTCTCTTGTATTCATGATGAGCTGTATACAATGTATGTTGAAAATGTAATGAAAAATTATGTATGAAACTATGTATTTTCATTTTTGTAAAATGTACTTTGTATTCCTTTGGAGGTTTTGTCCCCAGGCCTCTGCTGAGAAAGGGCTCTGGCTCAGTCAGACTTTCCCGGTCAACAAATGTCAAATAGATATGTGGGTCTATGTGTTGATTCCTTAGTCTTGGTATTGAGTGTTTTGGGTGTAACGCTAACAACCTGGTTTGCATTTTTCATGTGTGTATGACAGAGCTTTGCCTCCAATGACATTGTATATCTACATCTCTCACCTCACACACTGTCTGTTCTAAAATAAAATGGTTGTCAGTGAAAATGAGGCAGTTACTACGCTGCCTCAGTATGCCCATATTCACTGGCTAGAAAGAGAGATGAGAGTTAAGCACCTATCCATTATACCAGATCCTTAGTAGATGGGAAGGAGTAGGGGAAGTCACTTAAAGGTCTAAGTGTGAATGTTTAGTAGTATACTATTAGATACATGCAGTGGTGCTGCTCTCTGCACAAACTGGCAGCTCTTTGAGCAGATGTGAACAGTGAGAGACTATGGAGAGACTTTCCTATAGAGGATTTTAACCTGGTTTGGTTATATACAAGGCACAGGTAACATCATTTGCACGATGCACACATGTGAGGCTTTTATTCTAGCAGGATGAAAGACTTTTACACAGTTAAACCTTCAGAACAATCAGATAAACACACACTAAGCCTGCAACCAGCAGTTCCCAACTCAGATGGGTTGAATCAGCTCTCTGTCCCACCAGAGTGCAGAAAAACCCTCAAGTAAAACAAAGTGGTTTTGAACTCACGTGCAGTAACTTTACAACAAAATCTTTACAACAAAAGGCAGAACTCCTGCAGCATCAGAAATCTTTGGAAATAAGTACACAAACCTTGAGAAATGTTCACAAATACAGGATAAAAAGCACAAAAGTAGGAGAACTTCTACAAACACAGAAAAACTTTTGCAAAAATTAGAAATATTCTGTCAAACTCCGGAGAACTTTGACAAACTCGGAACAGCTTTTGCAGTATCAGAGGAAGTTAGGAAATATCAGAATATTGTTATAACCACCTAAGAGCAGTACAGTAACAAACATATGGTGCTGCTTGTAAGGCAAAAAGGCTCAGAAAAGCAGCATGAACCTGCCATCTTGGGCACTATGGATAAATCCTAATATTATATTTGTTGCTCTTTCATTATTAGTGAGTGCTTTCAAAAATGCCCTCCATATCTTTTATCAGTTTTAAATTACTGCAACTTCCTATAGGCTTGGTACCAAAACAAACAGTCAAAATCGTACTAGGAAATATTTATTCTGGATTTTCTCCAATATTTTATTATTATTGCACCACCAAGCCCATCTGCTCAGCTAAGCAAGTGGCTGTCAAAGGTGTGACTAACCCACCCTTATATCTTCCAAGATATTTACTCTTTGTCTCATCCAGCACTGCACTAACCCCAGTAATCACTCCATGTTTCCTTTCTCCGCTAACTAAATGCAACTTCTGTCCACCATTTTTCATTCTTGTTGACTGGGCATAACTTCAATCCAAACACAGTATGATTTCCCATCTCATTCATTTTATTTCCACTTTGCATCTCCTTTTGCTGATTAAAACATTTGAAAGCTGAGTGGCCTCCTGCAGGATAACTAGAGCAGTACTTAAAAAGATTTAGATTGCAGACACTACAAAGTTGATCTGCAACCTTACAGGTAACTGGAAGTTATTTAATATCATCACAATGATGTGCATCCTACCTTAGCTTTTTGTTTTCCACATTTACTTTCATAAATTCCTGATCATATCTCAGATTCTGCCTGAGTGAGCAATATGTGCAGTACAGATGATTTCTACTAAAGATCAATATGCAAGGCACAGCTGGGGTCATTTTACAGAAATATGTCTGTGAAGAACAAATGCAACGTACCAGGTGTACCTGATTGCAACTTTCAATAATGCATCCAAGTAGTCACTGACATCCTCATTGTCTTTCTCCCTCTGGTTTCACTTAGTAACTTCCTGTTAATCACTTCTGATAAGCATCCTGTTCCGATGCAACTGATTGTCCTTTCTCCCCTAGACTGGCCTACTGAACCTGTTCAACATCTACATGTGTTAATGCTCATCTTACTAGCTATAAATGAAAAAAATCTGAGAAATCAACATGAGTTCTGTTTGTGCAACATTTCAGTCTTTCTTGGACACCTTTTATTTGCTTTGTTTTATTGTAAACTGTTTTGCCATTTTAGTCACCCCTACAACCTGAATGGCCTTTAGAATACACATTGTCTCTATGCACGCCAAGCCAATTGTTAAAAACACGGTGTACTTTAAACCAGCCATTCGAGTCACTTCTTGACTCAACATGCAGGTTTACAGTATATAGTGTTTTGATTGGTGAGTGTGCATTCATTGGTTACTACCAGTTGTTAAAAACTTTGAATTAACAAGCATGTTATTCTTCTCTATTTTTTGTAATTTTCCTATACTCAATATGTTTGTTCATTCATGCATCTCTTCATCTATTTACACAGTTATATATGCTTTCAGATTTCCTAGCATCATATCACCATAATCTGGCTTTGTTACCACCATTTTGAACAAATTTAAATCCTAAACTCTGTATATTTTCTCAGTACTTGCATAAACAATTAGGTCCTCATGAACAGGAGCTTAATGTACACATTGCTTGAGCTGCAATAACTTAACCAACATTATTACGATATTTCATGACCTACCATCTTCAAACATGCAGTCATCAAAATCCAGTCTGCTAATTATACTTGGTATAAATGGTATATAATGAGTATCATTCATACTCGTGTGTTTATTGAGAAGTTACTTCACTGTGTTTGATCTCAGGCTTCTGTTATCAGTGTAAATGTTAAAGCAATCTAAATTTGCTGATATAACTTCTTAACCATGGTGCAACACAAAAAAGCTAACCATATCACATGTATTGCAGTTATAGTCTCCATCTTAGCTCTCTACCTCTTCAGTCAAGAATTAGAGACAAAGGAAGTAGCAGCAGTAGACAAAGGTCCACGATGAGGCAGACATTTTACTTATAAATAAATGGTATTCACAAAGCAGGTTATTAAAGTATGTGCAGTTTCTGAATAAAACATATAGGATCATAGGAAGTTACTAGGCTATTGGTCCTGAGGCCTTTTCAAGCCTAGCCAAGAATTTAGCCCATGTTCCAACAAGTCAGCACCCTATGCCACTGTCCAGCAGGGCCACAGGTGGAATCCCAGTGGTGTATTTTCTGTTCCCCATCCAGTTATCCAGGTTGTGCTTAAAAAAGGCTAGTGAGGTACTGTGCTTGACGTGGAGAGGGAGTGTACTCCACAAAAGGGGGAGTCTCTGGGACACAAATCTGTCCCGCTAACAAGTCCTATTGATGTCACAGACCAGGCTGAGGTCATGCATGTGGATTACTCGAGTGGAGAATGACTTGTGGATATGTAGCTGTCCCACCAAGGTGGGGTCTGAGATTGCTGTGCCAGACAGAGGTAATTTCTGATGAGTCTGTAGGAGACTGAGTAGAGGGACAGGGCCTTTAGCCTATCTGTGTATGGCAGATGTTTGAAGCCCTGGATTCACCTGGTGAGGAACCTCTGTGGTCTCTCTAGCTGCTGGATTTGCTTTGTGAGGCACATGCCAAAAAGGGCATTGAACTCAATAATGGGTATGACCACCTTGTCTCTAGATGAGATACTCTTGTTAATGAGGGGGTCATGTAGAAAGCTTTCCATACAATGGAGGCAATAAGATGGTCAAAAGTCAGTTTGCTATTAACCTGGGTGCTCAAACTGCGTGCTTAGGACCTTATTATTAATGTGATAATTTGTGGGGACGTCACTCTCCCCAAAGGGGATGATGATGCATTTTTTGGCATTCAGTTTGAAGCCATGTTTCTGGCACCAGTCATTTGTTTGGGTGAGACCCTCTTGGAGGATATCCACATCACTAGGGGAATTGATGACAGCACCCAGCTTGCAGTATATAATTTCTTCTTCTGTTTAGTAAGTTCAGTCCTTGCAACTTTGCTAGATGATCACAAATTTAAGAAAAGCAGGAAAATTTTGAGTCAAAATCAGAAAGGTGCCTGAAAATAAGGGGCAAATGCAAGCTATCCACTTACTAGATATATATATATATATATATATATATATATATATATATATATATATATATATATGTGTGTGTGTGTGTGTGTGTGTGTGTGTGTATATATATATATATATATATATATATATATATATGTATATATATATATATATATACATATATATATATATATATATGGGACTTTTTGTGGTCCAAAACAAGTCACAGGACCTGTCCCACACAACTGCAAACTATTTCTGTGAGGTAGTCCTATCAGCATTTAAATACATCCTCACTTTGGTTTAAAAGTAAATTAACTGCTCTCTTTTTAGCACCAGAACTTTCATGCTTTCATAATTTGTTGATCCTAGTATATAGTGCATGCTATAAGTAATTAAGCTGTTGCCAGGCTAAGACCAATGCTACGTATGCCCAGGGGTGTTCTTCGTTTTTTTTACAAACTTAAACAGTTTAAAAGTGGAAATTATTATGTCAATATTTGTTTCCAGCAATACCGCAAGATACTTGTCTAGTCAATTAACTAGCACACAAGTGTTCTTTGTGTGATCACGTTTGGATAGCTGAGACCTAGTGACCTGACACAACTTTGTCAGCATGCTTCTCACTTGTAGTTCTCATTTCCTGTGTCAATTAAAAACACTATTAAAAGGCATTTGTAAGGGAAAATTATTAATTCTGCTAAAATACCACTTTGTCTTGCTTACTTAGCAAACTGATCAGTCATTCCTGGTGTGGCTATCATGTTCTTGTGTACAGTGTCACTTGCAACCCCAAGTGCCACCTACCTGTCCTACCTATGATATGGACAGGAAAAAAAAAAGAAGCATAATCTTCATTCATCTTATGGTACTCTTCAGCACACCTTCTAACTCATACTAATTTTACACGACATTAGTCTACTGCTTTGGAAAACAATCAGGTATGCCTTGCTTCCCCAGTTATGCACTGCATCACTATAACAACCTTAAACATTTTACATCAAAATAAAACTGACGTTAACTATCACTGGATACACTCAAAGAGCTTGTACTTTCAGATTCTCATCTGACTAAATGTGATTTTCCTAGCATGCCTTCCAAAATGAACTGCGTTAGTTATACCTTGAGCTGCATTCTGTACATTTTTAGAATCAATCCTCATCAAATGTCACTTAAGATCTTTAAATAATAATACGTCAATCAGTTTTGCAATCATTATTTGTTTGGTCTTCCTGCTTGCCAAAACCAGGATACTTAACATGGCTTCTATCATTAAATGCATCACAGACAACACATGTCTTTGTATTGTACATGCTGTAAACTGAAATGCCAGGAAAGCAGCTTTACCTAATGCCTTTCTTTACTTAAATCCAAAATTATTTTATCTTAGACAATGGGCTTAATGTACATCAGTACACTGAATGGAAAATGAGCATTCTCCAGCAGGGTATTAATGTACAAGTAATGCCCGCTGAGAAGAATTGAGTCCACTGCTTCACGGAAGCATATCAAGCCGCTGTGGAGCTAGGACTGAGAAAACTGGACATCAGCTATTATTTTACACTTGCTAAGCAGTGGTTTTGCTATTTAGTGAGTGCAAAATATTAAAAAGAAAACTAAAAAAAAAAGTAGGTGTGTGTGTGTGTGTGTGTGTGTGTGTGTGTGTGTGTGTGTTTATGACTGTGTTTGAGTGTATGTGTGCATGGGAGTGAAAGTGACAGCGAGCGAGCCGTTATTCTACACTCACTAAGCAGTGCTTTTACTGTTTAAAAAGTGTAAAATAAAAAAAGAAAAAATAAAGCATGTGTGTGAGAGTGTATGTGTGTATGAGAGTAAGAGAGAGAGAGCGATCGAGCGAGGGGAAATAGAAAAGTGTGTTTATGTTTATCATCATGTGTGTGTGAATGCATGCATGAAAGCAGAGAAATTATGTGTGTTTGAGTGAGAGAAAGTGAGAGTGATGTGAATGAGTGCATATATGGAAGCAGAGGAGACTGTGTGAGAGAGAGAGAGATCGAGAGATAGTGAGAGCGATCTTGTGTGAGTGAATGTGTGTATGAAAGCAGACGGACAATGTGTGTGTGTGTGTGTGTGTGTGTGTGTGTGTGTGTGTGTGTGTGTGTGTGTGTGTGAGAGAGAGAGAGAGAGAGAGAGAGAGATCCAGAGCATACCTCTCAACTGTCCAGATTCTTGCCTTATATTTTTGTATCTGTTCCTCATAAAATGTGGTTTTCTGGGAAATCAGAGAGGGTTGTAGTCTCCAAATATTGTCAGGCATTTCGGCTTCAGACTTCATAACCTTCAGAAAATGTATGCTACTGTGAAGGCAAAGTTATTCTAGCAACCTTCTGAGTTTATAAGATCATTATTAAACGTGTCCTCCATGTTGCCCCCCCCCCATCATTATTCTGGGCTTTGTCCAAATTTCTTGTTTTAAGAGGTTGAGAGGTATGATCCAGAGAGTGAGAGAGAAAGTGAGAGTGATGTGTGACTGAATGCATGTATGTAAGCAGAGGAGACTGTATGTGACAGAGAGAGCGAGAGAGAGTGAGACAGACCTTGTGTGAATCAATGCATGCATGGAAGAAGAGAATGTGTGTATATGCATGTGTGTGAAAGCAGAGGAGACTGTGTGTGTGTGTGTATGGGAGAGAGAATGGGCTGTATGTAAGATTGTGTTTCACTTGCATATTATTTTTTTAAGCACTATTATTATTTTTTTGATACATGTTTGATGTAAAATGCTTCCTCCAACACCATTAACATAGACTACATCAAGTATGAAACATTAGGCGAAGGAACTACTTTACATCAAAAATATATTAAAAACATATAATAGTACTTAAAATATATATAAGTAAGTAAAACACAACAATTTTACAGAGAGCCCATTGTCTAAGTGCAATAATGCTCTCCAGGGTGTGTGTTAATGCGCAATTAATGCCCTTCCAGGGGTGTACAGGCACCTATGGCATCGGGCCTCACAATACCCCTGGGTGGGCATTAATTACACATTAGCACACACCCTGTCATGCATTATTGCTTGCTTAATTAGATTTTTAGTGTTTTACAGGTTAAACAGCCAAGCCTAGCATGCTTCATATGGCCAGGGTATTCGACAGCATCACAGCCATTCGGTAATTTGCACTGCATGTTGTCTAAACTTAATATATCTTTAGACTTGAAGAAAACAATGTTCATTGATGTTTGCTGTTCTCTAAAAATCATAAATGACTTTGCAATCATTAAGAAGCTGAGATCTTAATGCTTAAACATCCAAGCCCGGTATGCCAGCATGCCATGAATAAATAATTCAGTTACAGGCAAACTGAGCTCTGCTCTGTGCTTCCAAAACTAAAATACTAAACTTTTAGATAAAACACTTTTAAATAATACTTCTCTTAACTTAAATTAAATGACTTAGAATCAACAGCTATTTTGTCTTTTAAAATATAAACAAACTCAGTATCTCTAAAATTCCATTGATATCAAGTTGGGTCACCGGCAACCTAGGCACTGCTCTGTAAATGGACTATACTTAAATAGCATCAAATATCAGTAAACAACTTTGCATAACATTTTATGCAGCACTGAAATCATAAACAGCTGCATAGTTCATTTTTAAGTAGCTTCAGCAACAAAAATTAGTGTGCCAAGTATCTCCACGTTACTTAACTGTGTCACAACCAGCATGGGACTAGCCCTAAAATTAGAGTATAATTGAAACACAGTCAATATACAAAATGTAAATGCTATTTTCTACACTTAAATCAGAACTGAATTTATAGTCATTAATTATTTAGTCTTCTGCTGCTTAAACAATCAAATCTAGTATGCCTGGCATGCTGTTAATATTTCTCTATCTCAAGTCAGCTTGAGTCCTGCTCTGGACGTAGTCTAAATGTGAACACCCCCAAACATCAGAGAAATACCTTTAAATGATAATTAGAATCAGTTGATTTACAAAACACTTTATAGTTGTTAAGTATCTGGTGTTTCACAGATACAAAAATAAATGTTTTGTTATTCAGTCCAACAAGATCAATGCAACAATGACGACTTCCACTTTAGGCTTGCACTGGCCTTTTCTTAGTTTCATAGATTTATAGGTAGGTAGTAGGCTATTGGCCTGAGGGCCTACGTAAGCCTAGCCAACAAGGTTCCATGGCTTATGCCACCCAAGAAAGTTATTTTCCTGTGTCACTATTGAGCAGAGACACAGAAGTAATCCCCGAGGTGTATTTCCTATTTCCTATCCACTTATCAAGATTTTTCTTGAAGAGTGCTAATAAAGAACTTTGCTTGACATAGATGTGTAGCCTGTTCCAGAGTATGGGAAGTCTCTGGGACAGGAATCTATCCCTCCAGCATATCCTGTTTATTGTGGTGACAAGGTTTAGGTCTCAGACCATGTAGCTCGGAGGGATTGGGATTTCTTTAGGTGTAGCATGTCCAACAGCTTTGGGTTTGACATAGCTTTATATGTTAGGCAGAGATCACCTTGGAGTAGGCGATATGCTATGGAGTAAAGCTGGAGTTTTTTGAGACGGTCAGTGTAGGGCATCTCTTTGAGGCCAGTAATCCTCTTTGTGAGGTATTTCTGTGGCCTTTCCAGCTGCTGCAGATGTCTTGTGAGGTGCATTCCAAAAGGGGTGTTGTATTCTATAATGGGTCTAATGAATGTTGAGTAGAGGGGAACGATTACCTCTTTTTTCCTGGATGAGAACCCTTTTATGATGAGGTGTGCCACATAGAAGGACTTCCTGAATACTGTGGCAATGTGACTATCAAAGGACAGACTACTGTCCACCTGGGTCCCAAGGTCTCTTATCACACATTCGGTGTTAAGTAGACTGCTGTCTATGTAGAAGTTCATGGGTACAGAGTTTTTATCAAAGGGGATGACAATGCACTTTTTGGCATTGAGTTTGAGGCCATGGCTCCGACACCAAGCATCTGTCTCAGTGAGGCCCTTCTGTAGGATTTCCACATCATTTGGGGACTCGACTATGGTCCCTAGTTTTGTAGTCATCTGCGAACTTTGTTAGCCAGAGGCCTTCTGTGTTAGCCTGTACTTCAGAGAAGTAGATACCAAACAGGAGAGTTCCAGGACTGAACCCTGTGGTACTCCACTTGTCACTGGTTTTAGGTCAGATTTGGAGTGTGAGCTTTTACAGTGTGGGTTCTGACAGTGAGCCAGTTGGCAACCCATCCTGTGACGTAGGGATTTATAGCTAGTTTAGTGAGTTTAGCTGTAATTCCAGAATGGGGGATAGTGTCAAAAGCCTTGGCAAGGTCAAGATAGGCTGTGTGAACCACCTTACCCTCATCTGCAGCTTTGGTGACTGCCTCAAAGAAGTCGATCAGGTTCAGAAGGCATGAACCGCCTTTCACAAACCCGAACTGGGTGGGATCCAGAGTTTGGAGGTTACTAATGTCTTTGTTTATGAGTTCCATGATGATACATTCCATGGACTTGCAGACCCAGGCTCGTCAGGCTAATGGGGCGATAGTTCCTGGGATCAGTGGTGGCTCCCCCTTTGTGGAGTGGGATAACTGTTGCTGTACACCATTCAGTGGGCACAAAGCCTGATGTGAGGCTATGATTGAACATGGTGCTTGGGTGGGGAGCCAGTTCGTTCTGAAGTTTGTGTAAAATGCAGTCTGGGGTGTTGTCCAGTCAGTACAGCTTTTACCTGCATAGTTGTGATTACAGGGACTCTGCATTCTTCCTGTATATATATGGGCCCTTTAGGGGGTGAGGGGGGGGGTGTAAAGTTAGCAATGAATGTATCTGCCAGGATGTTGGCAATATCAGTTGGTTCTGAAATTTTTGCGCCATTGTGCTGTAACTCAGAGCAGATCTGGGTGTTGCCATTTAGATTCTTGACATAGCTATAGAATGCTTTGTGGTTATCCTTAGAATCAGTGATGATTTTGTTTTCATAGCTAGCTTTGGAGGATCTTATAAGAGATCTCAGCTTCTTACTGATGCTGACCAGGGAGCCCCTCCACTCATGGGATTTTACTTTCTTTTGCAACAATTTCTTCCTTCTGTTGTACAGTTTGTTTACGGCAGGGGACCACCAGATTGGATTCCTTTTTTGGAGGATAGCGTCTTGGTTCTGTTTGGGATAGCACGATCCATGCACTCGTGTAAGTGCTTATAGAGTGCATTTGTGTAAGACTCAGCAGTCATAAATGTATTGTCCATCTGCATGGGTGTTATGAAGTTCACCACTTCTGTCTTAAGAAGCATGAAGTTGGCTGTGGAAAAATGTTTTACTGTGGTTTCCTTAATGGGGGGTGGGATGTGGATATCAAGGGTGATTAGCTTATGGTTGGATTGGACCAACGAGGAGTTGACTTCAGCTGTGGAACACTGGTCATTCATGTTGGTAATGACTAGGTCTAGGATATTGTTGCCCCTGGTGGGGGTGTGGATAAGTTGATCCAGTGCATTGGAGTTTATGAATTCCAGAAAGTGTTGTGTGAAGGGGTTGGTACATGAGTAGTTTTCCCAGTTAATGGTGGGGTAGTTGAAATCACCCATTATTAGGGTGTTTGGTTGAACCCTAATATTTTCCAGTACATCAAGAAAAGAGGAGTGGGAATCTTGGGGCATGGTGGGGGAGCTGTCGCAAGCTAAAATTTGGATTGCAGTTTTGCCCAGAGTTAGTAGCACTTGGATAACCTTGGATGCATTATGCTGAGCAACTAGCCTGGAGGTATGGATATCCTTAATGAATATGGACACACCTCCACCTTTGGTGTTCCGGTCCAGGTTACATGGCCAAATAGTGTGGTATGAGTTATAGCCTGGTAGTGCAGGGGTGGTCTCTGGAGCCTTGAACCAGGTCTCAGTCACTGCACAAATATTGATGTTCTCCATTTTAAGGAATGCCTCGAGTGAGTGCATTTTGAGATTTAGACTTCTAGTATTGAGTAGCATTACCCTCAGTTTTTGCTTGCCTGTTCCTGTTACAGTGGTGAATTTGTCATTTGAACCTTGCCTAAAAAAGGCACTATAGGGGCAGCAAGAACCTTAGCCAGTATCCGGAATCCCAGGGGCGACAGGTGTAGGCCATCTCTGGCAAAGCATCGTGGCCTGTCGACCATGTCATCCCAAGCAGACAGATACTGGATCACCCCAGAATGACACCAGAAGCTCAGCCAATTGTTGAAGTCGATCATTTTGTCCTTGTACTGCGGTAGCATTATGGGTGATGGCAGAATGCTACTCAGGGCTAGGGTCATACCTGCCTGGGCTACAAGGTTGGAGAGCTCTTCCATGTCTCTTTTCATGTAGTCCAGGGAGGTACATCTCAGGTCATGGACAATGACAGAGTCATATTTGTACTTGTTGTGGAGTGACCTGAGGGCGTGGGTTATGTGGTGGATCCTGGCACCCAACAGGCTGCAGACAATAACCTTCTCCTTGTTTAGCCTGGTGAGTGGGACATCAGTGTGCCTGACTATAGAGTTACCTATCACTAGTGTGTTTGATACGTTGTTTTGCCTTATTGGCTGTGGTTGAGAGGCACACTGAGTCTGTGGGCTGTGTGTCATTTGGGCTGTGTTGGGGGGGGGTTGAAGTTGCTTGTGTTTCTGCTTTTGAGGTCTCTGTTGCTTGGGCAGACTATTATTGAGAGCCTCTGTGAATGTTTTTGTGTTTCTATGTGTGGATTTTGGTGGTGTAGATTTAGTGAGACTATGTGATAAGTGTGGTGTGGTGCAAGTGTTTGCCTTCTCCTCTTGAATGTCAAGATCGGTCTTGGTTGGAGAGAGCATTACCTCCAGTTTGGTTAGATAAGTGCATCTCTCACAGGTTGTAGTATTGGGTGGTAGGAGGAGAGGGTTGTCTGTGTACATGAGACAATTTCTACATTGCCCCAAGATGTCCAGATTCATCAGATATACAGGAGAGACCACTGGGGGATGACCCTTGGACATGCCTGAATAAAAAAATATTTTCCTCTAGATAAGTGAGGAAAGTGAGTACAAGACCTATTTTTCTCTAAGCAAGTGAGAAAAGTAAGTGCAAAAACTGTTTTCCTCTAGGTAATGAGGAAGGTTTAGTGCTGTAGTAATTAGTAGCTTATTTATTGCTTACAACAAGTTCTGAACAAGTGCTGTGCATGAATAAGCAAATTCAAGTGCTAAAACTAAGAATCTGTATCTGCAGTAGACTAGTTACAGGAAAGAAACAAGTGCAAATGCAGGCTTTCAAATCAGAAAGTTGAGTTTCTTCTGCAACTCTTAACGAACACAAAAGACGTAATTAAAATAGGCCATAGATTAAACAATTTTTAGATTATTCCTACACTTTTCTTATGATTGCAACATCTTTTTATATTCTTTTGCATAAACTACCACATCCTGAGGCAAAGCAGGTTCTGCAGGTTCGTACATGGTTAACTTGGATTTAGGATCCTCTCTTCAGTTCTACTATGTTTTCCATGGTTCTACTCACACAGCATTATTGGTGACTGCAGCTGTTTGTTGTTTGAACTAGCTGCGAGTTCAGGAGTTCAACAAATAACTGACTGCTTGATTGTTCAGGCTGCATGCATCCCAACTCTATGCACTATGGCAGCTGATAAATAGATAGATGCAGTCTGCAAGAGATGGATGAATTAATCAAACCCTGGGCTGCATGTAGTGTATTATCCACAACTCATAGCTTTATTAAAGTATGCTACATGTCAGACTACCTGTTTCCCAAATGCAAGTTCTCAGAATGTTTTAGAATGTCATGTATAGGTGAACAGGGATATATCCACAGGAATGCATAAGTCACAAATAATACCTCTGTTTGTCTCAACTTCATGTTCAATAATGCTTTACATACTGTTATATTGTGGTTGTTAGCATACTAATGTTTTCAAAAAATTGACTTTTGTAGCATAGTAATAGTTTATATCAGTACTTAAGGCACTATGAAACTTGAAACTCTGGGTAGATAGTGGTACTAAATGTAACACACACACATCAACCCTTTTCTCATAAAGTACAATTCACTAAGTGGCATACAGTATGTCTTGGGAATGGGATCAATGCTTCCTTCATGGAGGGGCTGTGTTCACCTTGTTTATATTGATCCTTATAAGGTAGTGGTTTACATGGCAGAGGGTTTTTAAGGGGCGTGGCATTTATAGCAGTGGTGAGGGCCATCTCTGCAATTACATATGTCACTGAAACCTGACTGAGTATTTTGATATTTTGAGTTGAATATTTTCTTTGTGCCCTTTTCCAGTCATTTCCAATGCATGTGTTACCACATAGATACTTTTATTTTTACTTCTGTTTTCATTGTGCAAGTGTTTTGTCTTCCTCTCCTGATTTGCAAAGTTGCATGTGACTACTTGAGCATTGTTGAGTTTGTAAAATCACCCACTGAAACCTTTGTTTATAATGAAAGGTACAACATTATTACCCACTCCAACTTATCTAAATTTCTTTAATTAGGCTTCTTCTGCAGAGTTTGCCAGTACTTGATAAAATGTGCATTTTACCACTTCTAACACCAAAAATGCATCTGACAAACTGAACATTTGATAAACAGCATGTTATGCATATTTATGTATTTCTCTCTATATTTCTTTCTGTCTATATACATGGATAGACACAGATAGCTATATACAGATATCTATTGATATATTTTATATATATATATATATATATATATATATATATATATATATATATATATATATATATATATGTTTGCGTGTGTGCACTGTATTGAAACATTTAAACTATTTTAAGATGCAACAATCTCAGAATTAGCTTAGATAAACAGCAAGGGTGTAGGTGAGTGGGTTAGAGCATCTGACATTCTGGGTCTATAGCTTTGTATCGTTATTTATTGTTTCCTATTTTACTTCGCTAATCTAATTAGGTCCTGCCTAATAATTTGTCCAGCATACCTACCTGTAAGAGTAATAAAGAAACAAACAAACAAAATGTCATTAAGCATGGCAGATAACTTGACACATAGGTAACTTTCCTAATTGCTGCTCAGTTTCGGACTTGTAATGCGTGTTTCAAAATTCTGTAATATATAAAATGGAAGACAGGCTTATAAACCAGGTATAAGCTGTTTTTGAATCATCACATAGGATCATAGGCTGATAGGAGGTTAATAGGCTATTGGGCCTAAGGCATCTACAAGCCTTTCCATGTTATACCCTTGCTCCCTTATGGGCCAAGATATATAGTCTATGTTTGCACATGAATCTAAGATCAGCACTGACTGTCCCTGTCTAAGAGGGACATGGGTGAAGCCTCCAGTATTAATTTACATTTTCACATCCCAATGCCCAGGTTATACTTAAATAGGATCATTAAGGAGATCTGTTTAACATTAATTGGGAGTTTGAGCCACAGGAGTGGCAACCTCTTCAGTATGTCCTGTTAATATTGCAGGCTAGGTTAAGATCCCTAGAGCGAGTGAATCTTGTACCATTGGATTTGCAGCAGCTTCATCAAGGCAGGGTCTGAGACTGCTCTATAGGCAAGGCACAAGTCACCTCTAAGCAGTCTGTATGATACTGGTTAAAGTGATAGGGCCTTCAGTCTGTCCATGTAGGTCATGTGTCATAGGCTGTGAATTTTCTTGGTGAGAAACCTCTGAGGTCTTCCCAGTTGCTGCAGATGTTTGGTGAGGTACATATAGAAGGGTGCATTGTTCTCTATTATTAGTCTGATGAAAGCTGAGTACAGGGGAGTTATAACCTCATTAGCTTTGGATGCTATGCCCTTCTTTATGAGGTGTACAATGCAGGAGGCCTTCCTCACTACTGTGGACACCTGATGATCAAAATTAAGGCTACTATCTACTTGATTTCCTAAATCTCTCACCACTGGGTTTGAACTAAGGGGGTATTATTAATGTTGTAAATAGCAGAGGTATTTCCTTTGGTGAAGGGATGATAATGCATTTTTTGCTTTAGTTTAAGTCCATGGCTTTGACACCAGTCATTTGCCTGTGTAAACTCATTTTGTAATATGTTGACATCTTTGGGGGATTCGATGATTGCACCCAGTTTGCAGTCATCAGCAAACTTGGTAAACCATAGGTCATCTATTTTCACCTGCACTTCTGAAAAATAGATACCAAACAGTAGGGGGCCTAGCACAGATCCTTGTGGAACACCACTGGTAACAGGTCTGCTGATAGAGGTGGCATCCACAATTTTGACTGGATGTGTTCTGTCTGTGAGCCTGTTGGCAACCCATCTAGTGATATAAGGGTTAATCCCCAGCTGAGTGAGTTTATCAATGAGTTAGGGATTGTATCAAAGGCCTTGGCTAGGTTGTGATAGGCAGTGTGAACTGTTGTGCCTTCATCCAGGGCCTTGGTGATATTTTCAAAGAAGTCCACCAGGTTTAGCAGGCAAGATCTGCCATTAACAAATCTAAACTGGGTTGGGTCAAGAGTTTGAAGGTCACCTGTACCCTTGTTGATAAGGTCCATGATGATTCCCTCAATAGCCTTGCAGATAATGCTGTTTAGGCTTATGGGTCTATAGTTCCCATGGTCAATTGAGGGACCCCCTTTGTGCAATAGGATTACAGTTGCTGTTTTCTACTCAGCTGGGACAAATCCAGTGCTTAGACTGAAATTGAAGAACTTGCTCAGAGATTCTGCTAACTCCTGTTTTAGACTATTAAATAAGCAGCCTGGGATGTTGTCTGGTCCCACAGTGGCTGTGTCTTTGGCCTTGGACAGTGCAGCTATGACCTCCTCTCTGGAGATACTAGGCAGAGGACTGGTGACAGGTATGTTATGGGGTATGATTGGTGGGGACAAGGAGTGAAGTTTTCACAAAACCTGTCTGCTAGCAGGTTGGTGATGTCCTTAGGTTTAGTATAAGTGGTACCGTCCACAGCTAGTTCAGCACAGAGCTGGGCCTTCCCTTTTATATTTTGGATGTAGCTAAAGAATGCTTTGTGGTTTTCCTTAACTAGGGATGCTAATTTAGTTTTCTAATTAGCTTTAAAGGACTATACAAGATGTCTTATCTGCCTGTTTATGCTTTGAGGGAGGTCTTCATTGGCTGGGGTCATTGCCTCTTGTTTTTTGACAGCAGTTTCTTTCTCTTATTGTATAACCTATTTATGTTGGATGTCCACCAGAATGGCTTATTTTTTCATGAGGATCTTGGTTTGATCCGTTCTGGTATGGCTGAGTCTAAACATTTATATAGGTGTTTATACAGGACATTTGTGTACACCACAGTATAGGGGTCATTGCTGTAAATGTTTGTAGGGGGTCTGAAAGTACTGATGCCATCACTTAGTAGGCTATAATTTGCTTTGGAAAAATTGTTTCCCCTGTTTGCTCATGAGGGTTGGTCAGGTTCAATCCTTATTTCGAATGAGACTGATTTATGATTGGACTTTATCAGGGAGGGTCCCACACATGGGATGGTGCAGCGATTCTCCCATGTTGGTGAGGACTGTGTCAAGGATGTTAGAGTCCCTTGTGGGGTGCTGACTATCTGCTCCAGAGCATTTGTGTTAATGTCCAGAAACCTTTGGGCAAGTGCGTTTGGGCTCATATATGTTATCCAATCAATGGAAGGATAGTTAAACTCACCCACGAGCAGGGTAGTTGGCTGTACTGAGAGTGACTCAAGTAGGTCCAGGTAGTTCATGGTGGTGGACCTATAGATAACAATGATGTGGAGGGGGGTCTTTCCTACAAGTCAGTTGGACTTGGAGTAACTCTATGGAGTCATACTGCTTATCCAGTCTAGAGGTGTATTGTCATTAATGAAGATGGATACTCCTCCTCCCTTGATTTTTTCACGTTCGTTTTGTGGTCTGAATGTGTGGAAGGCATTATAGCCCTGCATGGCCGGAGCACTGTCTGAAGCCTTGAACCATATCTCTGTGATTGGCCAGACATCAGCTTCTTCCAGGGTGAGAAGTCCTTCAAGTGAGTGCAGTTTCTGATTTAGACTCCTACCATTGAGCAGCATAACCCTGAGTTTGTTTCCGGAAGATATTTTTAAAACAGGAATTTTGTTCTTATGACATTGCATAAAAAAGGCACTATGGAGGAGGCAAGTACCTTTGCCAGCAACCTAAATCCTAGAGGCGACAGGTGAAGAACATCTCTGGCTAAGCAGTGTGGTCTGTCGACCATATCATCCCAGGCTGTCTGATACTGGATCCTCCTAGACTGACACCAGAAGCTAAGTCAATTGTTGAAGTCAATCATTTTTTGTCTGTATTGTGGCATCATCCTGAGTGAGGGAAAAATGCTTCTTAGGACTAGGGACAGACCTGCCTGGGACACATAATCTGAAAGTTCGACGATGTCTCTCATCATATAGTCTAGTGAGGTACGTCTCAAGTCATTCACTCCAACATGGACTATGACAGTCATAACAGTAGTTGTTGTTGAGAGACTTGAGTGCGTGTGTGATTTAGTGGATACTGGCACCAGGCAGGCAACTGACTGAGACCTTCTCCTTGTTCAGCCTAGTGAGGGGAAAATCTGTGTGTCTCATTATGGAGTCGCCTATGACCAAGACATTTGGTTTAGATATGTTTTGCCTTAGGGGCTTATTGGGTGAGACACTGATGTGGGTGTTATTATGTGTAGTGGCTGCTGTTGGGACTGTATTGTGTGCAGAAGGTCTGTGCTTGGGAGGTCTTTTCTCTTTTGGTATATTTCTAGTGAGTACCTCTGTATATGTGGGTTTATGTGTTGTGTGCATGGTATGTGTGGGAAGTGGAGAGTGGGTGCTGACGCCTGCTTGGTATTTGGAACACTGATTCCAGATTCATAGTATAGATACATCTCTCACATATAGTATTTGTATGTTTTAGGAGTAGTAGATTGCCTGTATTCATGAGACAATTGCTACATTGTCTCGGGATGCCCATGTCAATCAGGGTGGCTAGAGAAATGGTGGGAAACTGATCTTCCATTATGCTAGGTGTATTCTGTAATAAGTGGTGGAGGGTGGGCTAGATAGACTAGGATCTGCTATAGAACTAGTAAAATCAGCTAATCTATGGGAGGTTTAGGGGAAGAAACTTGTGCCGGCACCAGAAAAAGCTCAGCTGGGTTGCTCTCTAGGCAGCAGTGTGCAACTGTGTTGAGCACCGAGAATGAGGGAAGCTTAGAAGGGTTCCCTAGCAGTTATCTAGGGAAAAAAATTACTTTTTAAACATTTGCATCTATACATAGCAGTGCTAACACCCATTGCACAGTGCAGAGCTACTTATAGATTAGTACTAGGCTAACTGCCCTTGTGGGCCATTTTAAGCCTAATCAATTACCCCACAGCTGACCATCATGTTATGAGCTTTTCTCCTCATTCAACAGGTTTACAGTACTCACCCCTAAACTCAATATGACTCCTACTTGGGCCAATGAGGTGCTCGGGAATGCTGCTACTGCTGTATCATACAGCTATCAGCAAGTGTTCCCCAACTCCCTTCCCCTCATTGCAGCCTAATCAGCATCACGATTGCTGCCCTTCTGGGGTGCATGTGTGCTGCTGTGTATCCTCAACCCTCCAAATAAACTTTTCACCACTCATACAGCACCCAGCTAGCCAAGCTCATACTCAATATGTTGTAGAGAGCTTAGGATGGCTTCCTCCCCCCCTGAGATGGGCGAGCTGACATTGAGCTGATATTGCCCTCTCCTTTCCATTCTTCACCTGCAGACCCTCCAATACCTGTATTACTAATCAACCACAGACTGCCTGGGGCAAATTAAGAGCTTTATCTCTCTGTGCCATGGGGTTGCCATACCACAGTATCTTTTGGTAGTTATGCATGTATGATTTTCCTTGTGGCTGAATTACACCAGCTTTCTCTTCATCTGGTGTAAAACTCTCCAACCTGTCTAATTACTTAAAGGTACTTCCTGTTACTAACATATTACATCATGTTTATGAACTTTATGTATTGCTTGACAGCTTGACCTAGACTTACTTGTAAAGTTCCTGTGTTAGTTTATTTTGCCCTGCACAATTTGAGCCCTCCTGCCAGAAAGAACTCCTTATGCAAGCCTCCTACATTCTGCCTGTTTGAAGTACCGAAGGATTACAAAAAGAGTGTGTGTGACTGTGCTGCCTTAGGGAACTAACACAACTTCCCTTTAGGGTTAATAAAACAATTTATTTTAATAAAAAAATATATATCAAACATATGTTAAGTGCGTTCATCCTCTACCAGATTAAGACTTCTTCAGAACCAAAATAAGCAAGTGAAAGCCACGTCCTTAAATATCAAAAATAAATCATATGATCTTAAAACAAATCAGAGCTTGTTAAAGTGAACCTGTCATAATTATATACATTCAGAAATATGAAATATTATAAAATTGACTAATGAGCTAAAAACATTAAAAAAATGTATAACCCCCCTGAGTGTCAATATGTTAACAGGTCAATACAAATCACATGTTGAAACATATCAAAGAAATAAAACATGCCAAAATGCAACATTATTCAATAAATCCACCTAAAGTTTTGCTGCCCTCACCTTTAAAACAGAATCAGTTGATATGTACTCATTTAGTTCAGAAGTATAGAAGCATTCAATTTCAACTGCCACATCAGTTCTCTGAATTCTATACTGGTCTGCCAGTGTCCTTCTCTCTTATCCGGTACCACTATTTCAGTGACAGCAAAATAAAATTTTGATAAACCAAAACATTTTAAAGAGTGTTTATATAAAACATTGTTAACATTTTTCTTAGAGATTTTATAATAATGTTCATAAATTCTTTTTCAAAGGAGTCTTTCTGCTTTACCTATATTAAAAGCACTGCAGTTGGAACAGTTGGTGAGGTAAACCACTCCAGCAGATGAACAGCTACCTTTCATTAGGAGTACTCTTACTGAGCAATAGTTCTCCAAAACTATAAGATGTCCTTACTTTCACTGCTGCAGTATTTGTAACATTTGGGATTCCCTGCCATGGAAGCTTGTGTCCGGCCAGTATACCAAAGACTTCCTGTTGCATTTAAAGGTACGCCTGAACATCCCTCAAAAGCTCTTCACGTGCCATAGGGCATAAAGGTGATGTTTAGGCTTACCATAAACAGACATTCTTTGCCAGCAGTCCAAATGTGTTTTTTTCGCCGTTGGTCTGTTTACGTGCATCCATTTTTGCAGGTGAACGCATTTTCGTTCTCCAGTGATTACCAACACCCTACGACTGTTTGCTGTGCAGATAAGTGCCCCATTGTTTTGTTTTTTTTTCTTGTTTTTTTGTGCTCCTTGGGGTTAATGTCATCCAGAAAGGATAAATGCCAGTGTGGGAGACAAATTCCCCATAAAGACCACCACGATAAGTGTCTTTTTCATCTAGGAGCATCTCATGATCGTACATCTTGTTCTATTTGATAGGCATTCATTCCAAAAACCCTTCACAGGAGACTTTCTTCCCTTTATTTGTATCTCGAGACCCAGCATATTAAGCTTCTTGCTATAGCTACAATAGATGGAATCTCCCACCCCGAGGGCCAGTCGTTAGGAAGAAGAAGATGAAAAAGGTGCAACCGGAATTTTCTGCTGTCCAGCATCTGCCAGGTGTTTCTCCTGAGGTTGTTACAAACCTGGAGGCTCAACAGGCTGTGTTGTCAGATTCCTCTACCACGACCATATTGGAGACAGGTGAAGTTCCGACTGGCAGCATGTCCAATGATGCTTTCCAGGTGTCCATCTCAGATGTTCAGGGGGAACCATGGTTGATTTTTTTCCAAGGGGCTTAGGGGAGTTCCTCAGATTTTAGTTGGGGAAGAAGTTCCTGCTATAGTTCTTGACTGCCATCCTGGGTGTAGAGCAGAGCATGTGTTGTGACTTTAAGAAGCATTTCAAAGTGAGGGCATGTCCGTATAAATAGAAAGCACATGCAGGCAGCAGTGCCATTTTGAGTGAACAGCCAGTCTGTTAACTTGTATGAGTGCAGTAGTCAGTCTGTTTACAAGTTTATTTAAGTCTAAGTTACTAAGCCTCAATCCTGATGTGTTTGTATGTAATAAAGCTGCATGAACCAAACCCACAACTGTTCATCTGTTTTATCCTGACTGGATGAGTGACATGGTGTTAGAAGCGGCATGTCTGAATGACATGATGTTAGAAGTAGCATACCTGAATGACATGGTACAGGAATGGCATATCTGAATGACATGCTGTTAGAAGTTTTGTCCCATCCTATTCAAATGATTAAGAAAGGTCAAAAATGAATTTCAAGTAATAAAAAACTTGCATAAATGATTTATTCCGTAAAGAAAATGATACGTAGCATTTACAAACACAAAATGCATTATTAATCAAACTAAAAGCACAAAACAATTTAATTATTAAATGAAATGTTTGAAACCATGATATTTGATAAAATTATTTGAAATACTTATGAGAGCATTCAGAACTACTTCTGATTTGCATAATGAGCATGTTAAAAGTAAAATGAGCACAAGAAAAGTATAACGAGCGTGACGAAAGTCAAACAAGCATAACAAGTACAGTAAAATAACAAAATGAGCATGGAAAAGCAAAGCAAATGCATTTTTAGTAGACAACCACATTTTTTGATATGTACTACTATTTTGCATTGACTAAAGCTATTAGAAGTATTTCTAGAGTTGTTTGAAGTATCTGAGTGTGTGCAAAGTGTTTGCAGTGTGTGCTTTATTACAGTAGAATTATTTTGAAGAGTTTACTGTGTGCAAAGTACAGTTATTTCCCGAAATTCAGTCAGAATACAGTCATTTTGAGAAGTTTCTTGTACTGAGTACAATTCATTCACAAAGTGCAGTCATTTTAAAGTGTTTCTTACACTGTACAGAGTTATTTCACAAGGTACAGTCATTTTGAGAAGTTTCTTGTGCTGTATACAGTTCATTCGCAAAGTGCAGTCATTTCAAAGTGTTTCTTACACTGATAAGGGTGGTTTTGCAAAGTGCAGTGATTTCAAACTGTTCTTGTGCTAAGGAAACTTATTTTGCAAAGTGTAGTTATTATGGAGACTCTATTGTGCTGTTGAGCATAATTACAAGTTTCTGGCATAAATTCCTGACGTACATGTATGTATGTTTGTGAATAACTCCAAGGGTCTTTATAACTGTATGTTGGCATGGCAGATGCATTTCATAGACCCGGTCCACTTGTGTTTGATCATAATATTGCAGAGAATTGGAGAGTATTTGAGCAGGATACAATATTTTCATACAAGCAGCATTTTCTGATAAAGATGCACGTATGAGAGCATTTATTCTGTTTAATCTAGCGGGGTCAGAAGCCACTGAAAGAGAGCATTCATTTGTGTATGCACCAGCAGTATATGCAGGAGAAGGAGAAAACCATCATATTGTTCTGCAGGCTGAATCAAGGGAGGACCCTGAGTGCTTGAAGCGTAAATTTAGAAAAATGTGTAACCCCCAGACAAATGTTACATTGGCGAGGCACTTACTTTATACAAGACCAAAAGCCAGGAGAAACTTTTGCAGCTTACATTACTGACTTAAGAAACAAAGCTAAAATGTGCAGCTCTGGTGATTTGAAAGATGAGTTGATAAAGGACAGGCTTGTGTGCGGTGTTAATAATGCTTTAGTGAGAAAGATTTTGCTTCAAGACAATGATTTAATGTTAAGCAAAGCCATAGAGATTTGTCAGATACATAAGCTTATAAACAGGCACACACATATGCTTACAAGTGATAAGAGCCTGGTTTCGGCAGCCTCTATAGAAAACAGACAGCATGCAGCACATGGATAACAGAAACAGGCCTAAGCACATGGCAGCTGCAGTCCCTGCAGGATTTCCAGGGACAGCCAGTACCTTTCCAGCAAATTCTAAGAATTGCTCAGTAACACAGACATGCTCAGTGCAGCACAAGGGGGAGTCAGCAAAGCCCAAGTCAAGTCTTATTGTTAACTGTCTTAATTGTGGTGCCAATCATGAGTCCAAAAGAGAAAAGTGCTTAGCATTTGGTCAGCAATGCCACAAATGCAAAAAATGGAACCACTTTCAGAAGCTTTCGAAATCAAGCAAGCTTCATTCATTTATTAAGAAAGGTCACTCAATAAAGCAAGTTGATCATATAGTAAGCTGCAACTCTACTTTCTATGTAGATGGTGTATCAGTGGTTGGTGATAAGGTTAATGCAGTAGATTTGTTGGCAAAAAATGAAGTGTTTTATACTGTTCTGATTAATGGTAAACCCACAGAGATCAAAGTGGACACTGATTCAAAGTGCAATGTTATATCAGCAGAAACATTTGGTAGAGTAAGAGCTGGTGAACAACATAATTTGGCCAACTGTGTGAAGCTTGTTGCTTATGAAGGCGGAGAGATTCAAACTGAAGGCTCAGTAGTGCTTTCATGTTATTTAGCTGGGAACAGTTACAGTTTGCAGTTTTATGTAGTCAAAAGACCTGTGCAATCATTAATAGGTCTCAGAGACAGTTTAAAAATAAATTGCTTTCTTTTACCAAAGAAGTCCATCATATAAGCGCATGTCCTAGTTCCAGTGTCACCAATGCTATTTTCACAGAGTATGCTGATATTTTTGAAGATCGGCTAAATAAACTTCCAGTTGTATACTCCATGAAATTAAACCAAGAGGTCTGTTCAGTGGTCAGACCAGTGAGAAGAGTTCTGGTAGCTTTGCAGGACAGAGTCAAAGTCCAGTTAGATAAGATGGAGTAGCAAGGTATGATTTGTTCAGTTACAGAACCAACTGAATGGATGTCTTCCATGGTAGTTGCTCATAAGAAAAGCTCAGATGAAATCAGAATATGTATTGACCTAAGAGACTTAAACAAAGCATTAAAGAGACCCCACCATCCTATGCGTACAGTCAAGAAAGTTGCTACTGACAAATGCCACTGTTTTTCATTTTGGCAAGTAATGCTTGATTGCAAATCTTCCCTACTGACTACATTCAGAGCACCATTTGGTAGATACATATTTTTCAGAATGTCTTTTGGAATAAATTCTGCCAGTGAAGTCTTTCAGCATCCAATGGAGCAATTTTTTTCAGATTATCCTTGTGCTATAACAGTGGATGATTTACTAGTTGGAGGCAATGGTGAAGCAGAGCATGACAGAAACCTCAGAAAAGTTCTGGAAAGAGCACATGAAGTGAATCTAAATCTCAATACCCTGAAATGTAAATTCAGGCTATCAGAAGTCACTTATGTTGGTCATTTATTTACTAGTTCAGGCCTATGACCAGATCCTTCCAAACAAACAGCTATTCTTGAGATGCCAGCTCCAGACAATGTCCAAGCCTTACAGCATTTTCTTGGTATGGTTAACTATTTGGGCAAGTTTATATCAACTTTAGTGAATTATCAGTGCCCTTAAGGGAGCTGACACACAAAAATATTACCTGGTCATGGTTGGAACAACACCAGAGAGCATCTGATGACCTGAAACAGAAAATTGCCAGTCCACCAACATTAAGATGATATGATGTCCACAAACCAGTAATTCATTCCTGCAATGCTTTAAAGTTTGGTCTTGGTGCAGTTATTCTTCAAGAAGGCAGACCAGTAGCCTATGTGTCTAGAACTCTTACCCAAACTGAGTTGCAGTATGCTCAAATTAAGAAGGAACATTTGGCAATTGTGTTCACATGTTCGAAGTTCCATGATTATATTTATGGCTGAGCTATCCAGACTGAGACTGGTCATCAGCCTCTAGTCACTATTTTAAAGAAGCCTATGCATACAGCTCCATCAAGACTACAAAGAATGATACTCAGATTACAAAAGTACAACTTCAAAATGGTCTATACAAAAGGTGAACTTCTTTATCTGGCTGATACCTATTTCAGATCACCCAGAAATACCATATAAAAGCTTGATGCGGAGAATTTTGATTTTGATGTCATGTAAGTGTGTAATTTTTCTATTACAAGACTTGATGAGCTAAGAGATCATACAAAGACTGATCCAGTTTTGCAAAAGCTCAATCACTTCATCAATGCTGGATGGCTGCCAAAGCAATCTTGTGCACCAACAGAAGTGCATCCTTATTTTTCTTACAGAGATGAGATGTTGATAAAAGATGATATCATTTTCAAAGGTCCTAAAGTTGCCATTCCTACTTCCTTACAACATGAGTACATCCGGATTTTGCATCATGGCCACCAAGGATCTGAAGCTACCAAAAGAAGGCCAAGAAGACTAGTATTTTGGCCTTCTCTGTCAAAAGATATCGATAAACTACTTTCATCTTGTTCAGTATTCAGTAGTACTAAACCGCATTTGCAGAAAAGAGACACTTCAACTATGCCAGATTCCTGAACTACCTTGGCCAACAGTAGCCACTGACATATTCAAGTGGAATAGTCAACATTACTTAGTGTTGTTAGACTCTTATTTAAACCAGTTCGAGATTGATCTGCTACCTAACCTAACGTTCAGTTCTGTCATTACTAAGTTGAAACATCATTTCTCAGTCCATGATAGTCCACACAAAGTTATTTCTGATAACGGTACCAAGTTTACTAGTCAGCTATTTCAGAAATTTGCAAGAGTGGTACTTTAACCATGTTACCAGTAGGCCTGAATACCCACAGTCAATCAGCCTAGCTGAACGTGCAGTACAAAGCGCAAAGCAATTATTAGAGAGGTCAAAACGTGACAATAATGATGTTTTCTTGAATTTGCTTAATCTCAGAAATATACTCTGTGACAATTTACTTGGCTCACCTGCTCAGACACTTCTGTCTAGGCAAACCAGAACAACCTTGCCTATCAGTTCCAATTTGTTGGTGCCTAATGCTAAAAAAACAGAGCAATCAAAACCCAACTATTCACAAAGCGTTCATTTTAGAAGTCCAACTACAATAAAATGAGATTTCTTCAGCCATTGAAAGAAGGAGAGATAGTGAGGATACAAATAGCGATAGGATTTGATCGAATTGGTCAAGTGAGAGGCATATGTGCCAAGCCAAGATCTTACTTAGTAGAATCTAAGGGTACAGAATACAAAAGAAATCAAAGGCATCTTCTTCTGGTGTCTGAATTGATATCACAGCATCGTACCTGTGATACAGACTCTAGATCTCAGAGCAATCCAGACTATATTCCTATTGAAGGACATGTCTTACTACCTATATCCATTTCTGTGGATGTCCCTGAAGTTGAACATTCTTTAAAGACCGCCTCTGTTGCTAAACCCAGTCCTAACTTTTATGTCACACAATCCAGTCATATTTACAGACTTAGTGTAAAATACACAGAAACCTGGATGTGACTGCATCATTTGTAATTAGTTCTGTATAATTGCATGTCAAAGGATTATGTCTGTACAATTGCATGTCAATGATTGTTGTCATTATTACTGTGCATGACTTATTTCTCAAAGAGAGAGGATGTAGAACAGAACATGTGTTGTGACTTTAAGAAGCATTTCAAAGTGAGGGCACGTGCGTATAAATAGGAAGCATGTGCAGGCAGCAGTGCCATTTTGAGTGACCAGCCAGATTGTTAACATGTATGTGTGCAATACTCAGTCTGTTTATAAGTTTATTTAAGCTACCAAGCCTCAATCCTGATGTGTTTGTATGTAATAAAGCTGCTTGAACCAAACCCACAACTGTTCATCTGTTTTATCCTGGCCTGACGAGTGACACTAGGTCTGAGTCTTCTCAGTTTTTTGGAGGGGACTATCCCTTAAAAAAGAAAGAAAAACTTAAACGTATTTCTTCTGCTTCTAGGGGTCCTCAAAGTGAATGGCAGGCTTTCACTCAAGGGCAATTTTCTGCTTTAATGTCTTCAAAGCCTCCTCATGGGGTTTCAGTTCCTGCTCCTCCTTGGTCCACTACTCCCCTTAAAAGACCTAGAGAACAGGATCCTTCTGAGACTGAGTCAGATTTTGATGGCAAATCCCTGACCTATTCTACTCAAATTTCTTCTCTTTTGGACTATGGGTCAGAGGAGGAGGAATCTATCAGTCCTGATGCTCCTATTGAGGAAATTTCCTTTGGGCAGACACTCTCTAGGATGATGGATTTTTTAAAAGTGGGATTGTGCTCAATGTCCCTGATATCCACAGGAGATACTATGAGTTGCTACAGTTGGAGTCTCCTACACCTGCGGCTATTCCTCCTGTTTTGGCTGCTTTGCTGGATGCTTTTTCCAATGCCTCTCATGCTCTTGGATTCTTTACCCCTGCTCCCAAGAAGCCTGATAGGTTTTATAGGGTGCATGAGGGTTTTTTCTTTTTGTATAAATGTCCTTCTGCTGACCCTTCTGTGGTCTCTGTAGCTTCTGATAAGCCATCTCATGTACCTCCTTCACCCAAGTTATTGCCTTCTGACGAAGATAGCAGAACTATGGAATAGCTGGGTAAGAAGAGGTTTACACCACTGCTATACTAGGTTTTAGGGCTATTAGTTATCAGAGCTGTATGTCTAGGTATGTGTTAGCTCTTCTTTCTCAGGCCTGTCAACTTATTTCTGATTTTCTTGAGTCTGAGGGTAAAACTTCTATTCTTTCCTTGCTAAGGACTTCCTCTCAAGTCATTTGTCATTCTATTAAATGTAATTATTGTGAAGACCTTCCACTGGACCAGAAATCAAGGAGCCTCAATAATCACAACTAGCAACAGTGGGGGATGTTCTTTAGTGACCACTGTTTACAGGCTACAGGAGTTCAATGTCCACACCACTGAATCCCGATATGTGATGTGGTGATTTCCACCGCTGTCAGCCAAATGTGATGTGGATATCCCATCACTGCCAACAAATGTAATGTGGATATCCACCACTGCCAACCAAATGTGATAACCCTCCACTGGACCAGTAATCAAGGAATGTCAATCCTCACCACTGGCAACAGTGGGGGACATTCACTGAGAGGATGACAAGTACATACACAGTATTTCCAGATGCATCTCTCTGTATCAAGTGCAATTTCCCTTAAGAGCACATAGAGACCACAGTCAGTCCGGTGTTGGTTTCTCCGTCTTCCTCCAGTTCCCCAATAAGACTCCCCACTGGTATGGCTATAGAGTTGAAATCTCAGCTGAGTGACCAAGCCAAGACATCCAGCACCCTCTCTGTCCAGCCAGTGCTTCATGCCCCTGCCCAAGTAAATGACACACACACTCTTTGATGTTTGATTTACACACACACAGACCTGGGAACAGCTGGCACAGGCTTACTAGCTATGCCCCCTTCTGCCCAGACTATAAGATAGTTACCACTGCCACCAGTCAACTCCTTATCAGCTACTTTAAGGCCCTTAACAATGGGTGTCCAATCTTACTGTGTAATGTTACTGTTAATACAAATGGTAGTTTGACCAAGAGCAAGGCTATTATGAGTGGTCCACACAGTGTCACCAAATAAATATGCAAGTACTCTCAAAACTTTAATGTCTCTACACAGATCAGCCACAATAAAAGGTTTGAATATATTTAATAATAAAGAAAAAAATAACAAGACAATACTAAATACATATTTACGGTGACATCAGAGTTCAAAACCACAGGAAATATTTAAAACAACATTGCAGGACAGTCTCAAATAAATAAATAAAAATATCTAAACTAAACATCACTATATTCCTGACTGAATCTAAGAAAAGTACTACAACCTAAGAACTTACTAATAGAGTAAGGCAGATGTGGTGAATGGGTCTTCTAGATGTTTTCAGGTCCAAGACAGACTGCAGAATGCTCTGTCTCACTAAGAGACTTCTCAAAATAATATCTCAAACATTACTGCTGGGATAGCTTGCAGAATGACATCACTTCTTGTCATCTGACCAGGCCAATACAACCATTGATGAAGTTGGCAGTCTTTAGCATCTGCCTGTAAAATATACAGACAAGGGCTTCTCTTCAGATCTTTGGCAAATGCTGGAAATAATAAAACAATTGCATTCCTTTGTGCTTTCAAGACTAGCAATTAGTTCACCCTAAAAACAATACAGAAAGTTTCCTGGTACAAACATTGTGTATCTTGCTGCAGTGAAAAATGAAAGATGCCATCTTTTATGGCCTACCCATAAAGTAATTTAGTTTCAGTTATTTTTTTCTGAATTTTGCTGGATTGAAGTTAACCTCCTGTATTCTAGTTTCCACTGTTAAAATATATACATTTAAACAGTTACAGTAGTGCATGTACATTTCTCTTCTCTTCCAGTTGGGCACACTGTGGATTCATTTTAAACACAAGCATTTTACAAATACCTTTTACACACACACACACACACACACACACACACACACACACACACACACACACACACACACACACACACACACACACACACACACACACACACACACACACACACACACACACACACACACACACACACACACACACACACACACACACACACACACACACACACACACACACACACACACACACACACACACACACACCCACACACGTCTGTATAAGCAGTTTGATATACACATGATATATGGTTCTAATACATTTGTAACAAACATCTTATGTAAATCATTTTGATATTCACCAATGACATAATTATTTACAAAATTCCAGCTGGCTGGGCTGGCATTATCTCCTTTCGTCGCACTTCTTCCCCCACTTTGAAGACTCAAGCTATTTATTTAAGTGACCCTTGTGAAACGTTGCTCGAGAGGAATTAACCTGTCTGGGAATACTTTACCCCATTCCCTGTCTTCAGAGCCCATCTGCATTGGCATTGCTGACCCCATTGCAGTGTTGTACTGTCATATCATATGCCTGCAAACCTAGCTCCACCACAGTAACTTTGGATTTTGTTGGCTGGCTCCATGTACCCATAGAGCCCCCTCAGACTCCTCCTGCCTTCTACTAGAAATACTTAGCTCCAGGGCCTCCCTATCATGGTAAGGTTTCATCAGGTTAACATGTTACAGTTTGTGCCCCTCCCTCCTGCCTAGCAGTTCTAGTATGTAGTTAACATCACTGACCTTCCATGCCACTTTGAATGGTCCCTCCCAAGCTGCCTGCAGCTTGTTGTGTCTGACAGGAATGAGAACCATAACCTGCTGCCCCACAGCATACCATCTAGCTTGAGCATTCCTGTCATACCAGACCTATTTCTGCTGTTGGGCTTCTGACAGGTTCTCCTGGGTAAGCCCATGAATTCCCTGAGCCTTTTCATTAGGTTCAGGACATATGCCACAACAGACTCCTTGTGGGATTCACACACACCCTTTCACTCATTGCGAATCAAATCTAAAGATCCCCTCACCCTATGCCCATAGAGCAGCTCAAAAGGTAAAAAAATTGTGGATTCCTGGGACATCTCTCTGTAAGCAAACAACAGATGGGCAAATATTTGTCCCACTCTCTGTTAAACTGGTCTGCACATGCCCATAGCATGGTCCTTAGTGTAGAGTTTAACCTCTCCACCAGATTATTAGTCTGGGGGTGGTAGGGGTGGTCTTTAGGTGTTTCAACCCACAGTGCTTCCACAGACAAACCACCAGGTCTGATGTAAAATTGGCATCTCTGTCAGTCAGTATTTCATTTTGGAAACCTACCCTGCTGAAAATCTCTAACAATGCATTTGCCACATTTTCTGCCTCAGTGGAGGACAAAGCCACTGCTGCAGGGCATCTGGTAGCATAATCTACTACCATTAGGATATACTTCTACCTTGTGGAACTTGGGGAACTCAGTGGCCCCACAGTATCCATAGCTACCCTCTGAAATGACTCCTCAATCACAGGCAAAGGCATTAAAGGACCTTTGACCTTGTCTCCTGCCTTGCCTACTTTTTGGCACTGCTCACAGGTCCTGCAGTATCCTGTTATGTCCCTGGAAATCCCAGGCCAATAAAAAGTTCTGCATAATACGTCTCTTGGTACACTTTATGATCATATGACCTGCAAAGGGAATGTCATGGGCAATGGCTAGAAGTGCCAGACAGTAGGCTCTGGGCACTACCAGCTGCTGTATTACCTTACCCTCTAGCCCACTCTCAGGGGTCCACTCTCTATACAGTAACCCTTTGACCCAGTATACAGATTTCCCCTTTCCTTGAGAATCAGGTGCCTCCCTGGCTACCTCCCTCAAGCCTTGTAATGTAGGGTCTGAAAGCTGAGCCTGTCTCAACTCTCTCTCTTTGTAACCCTTTCCAGATCCCCTTCCACAGGAAGTCTGATATCTTCTGACAGTGATGCCTCACTGTCAACCTTGGTACTATTACTCACCTCTGCCCTTGCAGTCAATCTGTTCAAGGGAACATCAGTACCCACATGCAGCTGTGGCTCACCTTCAGTCTCACTTGTACAGGGTAGCTCCCTTCCTGCAGTAGGCACCTCACCAGTCCTGGCTTCAAGTGTGCGGTCAGTCTGGTCCCTCACAGGCTACCAGACCCACATGCCTGTTTCCAAGCCTGACTGCATGCAACTGCATGCACACAAGGTACTGTATTATCAAAATCATTACCTATCAGGACATCTGCGTGGATATCCTCAAACACACCTACTTGCTTGCTTCCTTTTTACCCTCCCAGTCAAGGTGAACCCTAGCCAAAGGTATTTAAATGGGGATACCTCCTAAAACTCTGATTGGAGTAGACTGCCCAAGCAACTAATGTCCCTCTTTAACCATTGCAGGCTTCACAATGGTTAGGTCAGATGCTGTTTCTCTATTAGCAGTGGCCTGTTTCCCATCTACTAAGATAGAATATAACATCTTGTAATAGTTTGCTACCCTTGTTTTCTCCAGTTAGCTTACTGCTGGCATTCTGTCATTTCCACTTGCCTGCTTCCCTATCTTTTGTTCCCCACCTTGCTTCCATAGACCTCTATATGCTACATGGCCCTACTGGTTACATTTAAAACATTTAACCCTTGATCCTGGATGTGTACCTGAACTAGTGTGTTCCCCTGTTGCTGGCAGACTCTGTTGGGCCGGCTTAGGTTTGCCCACCATTGGTTCCCTTATACCCATGTGCAGCACTGGGTATCTCTTTCCTGGGCAGTGATGCCATGCTTGTTAGGTTAGGTCTCCTTTTTTCCCTAAATCACCTGTGGTATTGCATTTCCTATCTGCCAACCAGATTCTCATGTCCTCAAGCAAAGTGCTAAGGGCTTGTTCCCTCACCAAAAGGTCCGCCAGCCCATCAAAGGTGGTGACCTGACATTCCCTCACCCACCTGTGAAAATAAGTGCTTAACTCAGCAATATACTCACACACACTTTCATCTGCCTTGCTTCTATGCTCACAAAACATTTTTTCTATAAGCTTCAGGTGTTAACTTAAAACACTCTAATAAATGATTTTTAACTGTATTATAATTTAAGCAATCAGTATCAGACAATTTAGAAACAGCAGTTACAGCTTTTCCATGGACTATATGGGTCAGGAACCATACCCAGAGCTCTTGGTCAACATTATACTGTTTACAAACCCTTTCAAACATGTGAATAAAACTATCAAAATTGTCACCCTCTGTAAATTGTGGAAGACATTTACTGACCTTTATTGCTTCTGGGATTTGGTTATTCCCTTCTCCATTAACTCCATGACTTTTATGAAGAGTCAACATCTCCTTTTCATGTTGCCTCTGCTTCTCATTTTCTTCAGCCGTCAAACATCTTAGTCTCTCTGCTGATTCTAATTCCAAATGTTTGGCCTCCAGTTAAAGTCTCTTTAACTCCAGATGTTTTTTAACTCCTGTGAGGCAAAGTTGAACTGTTCATTTTCTGGGAGTTGTACATCCCCAAGGTCAGTCTGGTTGTCCCTCTGGTTGCTGGTCTGTGATGCAGCTGTGGTTACTGGGTGCTGGTCTATGATGCAGCTGTGGTTAAGGTTGCAATAATTTCTCCTTTTTTTAAGGTTGGCATGGCCCAGTCCTTTGGCTTGGTATATCTCAGCCAAATGGTTCTTTGTCAGCTTGCCATAATCCTCTGCTGACATCCTTGCCTGCTCTCCCTGACTAACTAAGCTAACAAAAAATAAATATGATATGAAACTCTGAATTTTTACCATGTGGCTGATTGAGAGTACAAACACATTCTTTAGTGACCACTGTTTACAGGCTACAGGAGTTCAATATCCACACCACTGAATCCCAATATGTGATATGGTGATTTCCACTGCTGTCAGCCAAATGTGATGTGGATACCCCATCACTGCCAACAAATGTGATGTGGATGTCCACCACTGCCAACCAAATTTGAAAACCCTCCACTGGACCAGTAATCAAGGAACATCAATCCTCACCACTGGCAACAGTGGGGGACATTCACTGAGAGGATGACAAGTACATACACAGTATTTCCATATGCAGCTCTCTGCATCAAATGCAATTTCCCTTAAGAGCACATAGAGACCACAGTCAGTCCAGGGCTGGTTTCTCCCTCTTCCTCCAGATCTCCAGTAAGACTCCCCACTGGCACAGCTATAGAGTTGAGATCTCAGCTGTGACCAAGCCAAGACCTCCAGCACCCTCTCTATCCAACCAGTGCTTCGTGTCCCTGCCCAAGTTGCTGATACACACACAGTTTGAGGTTTCATTTACACACACACACACACACAAACACACACACACACACACACACACACACACACACACACACACACACACACACACACACACACACACACACACACACACACACACACACACACACACACACCTGGGAAATGCCGGCACAGGTTTACTAGCTATGCCTCCTTCTGCCCAGACTATAAGGTAGTTACCACTGCCACCAGTCAACTCCTTATTAGCTACTTTAAGGCCCTTAACAAAGGGTGTCTAATTTTACTGTGTAGTATTAATATTAACACAAATGGTAGTTTGACCAAGAGCAAGGCTATTAGGAGTGGCCCACACAGTGTCACTACATAAATATGCAAATATTCTCAAAACTTAAATATCTCTACACAGATCAGCCGAAATGAAAGGTTTAAATATATTTAATAATAAATAATAATTAAAAAAGACAATACTAAATATATATTCACAGTTACATCAGAGTTCAAAACCACAGTAAATATTTAAAATAACATTGCAGGACAGTCTCAAATAAATAAAGAAACATATCTAAACTAAGCTTCAATATATTCATGACTGAATCTAAAAGAATTACTATAACCTAAGAAATTACTAATAGAGCAAGGCAGATGTGGTGAATGGATCTTCTAGTTGTTAGGTCCAAGACAGAATGCAGAATGCTCTGTCTCACTAAAAGACTTCTCAAAACAATATCTCAAATATTACTGCTGGGATAGCTTGCAGAATGACATCACTTCTAGTCCCCAGGCCAAAACAACCATTGATGAAGCTGGCTGTATTTAGCATCTACCTGTAAAAATATACAGACAAGAGCTTCTCCTCAGATCTCTAGCAGGTGCTGAAAATAATAAAACAATTGTATTTCTTCATGCTTTCAAGACTAGTAATTAGTTCACCCTAAATCAATCAATCAATCAATAAATCAATCCAAGGTACCACAAGACCAAGAATAAGCCAGAGTTCTTGTAAAATCCACTTTAATGTAGGCACAAACACATGAACGCACACATTAAAAACCAGAATTTTCGTTGGTTTGCAATGGTGCTAGAATATAATGCTAGCAGTGTAGTCGTCAGGAGAATCATCAGTGATGAGTGGAACAAATTTAAAAACCTCACTGATTTGGAACAAATAACCAACACAGAACTGAAATTTGTGTACAAAAACTCACAAAGTGTGAAAAATGCCTTAGAAAATGACAATAAGGAGGCAAATGGTAGAAAGAAAGTTGGTACCTACAAATGTGGGCGGTGTTCACAATGTAGGTTTATAATGAACAAGGAAGAAGTTATTTTAAATAGTAGAAATATGGTTCTAAGCAGTAAAGGATATTTTAATTGTGATTGTAATGGCCTCATTTATTTAGCTCGGTGTGAGGTATGTCATTCTTTTTACATGGGCAAAACTGAACATAAGCTAAAAAGGAGGATATACGAACACCTGTATGATCTGCAGAACAGGAAGGAAACAAATGCCCTTTTTAAACATTATTTAATGTGTGTCAATGCTAATTATTCCTTTTTTGTTTTGGAAGGGGTTAAAAAGTTGTTAGAGGGGGACAATGGTAAGAGAAAATAGAATATAAAGAGCTATGGTGGCAAATAACACTTCAAACTACATGTCCTCCAGGTTTAAATGAGAATATCTCCCTTGTACCCCTGTTGAAACTAAGGCCAGCTAAGTTATAAGATTACAAAACAAAATAAGGTATCAGTTGTTATTTGTACTTTCTGCTTTTTTTTTCCTTTTTCTTTCACATTGAGATGTAATTTTGACTTTGACCACTAGAGTGTGCTAACAAATCATTTTACATTCATTTTAACAGATATGATTTTACTTAAGATATTCATGCATTGTAAAGGTTTTATAAATGTATTTATTTTACCAAGTTTGTAAAATGTATTCTATTGACTTCCTATATATTTATGAACAGTTTACATCATGGTTTGCAATGTTTTTATGGCATATTTGGTTTTAACATGAATATTCATGAGTATTCATGATGTTTTTAATTGGATGGTTTTTATTGGTTAATTTACTTCTTAGAGGATTATAAAAGCCATTATTTTGCTCTCTGACCCACATCTGATGAAGTGATTTAAATGAAAACGCAGGTTTTTAATGTGTGCGTTCATGTGTTTGTGCCTACATTAAAGTGAATTTTATAAGAACTCCGGCTTATTCTTGGTCTTGTGGTACCTTGGGTTGATTTACTGGTTTATTTTGGTACCTTTGTGGCTGTCTTTTCAAATTTTCTTAGTTCACCCTAAAGACAATACAGAAAGTTTCCTAGTACATTGTGTTTCGTGCTGCATTGAAAAATGAAAGATACCATCATTTATGACCTAGCCATAAAGTAATTTAATTTCAGTTATTTTTTCTGAACTTTTCTGGACTGAAGTTAACCTCCTGTATTCCAGTTTCCACTGTTAAAATATATACATTTAAACAGTTACAATAGTGTATGTGCATTTCTGTTCCCTTCCAGTAGGACACACTGTGGATCCATTTTAAACACAAGCATTTTACAAATACCTTTTCACCACACACACACATCTGTACAAGCAGTTAGATATACACAACATACAATTCTAATAAATTTGTAACACAAACATGTTATAATCATTTTGATATTCATCAATGATGTATAATTATTTACAAAATCCCAGGTAGCTAGGCTGGCAGTATTTCCTTTCATCACAGTTATGATGTGGCGGATGCCTCTTCTAAGGCAGCTGTTTTTGGTACAATTATGAGGAGGTATTCTTGGCTTAGGCTGCAGCCTCTACCTGATGATATTAAAACTAAGTTGATGCATGCTCCCCTGGATTCTAAACTTTTGTTTGGGAATGCTGTTGCTGGTTTGTTTAAGTCCCTTCAGTATAAGGGTAAGGCTTTACATATGCTTAAACATGTTTTTGTTTCTCCTGTGCCTACATTTCAGAGAAACTATCTTGCTAAGCCTGCCTTTGCTTGTAGACATTCCTGCCCTTCTACTAAAGGCAAGAAAAGTGGCAAATGGGCTCCTCAGTTTTCAGGGTTTCTGAAGCCTTCCTTTCCAGACAAACCAGGTACAGTATGACCATATGTCTCCTCCCAGCCACATTCCCCTCTCTCTTCACCTTTCTTTTTCTCTTTCTGATTGACTTCAGATCACTCAAGATTCTTGGGTTCTGTTGATCATTCATCAGGGGTACTTTATCGTGTCCAAGTCCTGTCCTTCTTTTATGGGCATTCCTCACTCTCCTCAGGAACAGCTTCACTTTTTTCCAGAGGTTCTTCAAACTCTCTTGACTCAGGGTACTATTCAAGAGGTGTCTGTGTCCCAAAGGGGGAAGGGTTCTACTCCAGACTGTTTCTAGTACCAAGAAAAGAGGGCACTTGGAGACCTATTCTAGACCTCTCTCATCTAAACATCTTTTTAAAAGTGTCTTCCTTTTGTATGTTGTCTCTTCAGATTCTGTTTCCTATACTGGTTCCTCAAGCCTATATGGTATCTCTGGATCTCAAGGATGCTTATCTCCATATTCCAATCAATCTTCTTTTCAGGAAGTTTTTAGGTTTCTCTGTTTTGTCCTGGCATTTTAAGTTCTCCTCTATGACCTTTGGCCTTTCAACTTCCCCAAGGGTGTTCACAAAATGCCTTGCTCCTGTGATTGCTTTTTGCAGACTTCATGGGATACAAATATTTCCTTACTTAGACGATCTGTTGATTCAGGTGTCCTCTCCAGAGACTCTCTGGCAAAATCTTCATTTTGCCATTTCCCTTCTCCAGAGCCTGGGGTTCACAATACATTTCTCAAAATCTTCTCTGACTCCTTCTCAGGATCATGTTTTTCTGGGTTGCAGGATACAGTCGGTGCCTATGATAGCAGCCCTGCTCCCTCAGAAGGCCTTAACTCTCATTTCTTTCTTTCACACTCTTCTTTCTGTGGCTTCCATTACCACCAGGGAATTTCTGAGAGCTGTGGGTTTCATAGTATCCACCATTCTGATACTACCTCTGCTTAAACATCACATGAAAAAGTTTCAGTGGTTTCTGAAGTCAGTGTGGCTTCAACATGCACATCCTCTAGACTTTTTAGTTCCTCTTCTTCCTTGTCTCAAACAGGAACTTCACTGGCAGATTCAGCAGTTGTCTCTAAACCCAGGGATCCTTTTTCATTCCCCTCTTCCCTCTCAGGAATTGTTCACAGATGCTTCAGACATGAGTTGAGGGTGACTTTTGGCTCCCTAAAAGTACAGAGGTTGTGGTCGCCTCGCCAGTGGAGGGAGCACATCAATGTCAAAGAGATGAGAACTTTTATGCTGGCCCTTCAGGACTTTAATTTTCTTTTCTCTCCAAGGCCTCTCAAGGTCTTCACAGACCATTCCACAGTGATGCGGTACATCAACAAACAGGGAGGAATGAGGTCCTACCTTCTTTGCTGGTTGGCACTTCTGGTATGGGATCTTGCTGTCAAGAATCAAGTGACTCTTCAGGTGGTTTATATTCCTTCCAGTCAGAACATTATGGCAGACAATCTGAGCAGGTCCTTCACTCAGCACCATGAATGGATGCTTCACAGAGATGTGCTTCTGGACATTATTCACCAGTGGGGTACTCCTTAAGTGGATCTTTTTGCCCCCCTCTGAACAGACAACTTTCTCTGTTTTGTGCCAGAGTCCCAGGTCCTCTGGTATGGAAGGTGGACACCATGTCATTCTCTTGGAAGGGGATGTTTCTTTATGCATTCCCTCCCCTTCCTCTCATTCTGAAAGACTTTGTCAAGATTCAACAGGATGCTCCCAAAATCTTGTTGGTGACTCCCTTTTGGCCACAACAGCACTGACTCCCTCTACTACTGCATCTAGCCAGGGGCAGTCATCACAAGTTACCTCACAGAGTGGATCTAATCACACAAGACAAGGGATCTGTCATCCATCCCCACCTGTCCACACTTCAAATGACATTGTGGGTGATAGGATTTTGATTCCTCATAGACACCTTTTTTCTGAGGACGTGCTGCAAGTTCTGCAGGAGGCCAGGAAACCTACCACTAGGAAATCCTACTTAACCAAATGGAAGATGTTTTCTATTTCGTGTCTGTTTCATAATCTGAACCCACTTACTTTGGATAACTCTTATTGGTGTGAGTTGCTCAATTCTGGTTTGGCCTGTTCTTCTATTAAGGCCCACTTATCAGATGTCCTGCTTGTCTACCTTTATCTCCTCCTTTAGCTTCTAGATTTGAGGTTAAACAATTTCTCAAACACATCCTTAATATTAAATCTCCCAGGAAGCCTGTTCCACCTCCCTGGGATCTTAATTTTGTTTTGGAGAAGTTGACTCAGGATCCTTTTGAACCTGCTGGTTTGGCTTCCTTGAAAACATTGTTCTTAGAAGACTGTTCTGTTGTTAGCTATTACTTCTGCCAGATGGTTGTCTGTGTTGCAGGCCCCTATGGCTTGCCCTCCTTTTTTGATTTTTCATGAAAATAGGGTGTATTTATGGACTAATCCCTTCTTTATGTCTAAGGTGGTTAATAATCTTTCCCTTAATCACTTTATTAAGCTGCCTACTTTTTTCCCCTTTCTGCAATCTGACAGTTAGAGGGTGCTGCATACTTTGGATGTGTGTAGGCAACTCAGATTTTATTTCTATCAGACTATGACTATTCAAAAATCTGATCTGTTGTTTATTTCTTTTCATCCTAGATCTTTGGGTCTAGCTGTTTCCAAGCAAACTATTTCTTATTAGATTTCTAAGGGTATTTCCTTTTGTTAAACCTTTCATGGCAACAGCCTTCCTTCTTCAGTCAAGGCTCATTCTGCTAAAGAGGTGGCTTCTTCTGCTGCTTTTTTCAAGGGTTTAGGTAGTAATTCTATTCTTGAAGCAGCTACCTTGTCTTCTGTGCATACCTTTACTAAACATTAAAAGTTGGATGGTATCTCTAGAGCTAGGGCCGGTTTTGCTAGTGCCATTCTCCATGGCTTCTTAGGGGACACTTCTTTTCCTTCCACTTCCCAAGTTTCCTCTTGAGCTTTGGCACTTTCCCAAATGTTACAAATACTGCAGCAGTGAATGTAAGGACATAGTATGGTTGTGTAAACTCTTACCATTATGGTAGATGTCCTTGCCTTCATTGCTGCAGTATTTGGTCCCTCACTCTTCACCCCCTAGTCCTTTCCTTCCTGGATGTACAGGTTACCTCTTGGATTCCTTGGACTGGTGCTCCTACTGGGACAATAAATTCTGTTTATGGTAAGCCTGACTATCACCTTTATGCCCTATAGTGTGCAAGGAGCATTTGCGTGACGTTCAGAAGTACCTTTAAATGCAACAGGAAATCTTTGGCATACTGGCCGGATGATGGGCTTCCACAGCAGGGAATCACGAATGTTACGAATACTGACGCAATGAAGGCAAGGACATCTACTGTTATGGTAACATTTTACACAACTGTACTTTTCTTGTCTAAAATATAACACTGATGGAAGGCACCACATCTTGAAGTACATTTGGTGGGAGATTCATGATAACCATTATTATATTTATTTTCTATAATAACTTTCAAGTTCCTGTCTATTTTTAAAACAAAAGTAGTTTCACTGCCCACCAACCGAAACATGTTCTCATTGCTTCTAAAAATATTCTACTTTTTAAATAATATCCTTAATTTGATTGGAATCATTACTGTATTTTAAAGCTATTATTCTCATAAAACTCCTACTGCCCTGCCTAACCAAGGAGACTGTAGTGCTACTCATATCCTCCCTAAGGGTAACATAAGTACCCAAGAATGGTGCTTGCCTTTTCCAACACTCTGCATCCACCTCTGAAACATTCTTGTTAATAAGGACACTGGGATAACCTCTCTTTAGGAACATTCTAGATAACTTGTCCCACTCCTTAGTAAGCAAATCATAAGTTGAACATATTCTAGCCAACCTCACAAGTTGACAGTTGATAATAATACTTTTTAACACCCAAGGGTGACAACTTGAGTAGTGTAAATAGGTATTAGAAAAGCTGGGCTTCTGATAAATTGTAGAATCATAACTACCATTTTTAAAGATTGTGACATCTAAATCATTAATGTGTCCACGGTATGCTTGAATGTGAACTTGAGAAAGGAGGTACTATTCTTAATATATTCAATAAATATTGCTATTTCTACCTCCAAAACTTTCCAAAGTATGAAAATATCATCCAAATAATGAAAATAGGAGTTCCAACAATGTATATAGATAGAACTAAAGAAAGATCTTTTTTTCAGGTAAGCATAACAAGATTTGCATATACCAGGGTGCAGGCTGTCCCCATTGCTACCCCTTTCAGTTGTCTGTAGTATTCATCTTCAAAATAAATGAAATTGTTAAATAAAATAAATCCCATAATGAGTCTGGTAGATTTTGCATCTAAATTTTCTAATTGTAATAGTACAAAATGAAAAATGTCCAAACCACCCTCATGTGGAATACTGGTGAATAAATCCACTACATCAGTTGAGAGAAAACTGTACTTTTTATCATAATCATGCTTAGGAAATTTACTTAAGAAATACCAGGAGTCCCTTAACATGGGTTTAGATCTAAAGAGGGACCCTCTTAACATTCTATCTAGAAAAACAGTGAGTAGGTATGTTTTCTTTCCTTGGACTGCCACAATCAATCTATAAGGTGGGTCACTGATCTTTTTCCAGACCACCTTCTTTATCAGGTTTCATGATTCTGACTGAGGGGTCATGGCATAAAGAAGACGGCAAAATACTCTCACTGAATGACAGATTAGAATGTTTAGGCTGATGTACTTTAGCACAGCTGTATAATTCTGTCTCAAAAACCTTCTCAGATATCCCAAACAAATGGTTCCTAGAGCAGTTGAAGATACCTTTCTTCATAATTATATCAGTATTTTCTGACAGTTTACCATTTTCTTAAAATATAATGGACAAATTCAGTTTCCTAGCAAATAATTGTAATTCAAGTAACAGATCAAGTACATCAATCCTGTTCTGAGGAAGGAATGAAGATCCTTTCCCAGAAAGTGAAACAAATTTTCGTTAACTTCAAGATGATTATAACTGAAAATATTAAAGGCTCTGTAAGTTAGAAGCTGACCATCATGGGCAGTAATGATAGATGTACCATTTAGTAATAATTCCTGTAGTTTATGTTTTTCTCCCTTTGCCTTTTACTCTCGTTCCCCCTCTCCCTCATCCCAGTGTTTGTTGAAGGAGTAGGGTGTGGTTGTTCAAGTGAGAATTGTTAGTGTTTCTGGTCCATTTCCCTATTCTCTTTGACCTGTGGGGCAACAGGAGTACTCTAAAGGGTCCAGATAATTATTAGGGTCATTACAATAAAACTCATGTGCACTGTCATTTTTTGAGTGTTCAATGATTTGCCCATATTCTGCCTCAACAGCAAAATCATGGACTGTCCCTGAATGATTATTATAAACATTAATTGCAATGTTGTTAAACATATTTTTGTCAAGGTGGCAAGGGATATGTTTTATGTGTTACGTATTTGTTCTCATCTCTAACCAATTTTCTTTTGTACTTTTTAGCTTTGATAATATGATGTTGTTGGTCAATCTTTAAAAATCAGGAACCAAGAAAAAGTACATACACCAAACGTAACAACAAACTGAAGGGTAGGTTCCACAAAGGTATCCGAGATGGAAGGCTCCAAAAAATAGTGAATTAGTCCACTCAATAAAAACGTGAAAATAAGGCAGATAAATCCACAGGACTCCTCATAAGATAAAGCTCTTTATTGTACGCAAGGCTGGCAAAGCAAGTAACAAAAAACCAAATAACGTAAAACACTGGAACTAGCGTTTTTTAGATTCGCCGGAACTTCTTCAGACAAAATGCAATTCAGTTCAAACGTTCTATTTAAATACTTAAATGCTTAGGCACACCCACTTGGTTAATTACATCAGTTCCTAAACAAATTAATGTATTCAGAACGTGAACTGCATCCAATGCTAGATAAAGTAACCCAATGCAAAATGCAGGGAACCTCTAAATACCCAAAAGTCACATATACATTAACAAACTTATATTAACATAGTGAATGCTACATGTTAAACACATTTATCTAATAACTGAACTTATCTAATCATCCAAATGTTAAAAAATGTTAAAAAATAATAATGATAAAAACGTAACATTATTAAAAATAACATTAGTGAAAATATGTGTAGGAATAAAAGTATATTAAGACATTATTCTACAACTACACATTTAAAATATTTAAAATATACAGAAGAAGTTTTTTGTAACATTTATTATAAACATTCGGCGCTTTGTACCCTATCCTAATTAAGACATATATATATATATATATATCCAACATAAGTAATTCTAACAAGAACCTTACTAACTATGTTGAATATGTATAACCAATCCAATATGTAAAACATATAAACATGGTGTATTTAAACATAACAGTTTTTTTATATATGTATAACTAAGATGGTAGAAAAGGGGGAGTAATGTATAAACTTCCTACCTTTAGACATATAAAATATCATTAACCATGGAACTGGGTTCACACCTTTTAAAGTTCCACATACCATCCTAACTAAACCGAAAAATTTATCTCCACAGACTGTTCAATTTTAGTAAACACATAATCGAACAGGCCTCATTAATACCCGGGGTTTTATGTGCCATCAAACGTATCTGCCAACTGAGTTCCTTCTTTTCCAGTTGGAGCCTAAGTAAATTGTCATTACTGAAAGTGTAATTATCAGTCTGTATCTGGTCGATCACCATAAAGTCAAATGAATGTCCCTCATACCCATTACAGTGCTTAGCCAGAGCATTGTCATCCTTCTTTGTGTTGACAGCATAGCAGTGTTCGTATATCCTGTCCTTCAAACGCCTATCTGTTTTACCTACATAAAAAGCGGGGCACTGTTTACACTGCGCCAAATACACCACTCGTCTACTATTACAATTAAACTTGTTCCTAATCACATTGGTGTCCTCACCTATTGTGAAAGAATCTTTGGTGTTAATATGGGCGCAGTTTCTACATGCCCCGCACTTCCTAGTACCTCCCTTCGCTTTTTGAATCATTGGTTTCCTTTCAAGGAGTTGTTTCATGTTCATACCCCTCCTGAAGGTAATGATAGGTCCTGATTCAAGGGCAGGTTTTGATTCGTTATCCGAAGATAAGCAAAACCAATACTTACTAAGAACTTTTGAAATGGTGTAGGCTTCTGGACAAAAAGTAAAAACAAATGAGACCATATAGTTCTTATTCCTCCCCATAGTCCCATCAGTTGACACTCCTTGATTATTAAAGGCCTCAATACTTAGAATGTCATTCCCATTTTCTTGAAGGTCAACTGGGGCAGTAACCAAAATCTTTTGTTGCAATATTGGTTTGTAAATCCCTTGTTCCCTTTTACAGATGACCTCCTTAAAAATAGCCTCTAAAAACGAACTAGGGTATCCCCTGTGTTGGAACATTTGGTATAATTTCTCACATTCATTGACAAAATCCTCTTCTAAGCTGGTCATCCTAGCCACCCTGACCAGTTGGCCCTTGATCACTGATTTTTTCTGATGTTTAGGGTGGGAACTTGAAAAGTGTAAATATGTATTAGAGAATGTGTTTTTCCTGTAAATTTTAGATATATAACGCCCTTGATGTTTACTCAGGACGACATCCAGGAAACAAATGTTGTCTACTTGAAAATTCATAGTGAACCTGAGGAACCCTGTTGTAGAATTGAAAAATTCAACTAGTTCCTTAGCTAGTGCCTCGTCTCCATTAAATAAAATAAAGATGTCGTCCAAATACCTCTTATACATATGAATGTATGGTTTCCATACACTGTTCAACACATATGAGGTCTCCCAGTGGGCCATCACTAAATTAGCGAAACTTGCGCCCACTGGTGACCCCATAGCCACTCCAATTTTCTGTAAGTACAGTTTGTCCTCAAAGGCTACATAGTTGTTCTTCAGGATTATATCCAGAAGTTGTTCAACAAGGTTACACTGGTTGCTACTCGCTCCCTTTGACCCTATGAGTTCTACTACCCACTGGATACCTAGGTCTTGAGGGATGCTAGAGTAGAGATCACAAACATCTACTGTCAGAAAATTAAGGAACAATCAAACCCTATTTCTTGTATACTCTCAAGGAATGACCATGAGTCCTTTAGTATTTGAGTTTCATTTCCCACATATTTCTTAAGAATTAAGTCAACAAATTTTGCAGCTGGATACGTTATTGATTGACGCGTCAACAAGTGTCCGAAAAGGAGGGTTGTTTAGATCTTTATGAGTTTCGAATCCCAAAAACTTTTGGGATTGGTTAAGTACTGATTTTGCTCACTATTAGTGAGACCATCAATGAAAAGATCATTAAGATTTAACTTAACATGATGGTATGCTTGATTAACCTGATTCCTACTTACTGTCTCATAGGTGTCCTTTTCAAGTAACATGAACATAGTTTTCACATAATCAACATTATGTACAATAGCTAGTCCCCCACCCTTGTCCGGTTTCATAATTCTCACTGGTAAGTTCCTGAACAATGTTAGTAAATGTTTATCAGCCTTAGAAATATTGGACTGATAATTGCGACGTGCTCGAGCAACAATTTCCCTAAATTCTAGTTCACAAAGTTGCTCAAACAGACACAGTGAGTTATTCAAGGGTGGGTTAAAGCTACTAGGGACACGTAATGTGTCAGCATGTGAATTCAAGTCACCGAAAATCATGTTTAAGTTCAGCTTCCTAATGAACATTTTGAAGTCAATTAACAATTCTACTATATTACAGGGCTGTGAAGGAACAAAAGTAAGCCCTTTAGCAAAAAGTTCAACCAGTTCGCTGTCTACATAACATTCGGTGTAGTTGTAAATTTTGAAGTCAGCATCTTTGTTTGTCACAATTTCGAATAACGTTAGTCCCACTGTCTGTTGTTGCTCCGTGTATTGTAATGTCTCCTCGGGGGGGCTGGTGGTTGAGGAAACCAGTTCTTTCCCCTCCCCCTCCCCCCTCTGTAGTTTTTTTGAGAGAATTGATTTGACCACTCATTCCCCTCAACAGTCTCAAAAATAGTCTCTGGGACATCGGAACTTTCAATCCCTCCATCTTGTTCTACACCATCAAATATCGTGTCTGTGTTAGGGTTAAGTTGGTAGTTACCTTGACCAGTAGCATGCCCTATAGTTGATTGATTTTGCCTAGTAGAAACAGGGTTCTGCTGTCTTTGCCGTGTTGACCGTATTTGTAAACCAGGAGGTTTAGGGAATGCCAGTCCTTCCCCATAAGCCTTTAGGTCCCTCTCAAGTTTTTTGATTTTAATTGCTTTCAGTTTTGACATTTGTTGGGCAATACTAGTTAGAGTTCTTTTAAATTCAAACTCATATCTGTGAAAATCCAGGTCACTCTTAATCTCTCTTTCTAATATTGTTGTTTCATTAGTCAAGCAGTCAAGTTCAATTTGGTAATGTTTAACCATACATTTAAGAACTTCCAGTCCATGGTTATTAAATAAGTCAACTAGTTCATTATAAAAATCAGATCCGAATTCCAGACCATTTGGGTAAACAAATAGCCTTAGACCCTTAGGTACTATTTTCTCCCTTATACACTTACTCAAATAATTCAGTTCAAGTTGTTTTTTCTTAATTTTAAAAAGCTTGTTGTCAAAACTTTTCAATTTCTCTACCAAGGAAGATTCACTTACTGGTTCGGTAGGGTGCCGGGCAATGTTCCCCAAGTCTTCCAGGTTGAGTTCATCATTAAGCCAGTTCCATGGGTCAAAGTTGTTATCTAATGTTGTTTCAGACCTCTCAGTACTTGTCCCGGCAGAACCACTTGGCTGAGTGTTATGTTGATGCTAGCCCCATGAATCCCAAAAATTTTTGGGATTCCGAAACTTCATAAAGATCTAAACAACCCTCCTTTTCGGACACTTGTTGACGCACGTCAATCAATAACGTATCCAGCTGCAAAATTTGTTGACTTAATTCTTAAGAAATATGTGGGAAATGAAACTCAAATACTAAAGGACTCATGGTCATTCCTTGAGAGTATACAAGAAATAGGGTTTGATTGTTCCCTTAATTTTCTGACAGTAGATGTTTGTGATCTCTACTCTAGCATCCCTCAAGACCTAGGTATCCAGTGGGTAGTAGAACTCATAGGGTCAAAGGGAGCGAGTAGCGACCAGTGTAACCTTGTTGAACAACTTCTGGATATAATCCTGAAGAACAACTATGTAGCCTTTGAGGACAAACTGTACTTACAGAAAATTGGAGTGGCTATGGGGTCACCAGTGGGCAAGTTTCGCTAATTTAGTGATGGCCCACTGGGAGACCTCATATGTGTTGAACAGTGTATGGAAACCATACATTCATATGTATAAGAGGTATTTGGACGACATCTTTATTTTATTTAATGGAGATGAGGCACTAGCTAAGGAACTAGTTGAATTTTTCAATTCTACAACAGGGTTCCTCAGGTTCACTATGAATTTTCAAGTAGACAACATTTGTTTCCTGGATGTCGTCCTGAGTAAACATCAAGGGCGTTATATATCTAAAATTTACAGGAAAAACACATTCTCTAATACATATTTACACTTTTCAAGTTCCCACCCTAAACATCAGAAAAAATCAGTGGTCAAGGGCCAACTGGTCAGGGTGGCTAGGATGACCAGCTTAGAAGAGGATTTTGTCAATGAATGTGAGAAATTATACCAAATGTTCCAACACAGGATACCCTAGTTCGTTTTTAGAGGCTATTTTTAAGGAGGTCATCTGTAAAAGGGAACAAGGGATTTACAAACCAATATTGCAACAAAAGATTTTGGTTACTGCCCCAGTTGACCTTCAAGAAAATGGGAATGACATTCTAAGTATTGAGGCCTTTAATAATCAAGGAGTGTCAACTGATGGGACTATGGGGAGGAATAAGAACTATATGGTCTCATTTGTTTTTACTTTTTGTCCAGAAGCCTACACCATTTCAAAAGTTCTTAGTAAGTATTGGTTTTGCTTATCTTCGGATAACGAATCAAAACCTGCCCTTGAATCAGGACCTATCATTACCTTCAGGAGGTATGAACATGAAACAACTCCTTGAAAGGAAACCAATGAAACAAAAGGCTAAGGGAGGTACTAGGAAGTGGGCATGTAGAAACTGTATTAACACCAAAGATTCTTTCACAATAGGTGAGGACACCAATGTGATTAGGAACAAGTTTAATTGTAATAGTAGACGAGTGGTGTATTTGGCGCAGTGTAAACAGTGAGGTAAAACAGATAGGCGTTTGAAGGACAGGGTATACACTGCTATGCTGTCAACACAAAGAAAGATGACAATGCTCTGGCTAAGCACTGTAATGGGTATGAGGGACATTCATTTGACTTTATGGTGATCGACCAGATACAGACTGATAATTACACTTTCAGTAATGACAATTTACTTAGGCTCCAACTGGAAAAGAAGGAACTCAGTTGGCAGATACGTTTGATGGCACATAAAACCCCGGGTATTAATGAGGCCTGTTCGATTATGTGTTTACTAAAATTGAACAGTCTGTGGAGATACATTTTTCGGTTTAGTTAGGATGGTATGTGGAACTTCAAAAGGTGTGAACCCAGTTCCATGGTTAATGATATTTTATATGTCTAAAGGTAGGAAGTTTATACATTACTCCCCCTTTTCTACCATCTTAGTTATACATATATAAAAAAACTGTTATGTTTAAATACACCATGTTTATATGTTTTACATATTGGATTGGTTATACATATTCAACATAGTAAGGTTCTTGTTAGAATTACTTATGTTGGATATATATATATATATATATATATATATGTTTCAATTAGGATAGGGTACAAAGCGCCAAATGTTTATAATAAATGTTACAAAAAACTTCTTCTGTATATTTTAAATATTTTAATTGTGTAGTTGTAGAATTATGTCTTAATATACTTTTATTCCTACACATATTTTCACTAATGTCATTTTTAATAATGTTACGTTTTTATCATTATTATTTTTTAACATTTTTTAACATTTGGATGATTAGATAAGTTCAGTTATTAGATAAATGTGTTTAACATGTAGCATTCACTATGTTAATATAAGTTTGTTAATGTATATGCGACTTTTGGGTATTTAGAGGTTCCCTGCATTTTGCATTGGGTTATTTTATCTAGCATTGGATGCAGTTCACGTTCTGAATACATTAATTTGTTTAGGAACTGATGTAATTAACCAAGTGGGTGTGCCTAAGCATTTAAGTATTTAAATAGAATGTTTGAACTGAATTGCATCTTGTCTGAAGAAGTTCGCTAGTTCCAGTGTTTTACGTTATTTGTTTTTTTGTCACTTGCTTTGCCAGCCTTGCGTACAATAAAGAGCTTCATCTAATGAGGAGTCCTGTGGATTTATCTGCCTTATTTTCACGTATTTATCGAGTGGACTAATTCACTATTTTTTGGAGCCTTCCATCTCGGATACCTTTGTGGAACCTACCCTTCAATATTTAAAAATACCTTACCATATTTAACTATGATATATTCAAACAACAAATAATTTAAATTTTTTTCATTTAAGGTATGTAACTCCCTCCAAAATTCATTACTTGATGTTTCATTGTATTTAATGATAAACTGAATGAGTTCAAAGCCATGTCAATCAAACATCCCTACAAGTTCATGTTAAGTGTTAATTTCAAATCTAATTCTATTTGGACGTTTAAAAATTCTTAAACATTTAGGAACCTGTCAGTAGTTAATTTTACAGTATTTCACTTTTGTGACAGGACTTTAAGAAGTTCTGATTTGTTTTAAGATTGTATGATTTACTCTTGATATTTAATGAAATGGCTTTGACTTGTTCTTTTGGTTCTGATGAAGTCTTAATAGAGTACAGGATGAAAGCACTTAACCTATGTTTATTTATTTATTTTTTTATTAACATAAAATGTCTTTTGCCTCTAATTGGCAAATTGCATTAGTTCCCTTCCTACACCAAGGACTCTTTGTGCTTGGTGTCTTTGTAGGATCTTGAGAATGTGGCTTGAATTTCTGTTCAGTCATTGGCTAATTAGGGTACACATTTCTGGAACCTACTGCCTCCGAGACTTAGGGGAACCTCCTGTATTGAAGAGGTACCTCAAAATACAGCTGTGTTTTGCTTGCCATTTAATTACTTTTTTGACATTTGATTGCAGTTGCTGTGTTTGTTATTCGAGTTGCTCAGTGCCTTGTGCTGCTTTACTGTACTCATTCACTCTCTCTCTCTCTCTCTCTGCTGAGTATTGTACATTTTTGTGCTTTAAATTTAAACTACAGTGCACTTGGTAAACAAACATAATAATCAACTTGAATAATGTTCTCATTGTGCAAATGAAAAATAAAAATAGCTTTGAGTGTACTGATACTTCCGAAGTGAAATACTTACTTCCATAGACTTTGAATAAATCTGGGAAAATACCTTGCAGAAAATACAATGCTTGTATGCATTACACTGTTTTCATTAATGGCCTTGATTCTAGAAAGAAATTTATTAAAAAAAAATAAAAAATAGAGAGAGAGAGAGAGAGAAAGAGACAGAAAAGAGAGAGATTGAGAGAAAAGCATTTCTTCTGTAGTCTCACAGAGCAGATGTCCTGAAGTTAATGCTATAAAAAGTGTTGCAGGATTCTAGGATTTCCAGCTTTTTTGCTTGACTTCATGAAGTTGAGTAGCTATAGAGTAATAGTTTATTAAAATATGCATATATGCTAATTATATGCTGAATTAAACAATAAAGGCTGAGAAGCACATGTCAATGGTCTGTTAATTACCCCACTGTGGCAAAAAATCGCATGCATCAAAGTAAAGGACCATATTATGTGTCCCCTGGCAATGATTTCATAATTATTAACATAATTCCTGCAAAGTTCTTATTAGTAAGCTGTTATAAAAGTTTTTAATGGCAAGAAACCTTTGCTCAGCTTATGAATATGTTCTGTTCATTGTAATGAAACTTCAATGTCCATCTAATAAAATAGTACCACATGAGGGTAACCTTTGTCACATTTATTATTTTATTAACTTTAAAGTGTAGCAAAGTGACAAATTCATTGTTACACTGTCAGCAGACTTGACACAGAGGTAGCTTTCCTAACATTAGTTTATTTATTTTTTATTTTACATTTGTTTAACAGGATAGTCTGACTGGACCAGGTCCATTTACAGCTGAGGCCCGGGGAGAAAAGCTCCATTTACCAACAACAAACATAAAAAGAAAAATGATAATACAATGGTTAGTTGATATTCACTGTTTCATGCCACCCTAAAACAAGTTCCAAGAATATTCTTTCAGAAGTAGTATGAAAGGAGAGCACATTTAAGAAATAATGATACTCTTCCTAGCTTTCAACATACATAAGATTTTCTTGTTCTATTTTTAGTGCTGCAAGGTTTTAAATGAGAATAAATGACTACGCTGTGAACTTTATTACTTATTCTGACTTTTAGATGAAGACTATATTAATGCTGAATTTCACTTGTCATGAAATGAAATTACCTTGTCTGCCTCAGTTGCAGTAAAATATATATATGTGTATATATATACAGAGAGAGACAGAGACTTTTGAATGATATGTGGAATTACTGCAATTTCAAGATCTGTTATGAATTTTCAGATCATATTCACTCATTTTTATTCAGAAATTGTATTGCTAGAGTATAGCTTTTTGCTGCTAGGTAGAAATATCTAAGGTAAGAAAGTTACTAACTTGCAAACTTCAATTAACTATATGAAAACAAAAAAAAATCTGATATCTGATAAGACCATTTTAACTACAGCTTTCTATTTCCTGTCCATATAATAAATGTAGAGATATCTGTCAATATTTCAAGCACCTATTTTTCTACCAATGTATTTGCTTATGCTCATCTCTTACAATGCAGAACTCCACTATTGAATAGGCACTTAACAATTATGTACCATTTCTGTTATATATTCAGTCATCTTTCTTGGAAGAACTACCTTACACCTTTCTTAACTTCTCATCTACCAACATCATTATTATGATAAATAAAATTGTATTTGCACTTCCCATCAGTTAACTCTATAAATAATTACAAGTTTTGATTGCCACTGATATTAGACACAGCCTCAACATCTGTAATACTTATATAAAGGATAATTAGGCTGATAGCTGTCTTCTGTGTCTTTGTCCCCTCCTGTGACCTGAGGCCAAATACTGCCCATATTGTTTAATGTAATTAGATATTTCATATATATGCGTCATCTGTGAAAGGATGCAATATGATAACCTTCTTTGCATTTCCGGTTTTTATCTGATAAAGATTTTGGTGGTTTGTCGGCCTTATTGTGTCACCAAGTTAGAAATAACTTACAAAACACCATTAACGTTTCTGAATCAACCAGTGTTCTCACATCTGCACAAATATATTCAAAATGATCTTATTCATATGTTCATAGGCAATTATAACCTTACAATCAAAGGGGAACATTAAGAAGCTCAGCCACATCATCCAATACTGCTGACCAACAGTGCCCCCTCATTAAGCAGACTTTCTCCACATATCCCTCATAAAAATTTGCAATCCCTCAGGGGAATGGTTAGAAAGGTTTTTAAAAGTGAGCATGGAAATGAAATATAAAACACATAATTCTTCTTCTTCTTTCGTCTTTTTCCCGGTTAGGGGTTGCCACAGCGAATCACCTGTCCGCTCATGATTGGCAGTGGAGTTTTACAGTGTTGAGTTGCCAGCCCAGCACCCAACCTTCCACAGAAGGCACACACACACACACGCACACACTCACACCTAGGGCCAATTTAGTGTGTCCAATCTACCTAGCATGTCTTTTGGGATGTGGGAGGAAACCGGAGCACCCAGAGGAAACCCACCCGACCACAGGGAGGACATGCAAACTCCACACAGAAGGCACCCCAGCCGAGAATCGAACCGGATAACCTCTTGCTGTGAGGCGGCAATGCTAACCGCTGCACCACTGTGGCCACCTAAATATAAAACACATAATATGAAACAGAAATAGTCTTAAAAGGTAAAAAGCAAAGACCAGTTCAGCAAAATGTCTTCTAGTAAGTACCTTACTAACTTTTAATTTCAGTGAGTGCAAGAATGTTTTTCAAAAGAAGTAGTTCTGAGCATGTCTTCTGGTCATCTGTCCTCTAAGCCTGATCACAGATTATCTGTATTAGCTGATGCAACTTAATAGAAAACTGAGACTGGCATTCACAGATATTGGCAAAGTGTCACAACTTGCGCAACACCAATGTGTTCATTTGTGATACTGTGTTTTGCACTCCATTGTCAAACACATTCCCATTAGAGCGACAATTCATTATCAGTTCTACACCACTCTGTTGAAATATCAGCCTTCACTGTGGTACCAGCCCTGCAGACACTGACCCTGCCCATATTTGCAGAAAAGCACAATGGTAGAGAATAAAATAATTTTTGAAAAATATATTAAGAATCTTAATAGTCACAATTATCATTATTACTTCTATTACTACTATGGTTAAAGCTATTACATATGCTATTGTGATACCTGCACAATCACAGTGTTGCTGTGTACTAATCACATTTATTAATTGTTCTTTCATGTATTGATATGCATTAACCCTACTAATTTTCTAATGTATCATGCAAAAGTATATAAAAACAACTCTATAAGACAGAGTACGAGGAAGCTATGCAATCCAAAAGATTTTTTCAAGCTGAAGAATAAGGACCTCTTGGCAATCTCTTCTAATGGCATTTGTTTTTCTGCTCTCAAAGGGAATGCAGGCCAAATAGATCTGCTCACAAGGAATGGACTTCAGAATGGACATTATCCTTCTCTGTTGTCTTTAAAGTGTGAAGAGGTCATAAAACGGCAATAAACTTAGAGGATTTTTGGAAGAATCTTAATGTTTGCAAATCAACTCCCTCCCTCCCTTAAAACATATTTTTATCAAAAAAAAAAAAAAAAAAAAAAAAAAAAGTAATGTTTTGTAAACTACAGCTCTTTAACTGGAATCAGCCACCAACAGAAAGCAATGGCATGCCCAGTTTCCCTCATTTTGGCAAGAGACATATTCTTGGAGAGAAACTTGAGCCACTCATTTTCAGCCATTTGAGCAGTTCAGGCATTCTCTTCTGACTGGACTCCAAAAAAGAGACTGTCTTGAGTAAAGGACAGTGCACTGCTATAAAATCACACATAGGTAAAGATACTAAAGATAAAATAGTTCAACTTGGTGATTACAATGCCCTGGTCATCCCCATAGGTAAAAGAAGTCTGTTTGCAGTAAAGAGCATGTTTGCCTAAGAAGGGAACCAGATAAATTTGGTCTGGAAACTGAAAGGATGTTTGCCCAATTAAACACTTGTGGATTTGAAAATACTTATTTTCAGTTTTTCTGGATCCCCCCATCAGAGAGTAGGCACAGAGTTCAGACCCCTTCTCTAGTGCTCATCAAAAAGAGAGACTGCCACATCTCACTTCTGGATGTGTTTTTTTTTAATTACAAACTATATTTTACTCCTTTTGACAGAAGTGAAATTATTTTAATTCTTTTTTTTTCAGTAACAGAGTAAGATACATTGTCATTATGTCTGTGGGTTGGCAGTACACTATAAACTTCAACCAACAGATGTCTGGTGGCTTACATTCATCTAATATCCTTTATCTTATCTCTGTCAAGACATATGCGTATATAGGTTATTCTCTTGTCATTATAGGGTTTCTGCTATCATTTCACACTCCTTTAATCACTATCAAATGAATGGACTGGAAATATTGTACATACTGCTTATTAAAGACCTTACATAAACCATACAATCCCTTCTTAAAGTTACTGTGTATTCTGCATGGATTATCTCAGTTTGTGTTTTACATATACATCTTCTGTTCTCTGAATCACCTGAATGACTGCTCTAGACTGATCATTCTTCAGAATATATCATAGTCCCACTGTGTTTTTTGCTTCACTATAATTTTCAGTGTCATCTGTAAAGTTTGATTTCACAGTAGGGCTTAACAGGTACTGCATGCTGTATCATAAACAGGCACTGCATTGCAGGCATATCAAACAATACATTAATCATTTTGTGGTAACAACGCATTTAATCTATAGCTAACCCACTGACAGTCAAAGTAATCTCAGCATATGATCATGCCTGTACTGGCCTGTGGGGAGCCTAACGAGCCTGGTCTGAAAGGCCATGGAACATATCATCATGGAACTTATAAACAAAGACATTGGTAATCTCCAAACTCTGGACCCCACCCAGTTCGGGTTTGTAAAAGGCAGATTGTGTCTCCTAAACCTGATTGAATTCTTGAAGCAGTCACCAAAGCCTTAGACGAGGGTAAGATGGTTCACACAGCCTATCTAGATCTCACCAAGGCTTTTGACAAAATCCCCTACTCTGGAATTATAGATAAACTCACTAAACTAGGTATAAATCCCTATGTCACAAGATGGGTTGCCAACTGGCTCACTGACAGAACCCACACTGTGAAAGTAGCAGACTCCAAATCCGACTTCAGTCCAATGACAAGTGGAGTATCACAGGGTTCAGTCCTGGGTCCTTTTCTGTTTGGTATCTACTTTTCTGAAGTACAGGCTAGCACAGAAGGTCTTTGGCTAATGAAGTTTGCAGATAACTGCAAACTAGGAGCCATAATTTAAACTCCTAATGATATGGACATCCTACAAAAGGGCCTCACTGAGACAGATGCCTGGTGTCAAAGCCATGGCCTCAAGCTCAGTCCCAAAAAGTGCACTGTCATCCCCTTTGGTAAAAACTCTGTACCTATAAGCTACCACATAGATGGTAGTCTACTTAACACTGAACGTGTGATAAGAGACCTCGGAACACAGGTGGACAGTAGTCTCGCCTTTGATAATCACATCGCCACAGTAGTCAGGAAATCCTTCTATGTGGCACACCTCATCACAAAAGATTTCTTATCCAGGAAAAAAGAGGTCATTGTTCCCCTCTACTCGTCACTCATTAGACCCATTATAGAGTACAATGCCCCTTTTGGTATGTACCTCACAAGACATCTACAACAACTGGAAAGGCCGCAGAAATACCTCACAAAGAAGATTACCGGCCTCAAACAGATGCCCTATACAGACTGTCTCAAAAGACTCCAACTTTACTCCATCGCATATTGCCTACTCAGAGGTGATCTCTGCCTAACATACAAAGCTATGTCAAACCCAGAGCTGTTGGACATGCTCCACTTAAAGAAATCCCAATCTCTCCGAGATACACGCTGTAGGGACCTAAACCTTGTCACCACAATAAACAGAACATGCTGGAAGGATAGATTCCTGTCCCAGAGACTTCCCATACTCTGGAACAAACTACCCATCTATATCAAACAAAGCTCCTCATTAGCACTCTTCAAGAAAAATCTTGATGATTGGATGGGAAATAGGAAATTCACCCTGGGGATCACCTCTGTGGCTCTGCTCAACAGGGGCACAGGAACATAATTTTCTTGGGTGGCGAAAGCCAGGGTACCTTTTTTGCTAGGCTTGTATAGGCCTTAGGGCCAATAGCCTAGTACCAACCTATGAACCTATGAACCTATGAACACATTCTGCTGTGATTGTTGATTTTCCTTTGTTCTGCAGAATTCACACAATGTCGACTATTCCTCAGTTATCACATTTTGTGAGGTGCAGTTTTTTTCAATGATATGTCCTAATTATTGTTAGACCTGACTAAAGTGCACTGATGTTTTAAGTACTAAAATTCTCACCATGGGTAGTATATATGTGTGTGTGTGTGTGTGTGTGTGTGTGTGTGTGTGTGTGTGTGTGTGTCTATATGTATATATACATTTCCAGTACACACACTGATTTGTCCAGTCATCCAGCAAGTTTTAATAAAGACATTGTTAAATACTCCTTTCTTGCACACTGGTGTCATAAATGACTGACATGTTTCTGACTTTCAGAACATTATGGTTCTACTAATTAATGCTACTTGCTAATGCTTAATAATTGGATAACATTTATTAGGCAGAATGTTCTGTTTTTGGAAGCTATGCAAAAGCTTTTTCCTCTACTCTGATATTCTATTAGCATTTATTACTATTTTCCAACATTGCTTGCTCACCTTGGTGTCATTATCATATGACAAAACCATCCATGTCTCTTTGCAATCTCTTTATTGAAGTTTCTGTTATGGCTGTATACTCTTTTCCTGGCTTTCGCATACCAGGTGTTTTCTTTATATTTTTTTCTGATTTACTGTCCATGTTTTATATCATTTCTGTAATGTCAAGTCCATCAGCTTCAATCCTATCATGTTATCACTGTGTTTTTACCAATAAAAAGGTATACATTTCCTTCCAGATTGTCAATTATAAAAACGCTGAGTAGTACCACACAACTACTGACTGTGCAATCCTCATTTGTTAGACATGTTTTCTTTCTAGTACTCTCTGTTCATTTTACATTTTTGCTCCTGATGTCCAATTATTATTTAATTAAGTGATGACTTCAATTTACTCACTCAGTTTTTCTGTGATGTCATATGAAATGTCTTGCTAATGTTTACGTAGGTCAGATGCATAGCTCATCAGTGGGCCAGAGCCCCATTGCCCTGTAAAAGAAGTCTGGCATAAGCCCTTCCATATGTGAACATGTGCTTATTTACATCTTCTTTGTGCACCACAGGTTTCTCAATATTGTGCATTTTGTTTTCTTCAATAAATGATTCTGTGATTTTCCCTACCAATGAGGTGAAACTGACAGCTAACTAGCGCTTAGCTGTTTTTGTTACCATTCTTGGAAATGGAATTACATCTGCCTTCCTTCATTTTTCATATAAACCATACTCTTCCCATGAAGTGAAAATAAAATACTAAAGTTGTTCAGGATTTGAGAACTTATGTGGACAGTGACCTGACTTTTCACCAACATGCGCCTATTGTTATAAGAAAGTCCTTCTATATTGTATAGCTTTGCAAACAAAGGGGATGTGTTCAGATCTAGGGATCTCATTGCCCCCTTTACTCAGCCCCTCATTAGGCCAATCAATGAATATAATGCCCTGTTTGGTATGTTTCTGTCCACACACATTCAATAACTGGAATACCCAAAGAGATACCTTACTAAAAGGACACAAAGCTTAAACAACATATCCTACATTGACCAACTCCATGCCCTACCCTTATACTTTGTATCTTACAAGCTGCTAAGAAGTTACCCATGTCTGGCATACAAGGTACCCAATGACCCACTACTGATGGATTTACTGCACATCAATAAGTCAGATGGCATCAGAAATACTTGATCAAGGGGTCTAAATCTCTTCTACAATCATCAACAGAACATTTGGGAGGAACAGGTATATCTCGCAGAGGATACTGCTGCTATAGAACAGACTTCCCATCCACACAAAACAAAGTTTATCCTTCTCCATATTCAAGTGCAATTAGATCTATGGATGGGAAACAGAAAATGCATCCCAGGACTGCTCCCCCACAACTAATGGAAATTGGCAGCTCCTAAATGCTTTATCCTATGTATGAGTCCCCTAAATCATCTATGGTATGATCCCCATTATTCTTATTAGGGGTAATATATAATTATTGACCATGGGATAAGTAAGACTAGCCTATGACCAAATGGAATAGGTAATTTGAAGCACAAAAAGGGGAAATGGCTAGGGTCAAAATGGCCCACAGGGACAGCTAGTCTAGTACTTACCTATGAACTTGTAAAATGATATCGCCTTATGCCTCCACTGTACTCTACCATGTTTGAGGTGACTATTTCAGGTTCTTGTGCCATATCCAGTTTAATCTGGGGGGGTTCTTTCCAAACTTTTTCTGTAAAAGGATTGGGGGGTGTTCCTTTGGACTTCTACTGACAGGATTTGGTAAACATTCCTTATCTTCCTTTGTGTCAGCCTACTAGAAGTATTCATTTAGCATTGTTGCTTTCATTATCTGAACTTCAGAATGAACTGGCTCCTCACTTAAGCACCATGTTCAATAATAGCCTCGCATCAGGCTTTGTGCCCACTGAATAGTGCACAGCAGCAGTTATCCCACTCCACAAAGGGGGAGCCACCACTGATCCCGGGAACTATCGACCTATTAGCCTGACGAGCTTGGTCTGCAAGGCCATGGAACATATCATCATGGAACTCATAAACAAAGACATTGGAAACCTCCAAACTCTGGATCCCACCCAGTTCGGGTTTGTGAAAGGCAGATCATGCCTCCTGAACCTGATTGACTTCTTTGAGGCAGTCACCAAAGCCGTGGATGAGGGTAAGGTGGTTCACACAGCCTATCTTGACATCGCCAAGACTTTCGACACCATCCCCCATTCTGGAATTATAGTTAAACTCACTAAACTAGGTATAAATCCCTACATCACAAGATGGGGTTGCCAACTGGCTCACTGACAGAACCCACACTGTAAAAGTTGCAGACTCCAAATCTGACTTCAAAGCAGTGACAAGTGGAGTACCACAGAGTTCCGTCCTGGGACCTCTCCTGTTTGGTATCTACTTCTCTGAAGTACAGGCTAACACAGAAGGCCTCTGACTAACAAAGTTCGCAGATGACTGCAATCTAGGAGCCATAGTCAAGTCCCCAAATGATGTGGACATCCTATAGAAGGGTCTCACTGAGACAGATGCCTGGTGTCAGAGCCATGGCCTCAAGCTCAATGTCAAAAAGTGCAGTGTCATCCCCTTTGGTAAAAGCTCTGTACCCATGAACTACAACATAGGCAGCAATATACTTAACACTGAATGCTTGATAAGAGACCTTGGGACCCAGGTGCACAGTAGTCTATCCTTTGATAGTCACATCGCCACAGTAGTCAGGAAGTCCTTCTATGTGGACACCTCATCATAAAAGGGTTCTCATCCAGGAAAAAAGAGGTTATTGTTCCCCTCTACTCGTCACTCATTAGACCCATTATAGAGTACAATGCCGCTTTTGGAATACACCTCACAAGACATCTGCAGCAGCTGGAAAGGCCACAGAAGTACCTCACAAAGAGGATTACTGGCCTCAAATAAATGCCCTACACTGACCGCCTCAAAAAACTCCAGTTTTACTTCATAGCATATTGCCTACTCCAAGGTGATCTCTGCCTAACTTATAAAGCTATGTCAAACCCAGAGCTGTTGGACATGCTAAACCTAAAGAAATCCCAATCCCTCTGAGCTACACGCGCTAGGGACGTAAACCTTGTCACCACAATAAACAGGACACGCTGGAGGGATAGATTCCTGTCCCAGAGACTTCCTATACTCTGGAACAAGCTACCCATCTATGTCAAGCAAAGTTCTTCATTAGCACTCTTCAAGAAAAATCTTGATGAGTGGATGGGAAATAAGAAATACACCCCGGGGATTACTTCTGTGTCTTTGCTCGACAGTGGCACAGGAAAATAACTTTCTTGGGTGGCGTAAGCCATGGAACCTTGCTGGCTAGGCTTACATAGGCCTTTGGGCCGATAGCCTAGTACCTACATATGAACCTATGAACCTATCAGTCCCTGAATCTCTCTTTCTTATTGGTTGGTTCTCCATCGGTGATTTGATGCTGTTTTTTCATGTAATTTGATCACCTTATGCATCCATTTCTATTAATTTTATTTTCCTGTTATATGCAACAAAACTTTATTTCCCAGTTTCCCTTTGTTGAGCCTTTGAATGAGATGTTAAAATGAAGTCTTATCTGTCTGATCTGGTTGTAGCTCAGGTGAATATAAAATATTCTACAACATTTATCTAAGAGCAGGAGAAGCCTCCCTACTTCCCTAGTCAATATCAGTACCGTTTTTGGTCTCCCCTGTAAAGAGGACATAGGCCTAGGGGGATTAACCTGGTCAGCAAAGTATAAAATTAAAATATGTAAACAAACAACTACTTGAGTAATAGCAATCACATGGTATGAAACACATCAAATATATTTTCTGCAGTATTCTAAATCATTCATATTTGAACTATAATATGGACATTTTCATGTAAAATACCTTACTTGCTTCTCTGCAACACACACACATGCACGCACACATACACACTCACACACACACATACACACACACACACACACACACACACACACACACACACACACACACACACACACACACACGCACACATTTGCATAAACATACACATCTGTTTGATGTCTCATGTCACTCATATGCTGAACTATTGCCTTTACATAAACATGTTTTTTTTTACATTTGTTGACTAGTTTATATTCTGCTATGTTTTTGGTTATTCAGAAATTATAGTCAGTGTAGTTAGTTTTCAAGCAAATTACTGATTATGAAAAGATGCATGAATTAAAAATATAATATCAATATAGTATTCATATGAACTATAAAAAATTGGATGTATTACAAACATCAAAGTAGTATTCATACTATCTATAGATTTAAAAAAAACTGCATGCAGTAAGAATGTAATATGAAATAGCCTCTCACCAATAAAGGATCAAGTTCTATAAATCCACTAAAAATATTACAGTGCAATGGATTAGCCATTAACATTCTATTCTGGCAGACAATTAGAATCTATAAGTTTTATAGGAAATAAAAGCTGAAATATAGTCTCCCAAATTTCAGAATTATTTTACAATAAAGTGCTGAACCTTCTGAACCACTAAATCTTCATATATGTCAGTTCAGGATTTCTTTTATTTTGCTTTCTATAATTTATTGCAATTAATAAACTATATATTTATCAAACTGATGTTCATTATCAGAAAACCAGTGATAATTATATCATCAAAGATCACCAAGAATTTAAGTTAGGACAGCATGAATATCAGGTACCTGTGTGCTACAATAAAGGCCCAGAAGGTGATTATATTAAAAAAATATTCATTGTAACACTTTGAATACCTTACAGCTTAAATGATTGCTCTTTTATTAAATAATCTTTTTCAAACAGAACAAGCTACTGCATCATTGTTTTCATTGTAGATTAAATCCTGATCTTGACCCACATAATATGGCACAACTCTAGTATTTCAAAAGGCTCTCTTCTCATTGTGGGCATAAGATCATAACATCACTGTGTCATTCTGCATACTTAATTTAAACATAAGCTTTCTTTGTTTCTGCACAGGGAGTACGTTATTTTTCAGCACACTGGAGTGTCACCCTAGATATTTCAATAATGCAGCCTACATAGCATCACAGCTTGTTCCTGGCAGGTTGAAGAACAGCTAAGTTTGCAGAAAGTGATAACTTACTTCCACCATTAAAATAGAATGAGCTGGGAAGTAGGGAATCTTGCTTATACATACACACACACACACACACACACACACACACACACACACACACACACACACACACACACACACACACACACATATATATATATATATATATATATATATATATATATATATATATATATGTATATGGGTCTACCGGAAAACATTGAAAGCCCACAGTATCGAAGACCAGATCATTGAGACAAAATCAGCGAAACTTCACTTCAGTGAATGACCAGCTTGGCGAATCCATTCCCACGGTAAGTAACCTGTTGGCAACAAGGTAAATTTTATCCTTTTCCCAACTGTAGGTCAATCTAGGAGTTGGTATATTAGTTAGGGATGGTGCTGTTTTGTTTTCATTCATTCATTTTAGTTTTAGTGGTTACTTATCCTGGGAATGGATTCACTGATCCAGTCGTTCGCTGGAGTGAGGTTTCACTGATTTCCTCTCAATGATCTGGTCACTGAAACTGAGGGCTTTTGATGCTTTGAAGTAGACTAATATTATATATATATATATATATATATATATATATATATATATATATGTATATGTATGTATATATAGCTAAAATCACCAAGAGAGCTTGTGGCATTGTTGTACTCACTATTGATATACTTTCAGCAATACTTGGAAAGCTGTACAAATGGCATTTAATGGAGGCACATGACCATAAATCAGCAGCAGACTGCAGTTTCACTTAAAGAGCCACTTCAGTACTGATTAACCATGAAAAAATAACATTAAAAAAAGGTAATACTCATCATGTGACTATATCTCCCAGTGAAATCACATCCCAAAAGAAGTATATTTTTAAAATCTATGCATAAATAAATCTCTCCTGAAATATGCATAGTCAACCATCTATATATAAATATAAACAAAATACATATCTGTAGATAGTATTATATAAACATATATAAAAAGAAAGAAACGGGAACAAATTTGTGCATGTAAACCAAATATATATGCAACTGTTTAAAAAATATAATTCAGAACATCTCATTTAAAATGAGTTTATGCAATGACCCTAGATTCAAAATCCAGGCTCTTTATTTACTATTTAACATTTTTTTCTAAAATTTAACATTGGTAGTGTCAAAAAATGTCAGTGGCTAAAAATGGGAAAAATTGTACCATTATATTGTGAGATATGTTATACAGTGGGCTTCTGAATGTCTTACAATTGATAAAACATATGTAATGAAACACGCTATATGAAAAAACTGGTGGTCTGTCTTATGTAAAATAAACCAGACATACATGTCATTAGGTAAACGATATATTTTGATTTGCATGTTAAGTGGAACCTAAAGTCATAACTTTGATAGTATTGAGAGAAATAAAATGTTGTGCCTCAAGAATATACTGGTACATGGCGCAAGAACCACACCTGTAGCCTCCAGACCTTCTCACTGACATGGTAATAGCAAATCAACATTTCATTTATACCTGGGAAAATGTCCCCTGATTATGGTTGGAGCAAAAAACATTCTGGCAACTATCAGATTACACAGACCCCAAAAAACTGTCAGATTGTAAGACAGACTAACATTAATCTGCCACATTTTAAATCTTAAAAGTATTCATACCATAACTAGTCACAAACCTAATACGTGCATTGTTGGCACTGCCCTATAAATTCACAGCATCCTTTTGTAAGACAACATGCAATTCCATGTTACTGACACTAGTTTTTGCCAATTTCAACTTGGATTCTTTATACCTCGTCACAAAAACACATTGGTTATCTTTTCAGCTCAAGTATGATACTGTTACCATTGCATATCCTGCAAATTAGCAGAAGTAAAACAGAGGTAAGGCTCCAGGCTTCAAAGATGTTTATTGACCAAGAAACACAGAACACAAGCACTTTCACCAACTAGGCTTCTTCAGGTGTACTGACATAAGGTATTAACATCTCTATTTATACTAATTACCACGTAATCTTGCATAAAAATTTAAAGACATATTAAGTTAAAATAATATATACAAAGGACATAACAAATATAAAACACTTATAAAAATAATAAATAACAATAAAATACATTAACAAAAAAGTCCTAAAAGAATTTATGTTTCATCCGCGTAAGGATTTATTTTTTAAGGTAGGTCTTAATGGGATGTATTCATTTAAACCATGCCCTTTTGTTGCCCTTAGTTTGATTATCCATCTTGCTTCTAAGCCTTCTGTTTGTGTCTTAATATCATACTTTCAAAGATCCTACCTATAGCCCTGAAAGAAAATTTATGTTGCATACTGGTGTCTTTAATATGTCTAGCAAGGGCATTAAACAAACTATCTTTTCTTATGTGGTATAAGTGTTCCCTAATTCTATCTCTAAATAATCTATCAGTTTTGCCTACATAGAACTTTCTACATATTTGACATGTGGCAAGATAGACTACATGTTGGGTATCACATCTGGCATTAACATTAAAGGTATATGTCTCACCAGTATCTGGATGCTGAAATTATAAGCTTGTATTGATAGAACTGCAAAATATTACACTTACCACAGGGTCTAGTACCTTTAGTAGTGCTTAGTATAGCATGTTCCTTAGGGTAACATAATTGTCTTCGTAGTGACTTTTGGTTCTTAAAAGTAAACTGCGGGCGTATCCCTATATACTTATTAATCTGCGTGTCAGAGGTTAAGATACTCCAGTTTTTATTAATAATATCATTATAATGCTTTACATTCCTAGAATAACTAAAACATATTCTCAAAGGTTGTAGATTCTGAACATGTCCTGTTCTCTTATTACCTGCCATTTGTTTAGAAAAATAGGGCTTAGCTTTATTTGGTCTTATTTGTGTTACAGTCTGTAAACCTTGGTTAATCAAATAAGGTTCATAACCTCTTTCCTTTATCTCATCTTGTGTTTTATTGAGCTGTAAGGTGAAGTCTTCTACATTAGCATTTAGTCTAGATGCCCTGAAAAATTGGTTATATGCTACATTCTTAAAGATAAAATGGGGGTGCATACTATCCCTTCTAAGGAGGTTGTTGACACAACACTCCTTCCTAAACAGCTTAACATTCAAGCAACCATTCAAGTCTTGTAACACAGTGACATCTAGAAAATTAATTTCCCTGTAAGAATAATTCACAGTGAACTTCAGAAAGCTAGTGGTAGTATTAATATACTCCACAAAAGTTTTGAGTTCATCCACTGTGCCCCCCCAAACCAAAAAAGGTCATCCACAAATCTGCGGAAAAACCTTATGTTATCTATATATTCATTTCTTTCTAGTACAACTTTCTCCCATCCTAACATCACAACATTAGCGTAGCTTTTTGTGCAAGATGTCCCCATGGCAACACCATGACATTGCCAATAGAATTTGTCTTTAAAAATAAGAACATTATTTTCCAATACCAGCCTTAATAGCAAGCATATGGATTGTATAAAATTACTATCATATTTTCCACTTTCAACCATCAATTCAGTAACACTGTTGATGCCATAATCATTCGGTATAACAGTGAACAAAGAAGATACATCAAGTGTTACTAACAACAGTTGCATACTATTAGCTAGTGCTCTTTCACAAGTAAATGTATACAGATCCTTGACAAACTGTTCAGTATCTCTTAATATATGACTGGTTTGATTAATAAGAGCCCTTAATTTTTTCTCTAGAAAGATGGAAACAGATTCAGTGCACCAGTTTCTACCAGCTACAATAGGTCTCATAGGGGGATCTATTAAACTTTTATGTACCTTCGGTAGACCTTGGATTATTGGTATAGTGGGGTTAGAAATCAAAAAATAGTTATAAAGGTTTTCATCTATTAGACTCATTTTGACCATCTCTTTTAGTTGTTTGTGTACACATTCTATCATTTTGTAGACATGCAGTTTACTTATGACCTTATAAAATGTATTATCACTTAGCATTGATAACATTTTATTAACATAATCTCCTTTGTCTAAGATTACAATAGGCCCTTCTTTATCGGCAGGGCGTATCATAATTGTCTGGTTGGTCTGCAAATTCCTTAAAGCTAAGCTTTCATTTCTATCTAAATTGTGCCATTTCTTTACATTACTCTTAATGCTTTGTTCATGGAAAACTTTATAAGCATCATCTATGCACAATTTCTCAAAGGCAGATAATAATGGATTCAATTTAGGCATAAAAACACTGGGTTTCCTAAAGACAGTACTATTAGTATTTTCACTGCTATCATATAAAATTTTCAACATCAAATTTCTAGTGAACAATTTAATGTCCAGTACAATATCAGCAATATTAGAGTCCATAGCAGGAATAAATGAAAGTCCTTTAGCTAAAACATTATGCTCTGCTGCAGAAAGTTCATATTAAGACAGGTTAACAATTAGCCTTTGATGTTGAGGAAGGCTTTCTTTATATTGTATGGACTCACTGTGCTGTCCGTTTGTTTTCGCTTGTTCCTTGTTGCACTTCTTCCCCTTAACTGTGTCTGGTTTGTTCATCCTCTGCCTCGACTTACAGACCTGCTCCTCGTTGGTAGTGGAAACTGCAGTCCTGCAGGACATGGACTGCCTAAAAAAGTGGGTGATGTGGGTTGTAATTCATCATTCCCCTTCTGCACGCTTCCATTAATTTCACGATGGACTTGGGCTTTAGTAACTAAAGTTCTTTTCTTAGTAACCCCCATATCATTTACTGGATGGTCACAGACTAACTCAGTGGTTGCAAGGCTCCTCCCCTCTAGTTCTTCTCGTGTGCCCTCCGCAACCAGATTCGTTGTACCAATTAAATCACTTGCACTATTGGTCTCTTCTGAATTAAGCACAGTTTGACATGTCAATTCAGCTTCATGGCAAGTAGTGTTTCTATTGGAACTAATAACAGAAACTGCTCTCAGCCACATAAATACGTGTCCGTTTGAAAAATCCAATCTGTCCCTTTGCAGTTTCTTCGACTTAATTTGTGTTAGCCTATGACCATAGGCAAACACATTGTCCAACATGTCATTGATAGGTTTAGTTAACACATTCGATACATACTTAACGCAGATGTCTATATACTTAGATTTAACTGTGGACAGCAGTTTGAGCCCTTCTTTCTCAGCTGATTCAATTAATAACTTCATATACCCGAGGCTGCTTTATATATTAAGTTTCTGCCAGGCGGAAAGCAAAGAGGGGTTGCAGTCCATCTGTGCAGGCATTTTGAGGATTCTTAAACCCCTAGGAATAATGCTTTCCGCTAAGCAGGTTTGCAGATGGTACTTTTCAAACTGAGCTCTTTTTAACATTAAAAGGTCTTTCTCTAGTGCAAATAACTCACTTTTCAGTGCCACAAAGTCAACATTAATAGTATCTTCATTGTCTAGAGATATAGTGCCACATAGCAAGGGATTATTTCTTTTGCTCACTTTCAATATAAACTGGCTCACAGTATTATTTGTCCATGTACCATTCCCATTAGGATTGTAGTCCAACTCTATATTCTCTGTGTTAATATTAATTCCTGTTGCCATAATCCTGGCTCTGTTGGAATAACAGAAACACCAATAGATAAAAAACAAAAGGGTTCCAACAATAACCAGGTACCTCAAAACAATGATAAAACTTGTAAAAGTAGCAGAAGTAAACAGAGGTAAGGCTCCAGGCTTCAAAGATGTTTATTGACCAATTAACACGAACACAAGCGCTTTCACCAACTAGGCTTCTTCAGGTGTACTGACATAAGGTATTAACATCTCTATGTTTACTAATTACCATATAATCTTGCATAAAAATTTAAAGACATATTAAGTTAAAATAATATATTCAAAGGACATAACAAATATAAAACACATATAAAAATAATAAATAACAATAAAATACATTAACAAAAAAGTCCTAAAAGAAGTTGTTTCATCTACGTAAGGGTTTATTTTTTAAGGTAGGTCTTAATGGGATGTATTCATTTAAACCATGCCCTTTTGTTGCCCTTAGTCTGATTATCCATCTTGCTTCTAAGCCTTCTGTTTGTGTCTTAATATCTCCTCCTCTTATACTTTCAAAGATCCTACCTATAGCACTGAAAGAAAATTTATGTTACATACTGGTGTCTTTAATATGTCTAGCAAGGGCATTAAACAAACTACTTTTTCTTATGTGGTATAAGTGTTCCCTAATTCTATCTCTAAATAATCTATCAGTTTAAGTAACCCAGTGTTTTTATGCCTAAATTGAATCCATTATTATCTGCCTTTGAGAAATTGTGCATAGATGATGCTTATAAAGTTTTCCATGAACAAAGCATTAAGAGTAATGTAAAGAAATGGCACAATTTAGATAGAAATGAAAGATTAGCTTTAAGGACTTTGCAGACCAACCAGACAATTATGATACACCCTGCCAATAAAGGAGGGCCTATTGCAATCTTAGACAAAGAAGATTATGTTAATAAAATGTTATCAGTGCTAAGTGTTAATACATTTTATAAGGTCATAAGTAAAGTGCATGTCTATAAAATGATAGAATGTGTACCCAAACAACTAAAAGAGATGGTCAAATGAGTCTAATAGATGAAAACCTTTATAACTATTTTTTTATTTCTAACCCCACTATACCAATAATCCAAGGTCTACCGTAGGTACATAAAAGTTTAATAGATCCCCCTATGACACCTATTGTAGCTGGTAGAAACTGGTGCACTGAATCTGTTTCCATCTTTCTAGAGAAAACATTAAGGACTCTTATTAATCAAACCAGTCATATATTAAGAGATACTGAACAGTTTGTCAAGGATCTGTATACATTTACTTGTGAAAGAACATGAGTTAATAGTATGCAACTGTTGTTAGTAACACTTGATGTAACTTCTTTGTTCACTGTTATACAGAATGATTATGGCATCAACAGTGTTACTGTATTGATGGTTGAAAGTGGAAAATATGACAGTAATTTTATACAATCCATGTGCTTGCTATTAAGGCTGGTATTGGAAAATAATGTTTTTATTTTTAAATCCTCCAAAGCCAGACGTCCTGTCTGGTGGACCCCAGCCATAAACAAACTATACAATAGAAGGAGGAAGCTACTAAATGATAGAGCAAAATCCCAAAAAGGGAAGGCATCACTGATCAGTATTAGCAAAAAACTATGGGCACACATAAAATTGTCTAAGGCTAGCTTTGAGAGAAAAATTGCACAGGACACTAAGGATAATCACAAGGCTTTCTTTAGTTATGTTAGGAACCTGGGTGGTAATTCCCAGATATGCTCAGAATTAGTCCAAAATGACAAAAAATACACCGAACCCACAGACATTGCCAGCATCCTAGCTGACAGGTTCAGCGCAAACTTCTCCCCCCTCCCCACCAAAAGGGCAAATATCTATCCCAGCAGAGTGCTGCCCCCTTGACATCTCAGATGCTCAGGTAAGAGCCGCCCTCTCCAAAGCAAAAAACACAGCATCAATGGGACCAGATGGTGTCCCTGGCTGCGTCCTACATGAACTCCAAGAAGAGCTAAACCCAAACATAAAACTACTGTTCAGTCTCAGCCTTACTACAGGATATGTGCCCAAAGAGTGGCATACAGCAACAGTGGTCCCTCTCCATAAAGGTGGTGCCTCAACGGATCCTGGAAACTATCGCCCCATAAGCCTGACTAGCTTGGTCTGCAAAGCTATGGAAAGGATCATCATGGACCTCATAAATAAAGATATTGGGAACCTACAAACACTGGATCCTACCCAGTTCAGCTTTGTTAAGGGCAGATCCTGCCTCTTAAACCTGGTTGATTTCTTTGAAACAGTCACCAAGGCCATTGACGAGGCAAAGGTGGTCTACACAGCCTACCTGGACCTCGCAAAAGCCTTTGATACAATACCCACTCGGGCATTATAGATAAGCTCACCAGCTTAAATATAAACCCCTATGTCACTAGATGGATTGCAAACTGGCTCAAGGACAGAACCCACATGGTTAGAATTGCTGGAGCCATGTCAGACTCCAAACCAGTTACAAGTGGTGTCCCACAAGGCTCAGTTCTGGGACCTCTCTTGTTCGGTATATATTTCTCGGAGGTACAGGCCAACACGGAAGGACTGTGGCTGACCAAGTTTGCAGATGACTGCAAACTGGGTGCCATAATCGACTCTTCAGTCGATCCAAGCCTCCAAAAGGGCCTCATAGAAACAGACAACTGGTGCCAGAGGCATGGCCTCAAGCTAAATGCCAAAAAGTGTATAGTCATCCCCTTTGGCAAAAACAAAGTGCCCACAAATTACCACATAGGTGGTAATCCATTAGGTACAGAAGAAGTAATTAGGGACCTGGGGACCCAAGTTGATAGCAATCTCTCATTTGACAACCACGTGGCCAAAGTGGTTAGAAAAACATTTTATATAGCCCACCTAATCATGAAGGGATTCACATCTAGATCAGGGGACGACATCGTGCCTCTTTACTCATCCCTCATCAGGCCCATAATTGAGTACAATGCCCCTTTTGGGATGTACCTTTCCAGACACCTGCAGCAACTGGAAAGACCCCAAAAGTACCTCACCAAGAGGATCAAAGGGCTCAAACAGATGGCATATGCTGCCCGGTTAAAGAAACTCCAGCTCTACTCAGTGGCATACCGCCTGTTCAGAGGCGATCTGTGCCTGACATATAAAGCCATGTCCAACCCGGAATTAATGGACATGCTGCACCTCAGAAAATCCAAATCCCATCGAGCTACGCGCTCGAGAGACTTGAACCTCAGCACTGAAATAAATAGGACATGCTGGAGGGACAGATTCATAACCCAGAGGCTCCCTTCACTCTGGAATAAAATCCCAGTCCAGGTTAGGCAGAGTCCCTCATTGACTCTCTTCAAGAGGAATCTTGATGAGTGGATGGGAGATCGTAGGTTTACCCTGGGTATCACTTCTGTGTCACTGTTAGACAAAGGCACAGTATACTAACCTCGAAAAAGGGCATAGCAAAATAAATTTAAAATGGGTGGTGAAAGCCAAACACATTCTGGCTAGGCTTATAAATGCCCTAGGGCAGATAGCCTAGTATGAACCTATGAACCTATGAACCTATGAAAGACAAATTCTATTGGCAATGTCATGGTGTTGCCATGGGAACATCTTGTGCAAACAGCTTCTCTAATGTTGTGATGTTAGGAAGGGAGAAAGTTGTACTAGAACAAAATGAATATAAAGATAACATAAGGTTTTTCCGCAGATTTGTGGATGACCTTTTTTTGGTTTGGGGGGGCACAGTGGATGAACTCAAAACTTTTGTGGAGTATATTAATACTACCACTAACTTTCTGAAGTTCACTGTGAATTATTCTTACAGGGAAATTAATTTTCTAGATGTCACTGTGTTACAAGACTTGAATGGTTGCTTGAATGTTAAGCTGTTTAGGAAGGAGTGTTGTGTCAACAATCTCCTTAGAAGGGATAGTATGTACCCCCATTTTATCTTTAAGAATGTAGCATATAACCAATTTTTCAGGGCATCTAGACTAAATGCTAATGTAGAAGACTTCACCTTACAGCTCAATAAAACACAAGATGAGCTAAAGGAAAGAGGTTATGAACCTTATTTGATTAACCAAGGTTTACAGACTGTAACACAAATAAGACCAAATAAAGCTAAGCCCTATTTTTCTAAACAAATGGCAGGTAATAAGAGAACAGGACATGTTCAGAATCTACAACCTTTGAGAATATGCTTTAGTTATTCTAGGAATGTAAAGCATTATACTGATATTATTAATAAAAACTGGAGTATCTTAACCTCTGACACGCAGATTAATAAGTATACTTTTAAGAACCAAAAGTCACTATGAAGACAATTATATTACCCTAAGGAACATGTTATACTAAGCACTACTAAAGGTACTAGACCCTGTGGTAAGTGTAATTTTTTTAGTTCTGTCGATACTAACTTATACTTTCAGCATCCAGATACTGGTGAGACATATACCTTCAATGTTAATGCCAGATGTGATACCCAACATGTAGTCTATCTTGCCACATGTCAAATATGTAGAAAGTTCTATGTAGGCAAAACTGATAGATTATTTAGAGATAGAATTAGGGAACACTTATACCACATAAGAAAAGGTAGTTTGTTTAATGCCCTTGCTAGACATATTAAAGACACCAGTATGCAACATAAATTTTCTTTCAGGGCTATAGGTAGGATCTTTGAAAGTATGATATTAAGACACAAACAGAAGGCTTAGAAGCAAGATGGATAATCAGACTAAGGGCAACAAAAGGGCATGGTTTAAATGAATACATCCCATTAAGACCTACCTTAAAAAATAAATCCTTACGCGGATGAAACATAAATTCTTTTAGGACTTTTTTGTTAATGTATTTTATTGTTATTTATTATTTTTATATGTGTTTTATATTTGTTATGTCCTTTGTATATATTATTTTAACTTAATATGTCTTTAAATTCTTATGCAAGATTACATGGTAATTAGTATAAATAGAGATGTTAATACCTTATGTCAGTACACCTGAAGAAGCCTAGTTGGTGAAAGCGCTATTGTTCTGTATATTGTTATATTACAGTTTTTGTCTTCATTTATTTTCTTTCTGCTACGATTGTCATCACTGGTAATTTTTCTACCAGTAATTGTCTTGTATATGGTACCAACATACAAAGACAATTTGGGAGATTAAACATTAAGCAATGTGGTGTATCTGAGAAAGAAAGTAGAAGTAAGCTCTGGAAAACAATTAGAAACGAGTTAGAATCCTGAAGTCCAAGACCTACAGAAATGTGGCAAGCTAATAACTTGGCAGAAGTCAGTGTTTGAAAGCACAGAGTCATCTGGAGGGTGCTTGTGTCTTGTTTTATTAGAGCAGACAAAGACTCTTTAATTATGGAGTTTTAATGCTACTAGTAGAAGTTCTGGTGGCTGGGATCGAGAGCTACCTTTCTTTGCAAAAGAGGTGTGAGCAAGAGACACTTGCGTTGTTTAAGCAGCAACATATCACTTGAGAGACTTTTATTTAATTGACATAGACTGATACCTTATGTACTAGGGACATTTTACTTGTGGGAGAGAGACTTCAGTTACATCCCAACCACTTTATGTGTTCAAGCCTGTGGATCTGTCTTTACAATAAGGTACTGTCAGAAGAGACTTCTACCTAATATTTCAAAAGCATTGCTGCAAGAGAACTGTTACTGCTCATTCATGTGAAACTTGGTAGACAGAGACTCTATGGTTAACTGATTTATTTTGGCTTATATCTGCTGTCATTCAGTTATGCAAGAAAGATCTTCATTAACTGGAGTTTTAACCTCATCTCATAATGTTATCTAAGTATTGTTCTACTAAGGTGAAACTGTAACTGTCTGCTTTGCTTGAGATAAAACCTTACAGTTCAGTTCTGCACAACAGTAGGGAGAGGGCATAAACCCTTCTCTAGTATAACTTCACTTTTGTCAATATTTTGTGTTTAGATATTTTTCTTTCAAACTTTTCACATGTTAATCACATAGTACAGATCATTTCTAGTAATTATATATATCCTGTTATAATCTGCTGTTCTTTTATTAAAAAAACAGAGCATTTTCTCAGGAATGTTTAGGTTGTGGGAGGGAAATGTTTTCTTACAAAATACAGAAAAGAAATCCTGTTATTTTACTGCACTGACAATAGACTATGTCTGGTTCAATTCAGGCCACCGAAATTTGGTATTATTTCCAAAGATGTTGAGTAAACAAAAAGGCTTGCTTCTGTCCAAAACTGAGAAGAAAACAAGCAGCACTTATGATACTTCCCCAAACAAGTAGAGCTGCAGGATGGCTTCTTTTTAGGTTTTAGGGTCACCCTCCAGAATACTATTATCCTTCACCCTTATCTCCCTGAAGACGCTTCTTCAGTGCTCTGGAAACTGATTCTGTAAAAGGTGCTATCCGTGATATAACCTTGTAGGAATCGGTTACCTATAAGTTATCAAGGGGACTTGCCTGTCTTTGGTTCACCTGCTAACTCTTTATTTCCCTTTCAAAATATACTTCCTTGCTAAAGATGGCAGGTATGATGCAGTGTGTTATTCAGCAGACACTATATAGGTTATGTGTGCTTGAATATATACATTCACACACACACACATACACACACACACACACACACACACACACACACACACACACACACACACACACACACACACACACACACACAAGTCCTTTAAAACATTGAAGGCTCGAAATATCAAAGTCCAAATGTCAAAAGTTGGGGACATTGAAATGGCTTTGTTTCAGGAGGTTTGGGAGTTTGCCATTTCCTCAGGATGTGTGTTCTTGGCACTTCAAAATGCCAAATTTCATGTGGCCAAGACCATATGATCGACATTTGAAATGCCGACAATGTGGAACCGGCATCTCTGTACAGTGCAGAATGGAAAGATTTCAATTCCTGCACCATAGTGCGATCTCGGAGTTGGTATATTTAAATTAGTGTGGTGGCGGGTGCAGGGGTGCTTGCCCCCCTGCTAGCAGTGTTTAGGTAAGTGTTTTTTGTTTTTTACCTTTGTATTTCATATGTTCGACATTTCAAATGTCGATCATATGGTTTCGGCCATATGAAATTTGGCATTTTGAAGTGTCGAACATTTGAAGTAGATCTCTATAAATATATGGTTTATAGTGTTAAACTTATTTATCAAATTGTACAAATACTGAACCCAAACTTATAGATACCGCCATAACCAAAACAAAATAATGTAGTCACCTGAAGGCAATAAAACTAATTAACCAGCAGTTCCACAAAGCTTTTGCTATGAACAATAAATCACCACAAAACTCTGTAACATTAAAACTGTTTAAAAGATAACACAAAACAATGTTAAGTGCCTTTGTCCTGCTGACATAATACTAGTGGAATTATTGTCCAATATTTATATTACACCATCTTTGTTTTCATTTCTAAAGGTGGATCATCCCATCATTCCATCCATATTTGCGATACTTAAAGTGCATTCCAACTTTACTGATCCACCATTATGGCCCATAGTGTCAGCTTGTGGCTCTGGCCAAATTTATAAATGGAAAATTTAAAACTTTACAACTGCTCAGATCTCATTTTGAAGGATTCCTGGAACCTCCTACACTAGCTGAGGCATGTTAAAGTGGAGGTTGACTACAGTTTTACACTCCAAATGTATAGAATTTATTTTCAGTTATTTCTCATGAGACCTTGAGTGGTTTGGTGAGATCATTAAAAACTGTGACTTTTTAAGTGATGTAGAACTGCAGTTGGTAATGGATTTCACAGATATCCTTTTCTGAGATAATTATATTTTTGATGGTGAATACTACAAAAAAAAAGAAATTGGTGGAGATTGGTGCCCAATATATTTGAATCTGGTTGTGTTGTGGTGGTGGTGGGAAAAAGTATTACATTTTCAATTACAATTGTTGTCAACACTGTTCAGTTTAGATGCGTAGATGATATATTTTTTTATGGACAGGAACACTACCACAATCTGAAGAATGTTTCATTTAGATAGTATTAACTTGCTGTACATTTAAACTGAAACATAAATGGTTATATCTTAATTAATTTGTACAGAAAACGTACTTACAGCAACTCTTTGTTGCATTATACCAGTTGCCATCCCTTCCATGAGAATTTATTTTATTTTATTTATTTTATTTTACATTTGTTGACCGGGCTAGTCCAACTGGATACATGTCCATTTTCAGTGGAGGCCCGAGGAGAAAAGCTCCACTATCTAATGCATAATAACAAAAATACATTCAAAGTACATAGGTAATTTAAGACACAACTAAAACAGGCATTTAAAATTACATAGGGAATTAAGACACAAGTAAAACAGGCATATAGGCTTTCCTTTCAGTAAGTTCAAAAAGGTGAATCCAGAGACTATCAAATTTCTACAGTACAGGTATATAAAATGTGAGACAGAAATAATTAAGTAGTTTAAAAGCAAAAGATAGAGTTACTAGAAAATTTTAGTTTGAAGTTGAGAGGGCCAATTTCTTAGGTAGAGATGAAAAATAAAATGGAGAAATAGAGTTGGGAGACAGTGCAAAGGATGCAGGAGAAGGTAGGAGGTACGTGATCAGCTAGGGTTATTGCAAGAGCAAAGCCAGTGATTGGTTAGAAAATGTTTCAGTTGAGTTTTAAATAGTGTGATAGAAGTTTGGGCTAAGAGGTCTGTAGGAAGTTGATTCCAAATTTTACCAACTGAGTTGGAAAATATAGAGTCACCTGCTGTATTCTTTGATAGAGAGGTTTGAATCAGTATTTTATTGGAAGAGCGTAGGGTTTTAGGTTGTTATAGGGTTTTATCAGGGTGGAGAGCATTGGTATCTTTTCTGGGTGGTGAAGGGCTTTATGGGCAGTTGTAAGCTGATAGTATTGAATTAGGTGAGGTAACTCCAGCCACCCTAGGTTAAGGAGGTTCAGGCAGTGATGTGTTTTATATGGAGAGGCAGTGGCAAATTTGGCAATGTTGTTATAGGCTGTTGTAAGCCTATTGATGTTATGTTTAGAAAGATTAGTATATATGGGGGATGCATATAGTAGAGTAGAGATAAGATATGTTCTGGCTATGGTAGTTCTTGCTTCAGGAGTTAAGAAAGATTTGATTCTGTAGGGAGAACCTAATTTTTTGTTAGTTGCTTTTATGATAGAGTTGATATGAAAATCAAATTTTAGTAGGTTGTCGATAGTACAACAGGTAGATTTAACAGGTAGATTTAATTGCAATAGTACCGGGGTTATATACCTGCCTTGTTATAGCTCTTGTGATGTATTCTATATAGATAAGACAGAAAAATCCCTTAGAAAGAGAATGTATTAGCATATATACAGAATAAAGAGTTAGTTAAGAATCAATTGATTAGGAAATCAAAATTAGCGTCAGATGATGACACATTTCTTTTGGAGTCAGATAAACTGAATAACATGTCTTATGAAATGGTAATCCAACACTCCCTGGACCATAATGAAGTAAAAGATGCTCTTTACAAACACTGATTAATTTTTACATATTTTGGACTAATGTTTGTTGCGATCAGGAATTTACCATCTCTTTTATGAGAAAACTAAATTTAAAATGATATTTTGGAAAACCTGAAAATACACAGCATGGATGGTAACACATGTACTTTTAAATGTGAGCAATGTAAAACACCCTCACATTAATAGTCACAAAATGGAGATGCTATACCTGTACTAGAACAACGGAGAATAACAGGTAGATTTAATTGCAATAGTACCGGGGTTATATACCTGCCTTGTTATAGCTCTTGTGATGTATTCTATATAGATAAGACAGAAAAATCCCTTAGAAAGAGAATGTATTAGCATATATACAGCATTAAGAGGGGAAATGATAAAAGTGCCTTAGCCAGGCATGTTTACATGTACTGATTTTCACACCTTCTCTCCATTTAATCGTTAAGAAACTTCTCTCACCATTTACAGGAGTTACCAGAAGACTCATTTATAAAACTGAGCTGATCTGGCACATGAGGACAAATAGTACTACACCATCAGGGCTCATTGAGAGCATCAGTAGAAGCAGCTTGTTTGAGATAACATTAGCAACATTATGATTAAGTATCATTTAACAGTTTAAATTGCTTTTGACAGATATTTTTATGGAAGTATATGTGATTATTTATTTAGTGAAAAGTGTTGTACTTTTCAGTAGTTTAAGAAAAACTTGCTTGGGTATATGACTATTTGTCGTATTACCATTTCCTAAATTATATATAGGTAACAGAAGATTCTGTTGGAAGTCCAGATTTACACAGGATGCAGCACTAGACCTTGTTTTGTGCTATTTCTTTATTCAACAGTTTTAATGTTACAGAATTCTGTGGTTGTTTGTCTTTCTTGGTAAACTTCTTTACAGCATTTTTCTTGCACAATATTAGCATAATGCAAATCACCAAAACCCCACCACACATGTAAACAAATTGTCTGAATAGTGGTAGAGTTTAAAGGTAAAGTGCAGGATTATGGTTGGCAGGTATTTGAAAGATGGACAGAAAAGGCTTTTGTGTTTTCATATCTATATTTATCTCTCTCTCTAAAGATATAATTGTATTATGAATGATTATAATCCCCAAATGCCAAAATGAAAAGCACTGTGAAAAGCTTTTCAAATGTTCATAATAGTGACCCGCCGAACACCAAAAGTGCTATCTTTACCCGAAAACCCTCTCATAACACTCATCCCCAATTTGTTTTTAGTAGTGGTACTGTTACACTAAGAGTTTTTCTAAGGTAAGGTTTAGGGCTGGAAGCAGGGGCAGGGGCCGTAGGTATTACTAGGGTGATGCACATTAACACTATACAAGATGCACTGCACACACACACACACACACACACACACACACACACACACACACACACACACACACACACACACACACACACTACAGGAGGAAATTATAAAGGTGGCACAGTGTGCACACATCATGTTAACCATTTAGAATTCAGGAAGAGCCCTAACTATGCACTGCACGGTACTCCTGCATGAAGGTATGCACCACCACTTAGTGCTGGCTCAGTGGCCATGCTGAAGGCTAATGTGGCAGTCTGGAGGATGGACATATGCTACCTAGCCCTGTGCTCTCTGTCTCCCAGAACTGCTTCCAGGAGGGCAGCTATACACCAAGTGATTCAGGAACTCTCTCAGTCATGCAGACGAGTCCTACCAGCTGCATCACTTCACAGTATTGAACATGGTCAAAAGGCCATATTCGTATACTGAAAGGGAAAATAGTATGTGAATGGGGAGTGGGGTAAACAGTAGCCACCAGGTATTACTCTAAACCCAAGTGCCTTAATAGCACTAACATCAGCATGGATGTCTAGGGGAGGGAGCACTAGTCGCCAGGGATAATACACTTGCCTTAACAGCACCAACATCACTACTGGGATCTGGATGGTGGGGAAGACACTAATCATAGACATACTAGACTACTGCCATAATGGCAAATAAACCCTTATGTGGATCAGGTATGAGAGGAAGCAGCAGACACCAGGGAATACTCAACTTCTACGCCTTTACAGCACTTCAACTAATAAGGGGATCTGTGGTTGAGGGAGAAAGGCACACAAGTCAGAGATGGGGACTGGTGTGTGTGTGTGTGTGTGTGTGTGTGTGTGTGTGTGTGTGTGTGTGTGTGTGTGTGTGTGTGTGTGCGTGTGTGTCTGAATGTGTATTTGTGTGTGTGAGAGAATGACTTGGGGGGGTGCCAATGCCTACACGAACGACAGTTAACTACAATGACATACAGATCTGCAATTTTCTGCACTGGGGAAACATGGACTTTCTTACGTAATCCATACAGCTTGTGTTAGGCCCCTTAATGAATCTGAGGGTAAATCTATTCCTTTAGCTATCCCTAATTTAACCATACCTGATAAAAACACTCAGCCCTACAGAAACCCTACATAACTCTTTCAGTAATATAGATGTTTGAAAACTCAAACCTTCTGCAATTACACCAGATTTACATTCAGTCTAGCTGCTTCCTGTGAATATTGTTGCAATAAAACAGCATATTTTACAAGCAAGAAGGTTTATTCTGTAGAACCACATCAACAGTTAAATTATTCCAGATTTTACTTTAAATTGGATTATAATCCAACACAGTTTTTAAACAGCAAGGGATTGCATTTTTGTAGTATTGGCTAAATGAGAAAGGAATTGTTAGCAGAACATGTAAAATCTCAACATTTTTATATCCTGCCTAAAGTTCATAAAACAGACCCCCCCCCCCATGTAGACTGATAGTGTAGAGCAAGGTTCATCGACAGAACCCTTCTCTATGTTTCTGGAAAATTCTTTTTAAACCACTTTTATCATCTGTTAGGGCTAGAGTTAAAGACATCCCAGCATTTCCTCAATGAAATTTAAGAGGTACAGGTTGAATCACAGTGGTATTTATATACATATAATGCAAAAGCACTTTATACCAACATTTCAAATGATTATTGGCATTAAAGTTTTGGTTTGACCAGTGGGCTTTGTACCCATTTGAATTCAATATTTTTACTTCAACGTATACAGCTAGTTCTGATAAAAATATTTTTTATTGAGAGGGAATGTTTTTTATAGCTGAGAGGTACTGCCATGGGTGCAGCCTTTGCAACACTATGCTGACCTCTTTATGGGGTATTTTGAGGTTCATCTTTGCATGTATAATATAATTAACCAAGTTTTGTTAGCATACAGATATGTGGCAATGTTACCTTGACAATGTGTGGCTGATTTGGAAGGGCAACCTGAACGAACTTAACAAATGTATTAAATATTTGAATGATAATAATTTTTACTTTTGATATCCAGTTTATAGTAAAGGCAAATTTATTTACTATAGATTTTCTTGATGTTATAGTTACCAAAATGGTAGAAGGAACGCTGCATACTGAATTGTGCAGCAAGCCTTCAAGAACTCTACAGCAGCTGATGATTTAGGACATAAATTAATCAACAGAGGCTATAACAAAAGGGTGCTTGATGAAACAAAAGGGTGCTTGATGTCTTAGATAGAATAGAGGTTGTACAATATCAGAATTATAAAGGAAAACAAAATTCTGATCTTATTAGATTTACCACCTCTTATGGAATAAACGTTTTTTTCATTAACATTTTGGCCAATGCTTCTTAACAATACAGTTTTTAGGAAATAGCTGCCTGATTATTGTAAATTTATTTACAGAAGAGGCAGGAATATTGGACAGTGTCTGTCTGGTTATGGACATAATGAAGATATGGACAGACCTGTGGTGCAACAAACTGAATGTAGATCTTGCGGATATTGTTTTCATGTAAACATATTTTTAAATGTCAGGCTTTCTCTACATGTAATTTGAAAACTAGATTTGATATCAGAGAACATATTACATGTGAAAATAAATCTATTGCTTATCTTATAGAATGTACATGTTGTGCATTTTATGTTATGCAAACCAAAAGAATGTTTAAAGAATATGTGAGCATCCATTTAGGTGACATCAATTGTTCTCGGGCCAGGAGTGCATTCTATAAGCATAAGAAGGTTAATCTTACAGCTAAGTTTGTATTCATAGGAACAGATCGAATAAGAATTCATTGTGCAGGTGTGAAAGCTAAAAAAACTTTTTTATTTTTTTATTTTTGAAGAAAGGCTTTGGATACTTCACTGGTCTAGTATATCCACATGGTCTCAATGAACACCTGTAATTTGCATAAAGAAGTGAAAGAAAATAAATGGTCTTATTCTGAATGAACCTGAATTAGGCTGCTCTTGGAAGCAAAGCAAGGTTGAGCTTTGTTAACATTTGGATCTTGAACTGATATTAATGAATTAACACTGATAAAAATGATTACAATCATAATATTTAAAATAGTTTAAAATTATGTATATAATATATATTATCTCCATATCTCTAAATTAAAAAAAATCTTAAACTACTAAATAAATTATCTACGGTATAAAAAACTACTAGCAATCACTTTAGAATATGGAATAAATGTAGGACATGATTATCAAGTATATATAATTATATATGTTCATAGGTTATTAGTAGGCTAGCAAACACTAGGGCCTTTACAAGCCTAGCCATGTACCCCAAACCATTTAGGTCACAAGTATCATAGGCATCAATATGGAGGGGTACATGCTAGTAGGGACGTAACAAATGATAAAATCATTTTCTCTTTGATGGCCTCTGTCTACAGGGAATGCTGTAGCACCCACCTTGAAGATGGAAGACTCCTGGCTTGAGATATCATAAACAGCAACATGGAAGAATACCTTTACTTTTATGTTTATTTATTTATTTTTTTTTTGTAGATTAGGTCAGTCTCACTTGGTTGGTGTCTTCTTTTCAGGGGTGACCTGAGGGGATATTCATACTGACTAGTGGAAATTTGTCCAATCCACTGGGGAACTTCCCTATTCTTTTGTCACCAGGTGGTGCCAGAGGGCTATTATAAGTGATGAATGAATCCAAGATGGCAGATGTAAGTGTTGATGAGAATGAGTTGAAGAGAACAGAAAGTATAATTCAAAAGGAAAACAATGATTTGGAGGTGCAAATCATCTCATCTGTTGGGGGGGGGGGTTCTGGATGACTCTGCCTTACAAAAAGTAATGGATGAAAGAGAAAGTACAGTTGTGTACACTTAACATAATGTAGATGTTCGAGTGTGTTCACTGTTGCAGTCATCACATTTGGGTTATCTGCTTGATTATCAAAGTCTTGGGTCCTGTGTCAGTTGCTGTCTCATCTTCCATGACGTCAGGTATTCAGGGGTATAAAGCATGCAGCCGATGCCATTACATCAGTTTTTCTTGCCCCAGATGTCAGGTGCCCCCCTAATGGGAAGCAATTAAATATATATACAAGGTTATACCTCCAACAAAAAAGCAAATACACCAAAAAGCTTTTAAGCATAATAAAAAGGAATAGAGGTATAGTCAAAAGAAGTCAGGGGGCTGGAGGGAGGGTAACCAGGACTGCAACAGTGAATACACTCAAACATCTACATTTATGGTAAGTGTACACAACTGTACTATGTTCTTTGTGTTTCATTGCTGCAAGTCATCACATTTGTGTAGCTTCCCAAAGCTAAGGATGGGAGGAGGAATTTATATAGCATTAGGACCAGCTATGAGGCCCTGCAAGACTGCAGTGGCAAAACTAGTTCTGGATTTAGAGACAATTGGCAAATGGTAATGCTTGGTGAAAATATGTACAGAACTCCAGGTAGCAGCTTCTAGGATGTCCCTGGTAGGGACACCTCTGAGAAAGGCTGTATAGGTAGGTGCAGCCCTGGCTGAATGTGGTTTTATCCCCTGTGGGATAGGTTTTCCATGGTGCTTATAGCAGAAATGAATGCAATGGCCTATCCATTTAGAGATGGTTTGCTTTGAAATGGCCTTCCCCTCTGCCCCTGCAGCAAATGCCAACAGCAGCTGTTCAGATTTCCTGAGAGGTTTAGTCCTGTCCAAGTAAAATCTAACTTATCTGTGCACATCTAAGGAGTACAGTATCCGTTCCCCTTTGTTCTGTGGATTAGAAAAGAAGGTTGGCAAATGAATGGACTGATTAAGAGCCACACTGGATACTACCTTGGGCATGAAGGAGGGATTGGTCCTGAGGGACACCCTGTCCACATGAAAGATGATGAAAGGCTCCACTGCCATAAGGGCCTGTAATTCAGAAACCCTTCTTGCTAAAGTGATGGCTAAAAGGAAGGTTGTTTTCCAAGAAAGAAATTTTAACTCTGCACTTGCAGCTGGCTCAAAAGGTGGCAGAGTGAGTTTTTCCAATGCAAAGTTAAGGTCCCTGACTGGAGATGGGGTCTCCAGGGTGGTCTTAAGTTTTTGGCCCCTCTGAGGAACTGCTTGAGCAGTGGATAAGAGAAGAGGGGTGGTTCTGTGATGTAATGAGCAGAAATGGTTGAGGCATGAATTTTGATGGAGAAAAAGGAAAAGCCCTTGTGAAGCATCTCAGTTAACTATTGAAAAATCTGAGGTAAATTGGGCGCTGCTGTGCCCATCCCCTGAGTTTGGTTCCAGGAACAGAATCTTTTCCATTTTTCAGCATAAGATTTTCTAGTACTAGGCCTCCTTGCCTCCAGAATGACATCCAATACTTGTTTACTGAGGGATGGTGACAGAGAGATCAGGTAATTAGCCAGGCTGCCAGGTTCAGGGTTTGAAGCTGAGGGTGCAGAATCTGGCCCTCCTGCTGGGACAGCAGGGTAGGGGTCTGAGGCAGGTGCCATGGTGCCAGCAGTGACACACTTCACAAGAGGGCGTACCAGTGTTGGTGTGGCCAGTCTGGTGCAATTAGTATCATCCTTGGTTTGTCCTGTTTGATCTTTAGTAGTACCTTGGAGAGGAGAGGCAGAGGAGGAAAGGCATACACTAATAGATTTTTCCAGGTGATGGACAGGGCATCCACTTTCCAAGCCCGTTTGTGGGGAGTCCTTGTGTAGAATTTGTCCAATTGGTAGTTCTGGGGGGAGGCAAACAGGTCTATATCTGGGCTCCCCATTTGTTTATCAACATGTTGAATGTCTTTGGTTCCAGTTTCCACTCGTGTGGGTCCATGAGATTTCTGCTTAGTTTGTCTGCCAGTGTATTTAGCTTTCCTGGCAGGAACTGAGCCTATAGGTGCACTTGGTAGCTCAGGGCTGTGTTCCACAGAGCCATGGCTAGTCTGCAGAGATGGTATGAGTGGATTTCCCCTGCTTGTTTATGTACCACATAACAGTGGTGTTGTCCATTTTTACCATTAATTGTCCTGGAAGAATGTGGTCCTTGAAGACTGTCAGAGCATTCTGTACAGCTAGCATTTCTTTTTGATTGATATGCAGGTGCATTTGACTTGGGTTCCATTTGCCCTGAATGCATTTCCCTGCCAAGTGAGCCCCCCATTCATAGTCTGATGCATCTGTGGTTAGGGTTTGGGCGGCAGGGGGTAGAGTGAATGGCAGTCCCTTGTTTTGGTGGCAGGCATCTACCCACCAAAGGAACTCTAACTGTAGGCAAGGTATGACAGGAATCATTGCTTCCAGATCCTGAGAATGTTGACACCATAGGCTTTTTAGATACCATTGTAGTTTCCTCATATGCAGTCTTGCATATGGAATTAGGAGAATGCAGGGTGCCATGAACCCCAAGGCTTGCAGTGTTTGTCTTGCAGATAGCAGGGTTTTTGTGGCCATTAGTTTGAAGTAAGCTGTCGAATGAACTTGTTTCTCTGGCGTGAGGAAAGACATCTGGGAAGTTGTGTTCAAGCTTGCTCCCAGGAATACAATTTGTTGACAGGGTACAAGATGTGATTTATTTTCGTTTATGGTGTACCCCAGACAAGTTAGCACCTTTTGTACAAACGCCAGATGATTCAAAAGTATGTCCTGGCTTTCTGCCTGAATTAGACAATCGTCCAGGTATGGGTATATCTGAATATTTCTTTGCCTGCAAAATGCAATGACTGGAGCTAGGCACTTTGTGAATACCCTGGGCACAGTAGATAAGCCAAAGGGCAGTGCAGAGAACTGATAGTGCATGTGGCCTGCTTTAAAGCATAGGTATCTTCTGCAAGACTCCCTGATTGGGATGTGCAGGCAGGCTTCCTTTAAATCCAGTGTTGCCAACCAGGCATCCTTGCTTAGCATAGGAAGACACTGGTGAAGAGTTAGCATCTTGAATTTTGGGATCACCAAAAAGGTGTTTAGTATAGAGAGATCCAGGATAGGATGCTATGTGTTGTCTTTTCTGGGCACCAGGAAAAGTCTTGAGTAGAAACCTTGTCCCCTTTCCCCTTCTGGGACAGTTTGAATAACCCTTATACTTAAGGGAGAGAGTACTTGCTTTTGAACCTCTGCCCACTGATTTGGGGTAGATCTGGCCAACCGTTTGGGGTTGGTAAAGTGTGGAAGTGGAATCTGTATTCTTGGGAAACTATATTTAAAACCCATTTGTCCTGGGTAATGAGTTCCCGTTTTTTTGTCTGCAGAGCAATCTTTCCCCTTAAAGGAGTAGTCAGTTGAGAAGGGCTTATAAGTTTTAAGGTTAAGTCATTGAGACAGTTTTCATAGGGGGGAGACTTACTACTCCCTGATTTGGAAGTGGGAGCCCCCCACTGCTTACTCCTGTGTGTACCTTGGGACTGAAGCCTGGGTGTTCTGCTGGTTCTGGGTTTGGACTGAGAAGGCCTGGAAGAGGCAGGAAAGGACCAATTCTTATAGGGCCAATGCCTACTAAATCTTGGAGGCTGTACTTGCAGGAAATCTTTAACAGTTTGCATAGATTTAGCTTTTTCCTCCATCTTTTTAAGTACTTCTTCTGCTTTGTTGCCAAACAGATGGTCCTGATTTAAGGGAGCATCAAGTAATTTAGCTTTAATATGATCTGGCAAAGATTGCTTCTTAAGCCAAGCATGCCTTCTAAGTACAGACCCAGTGACAGCAGACCTGCAAGATGCCTCTATTGAATCAAACCCACATTGCAAAGTATGTTTTCCAACTTGTTCAGCAGAATGCATTAAATCCTGTAAATCTTTATTTTCAGCACAGTCAGGAATCAACATAATTTTCTGTTTAAGCAATCCAATAATATGCTGCTGATACTTTAACATACGAAACTGGCAGTTTAAGGCCCTAATGGCCAAGGTTGCAGAAGTGTATACCTTCTTACCCCATCTATCCAGTGCCCTGGAATTTCTATCAGAGGGGGCAGGATTTTTGGCAGTAGTAGCCTTCATGCCCTTGGGTCCCTGTGAAATGGTCTCAGGATCCACAGTAGGATTTTTAAAAAGTAACTTGTGAGAGTCAGGAACCCTGTAATATCTATCTGGTTTTCTGGGAGCAGGAGGTAAGGAGTCAGGGGCTAAGCTAGATTCCAAAAAGGCATCATCAACAATGTCCAGTACAGGGGGGATAGCTAAAGGCCTGTGTTGGGGCAGGAGTAAGAAATCCCTAAACCTCTTTTTAGAATCAGAGTAATCCTGGCTTTCCCAGCAAAAATGCTCCCTAAGAGTATGCAAGGTTTCACCAAAAGAGAAATCCTCTGGAGGGGAAGCAGAGGGAATAGAGTCCTCTGCATCAGAATCCTCACAGGTAGATAAGGGTAAATCCTGGTCATTAGAGGAAACAGAAATTTCAGAATCCTGATCAGAAGTATCATAAGCAAATTCAGTCCTAGGTCTCCTAGAGGGGGAAGGATGGCTTCCACTGATTAAAGTAATAAGGTCTTCAGCCAGTCTTATCATTTGTTATTTAGGCATAGAGGCCTGACCATGCGGTCTGGGCATCGATTTTCTAGGCATAGATCGAGTTTTAGGCCTTGAAGAAGATGGCATCAGTTTAATATGCAAGTCAGTAGGCCTGAATACACCCTCAGAAGCCTGTGCCTGCACAGCGGCTCCGGACCCATCCAAGATAGAGATATCCACAGGTTCCACAGTTGAAGCATCTCGTGGCATACAAGACTCCGAATGGGTCTCAGTAGAGGCCTGCAAATCTGAAGTAGCGGGTATCAGGGGCTGTGAAAGTGCCTCACTGAGTACCGGCGAACTGACGACTAGCTTAGGATAAGCGTTGTCAGCAGCTTTGGACCCAGGTGGCCTGTCTCTGTCTTTATCTTTGCGTTTTTTCAGAATGTTGGTAGTCGGGTGGCTTACCAAAGCCATATCTGGGTAATTGAACTCAGAAGCAAAATATTTAGAAGCGTAAATATACTGATGATGAATAGTTCATTGTTTAAATAAGGCACAAAACCGACAGCGAGGTACGTCATGGTCATGGCCTAGGCAAGGAATACAGTACGAATGGAAATCTTTATGAGGTATTTGCTTTCCACAAGAAATACAGTTATTGACTTTTACTGACATCAGTTTAGAGCAAGAAAAAGTTTCCCCAATGGAGTACTTAGCTTTAGTTGAAAACTTTGGTTCTAAAACTCGAAAACGAAAATTTCAGGAGTCGGACGACTGGCACTTGCGTACTGCTTCTGTTTCGGGCACTGCACGGCAAGAAAGACTGATGTAATGGCATCGGCTGCATGCTTTATACCCCTGAATACCTGATGTCATGGAAGATGAGACAGCAACCGACACAGGACCCAAGACTTTGATAATCAGGCCAACTGAGGGCTACTGCAAGCAGATAACCCAAATGTGATGACTGCAACAGTGAAACATGAAGAACATCTAGAGGAATATGAAGCCATGTAGTGGAGGGTGGTAATGGACAAACTATTTATTTATCATGAGCTGACAGAAAGGCAGAAGGATGCTGTAACTGATGGCAGGAGAAAGGGGGGTAGTGGAATAATTGTTTGTTAGGGCATGCTCTCTGGGTGGTAGCAGTAAGATGGAACAGAGAATGGTAAACAAATACCAAAAGTAGTGTTAAAAGAGGAAAAAAAATAACATCATACCAATGTTCATAAATTTACTTCCTAAGTAGACTATCATTCTTACCAACTTAGTAAGCAGGACAGGAATCACAGAAAACCAACTAAACACCTTGACTGTTACAATCATAGTGACCATTAATATTAAACTCAAAGTATATCTCATTGGGAGGTCCAGGTTTACCAAAATTAATATATACAGTTAAAAATAAAACTATTGTTACAATTCAAAATGACTGAGAAGAAAATTAGTCATTTTTTTAACTTTATGTCAGGATGTACATGATATTAAAACAAAGTTGTGGATCACAGACAAGTATATAATGGGGAATGGGGAGGTTTATGTAACTTTAAAAACAGAAAATAATAAGTTCAGCATGTGTCTAGTGTGGTAATAATAATAAATAGGAAAAGTGGAGTGATAAGTAATGGGACAGTCAAAAGCATGCTTTTTTTCTTCTTTGTGTGAAATAATCACATTTAATCAAATATGGTACAAATAAGAAGTTGTGGCAGTACTTTGAAACTGGGCATTCCAGGAAAACCTGTAAATAATGATACAGGAAATGTGGAAGTGAAAAGTATGTTTGGTTTGATTGTCCATTAAATACTGAAGAAAGAAAAAAGTGAGGAAAATGAGGGGTAGAACAAGTTTTTATACAAGAAAGGGTGGAAAAGAATGACAAAAGCACAGAGGGGGTATAAGTATAGAAAATGATCCACTAGTTACAGTCTAAAAATTAATTAATGGATAAGCAACAAATGGAAAGTGGTCTGGAGTACTAGGAAATGAGGAAGAAAGGATATATGAGATTACTGAGTTAGAAATAAAGGTGTAGGTTTATACTGGGAAAGACTGAGAAGGAGAAAAAGAAAACTAAAAGATGGACTGAAAGAAATGCAAAAAAAGGAAAAAAGTATAATATAAGAACAGCAGCAATGAACAATATGAAGAGCAATGTCGATGTATCTGAATGGCATGACAAAACTAAAGCTGAGGTTATTTGTTTGCTTGATACAAGATGTTCAGATAAAATGAGAAGGGTGTAATTTCAGATGATGTGGAAAACCAAAGTTCCATGACAATAGAGAGTGATACATGATAAAGTATTACATTATTAACAAGTGAAGAGATTAAAATATTAGATATAATAGGGCTGCTAGCATGAAACGTTTTAGTGTGCAATTTAAGAAAGGGGTAAAAGTTGTTTAGAATAGTGTTAGCTTATGTAAATGAAAGAAAAACATGTACAAGGAAATTCAAAGTTATGTGATAGCAAAGATGTCCGTTATTGTGGTAGGGAGTTTTAAATGTAATTTAGGAAAGGACAGATGGAAATTAGCAGAAGATGAAAAATTATGAGAGATAGCATATACTGGTAGGTTAAGAATAGGAAAGGGACAGAATACACTTTTAAGAGTAGTTACTTAAAACACAAGATTGATTATAGATTATTTTCAGAAGACACGAGAGAAAAAAGATGGAATTAAAAAAGCAAGTGTTCAAATCATAGGGCTGTGTGGGGAATAATAGACAAGAATAAAAAGGTAACAAAAGAAGGTTAAAATAATTCAGGTGAAAATTTGCAGAAATGCAATGCCTTAAAAAAGAATGATAGCAGTAGCTGGAACATCATATGATGAAAATATTTAATTTTCACAAAATATATCAAGAAAAGTGTAAACAAATCTACTTTCAAGTGAGAGGAGCAAGGGAGGAAAGACAATTTGATGTATAATAAGCAAAAATAAAATTGTGAACACTAGAAAAGGGGGTTATTGATGAAGAAAGGAAATTATCTAATTATAATAAAGAAAAATAGAAAGAATATTATTTAGACAAAAAAATTATTTGAAAGAGAAAAAAAAAGTTTTCCCATTTTAGGTAAGAAATTTGAGATGTAATGAAAAAAAAAAAGGAAAGTAAAGAAGGATAAATTATTATGGCTAAAATATAAACCAGAGGAAATTATGGATATAGTTAAAAGGTATGTTAAGAATATGTACAAATAAGAATGTAAGAGAGGTTGCATGGAAAACAAGGAAGATGAAAAAGAAGATGGTGGAAGAAATGGACAAGGAAAATTAAAAGCAAAGTGCAAGAAGTTGCTGTAAAGGAAAGAAAAGAAGAATCTGCGTTCAAACAGATTAGGGTATGTTTACATAAAGAAATGTCAGATAATAAAAGCATGGTTTTCTGGAAATGCTGAATGAGTTCATGGAAGAGGGTATTAAAAATAAGAGATTTGTAAGGGGATTGTAAAATCTGTATGCAAAATGGGGAAAAGTAGGAAATAAAAAAACTGGATACTGATTACATTGCAAAATACTTATTTTAAAATATTTATGAAAATTACTCAGAAAATAATGATGGATGTGTTGAATGGACTGGATGAAAGCATGTATGGGAGTAAATGGAAAAGAGTAAATGAAATGAAATGTTAAGGATGGTAAAGGACATGGTTGAGTCTATAGCTAAGAGAAGGCGAAAGAAAAGCAACAGCGTGTATTGTGGCTAGGGCCTTTGACAGCATCAATGATGAGGAAGTATTAAACATTTTCAAATAATATGAAATAAAAAAATAAGAAGGGCAGTGAGGACAATTTCTGAGAATGGTTTTGTGAAAATAAGATGAGAAAAGTAGTATAACAGGGATGTCATTTCATCATGTGTTTTTTGTGATGGTAATAAATACAGTTATATAGACATAATGATCTGGATTAGATGATGGTAGATGAAAAGTTTGAGAAGGAATAAAGGTGCCATTAATGGTAACATATGCAGGGGATTTGATTTTAGTAGACAAGAACGAATGCTGGATGAAAGAGATACTTTCAAGAACAGAAAAAAAAACTGGGTACAGTAGGATTACAGTTAAGTCAAACGTAAAGGTTTGTGAGAAGTGATAGGAATGACAGGTATTTATTTTATTGGAAGTGAGATTGGTGTTTTGGGGTTAAGTTTGGAAAGAAACAAAAACAGTAATAGGATAATGTAGAGAAGTTCTAAAAGTAATTCAAAAGTTTATATTGGTAGAGGGTGTTCCAGTTGTCTGTAAAGTAAATGGTAGATATATATATATATATATATATATATATATATATATATATATATATATATATATATATATAAAACGGGTTTCTATTACGTGATCGAAAGTATAAAACTTCGAACACCACAAGATCAAACTTGTATGTTCGAAGTTTTATATTTTCGAACAAAAAAAAAAAAAACAACGGACAGAAAGTAACTGTCGTAAGCAGGGGGCAAACCCCCCTGCACCCCCCCATGTGGGGGGCTGTGTCCCCCACACCCCCCGCTCTTTAAACATACGAACTCTGAGATCGCACTACAGTGCGGAAAGGGAATATTTCCCTTTACTGCACTGTAGTGTGATCTCAGAGTTCGTATATTTAAGTAGTGGAGGTTGCAGGGGGTGGCGCCCCCCCATGTGAGGGGTGCAGCGAGGCTTGCTCCCCTGCTTACAGCAAGTAGTTGTGTTTCCTGTCATGTTTTAATTTTTTTATTAGGTATTCGATGTTACTGAACTTCAATGATATGGTGTCAACCATATCGTATTTGAAGTTCATTAACTTTGAGTATCTAATACAGACCCATATTGAAGACATGCATTTTTAGGAAAGTTAGCAGATGTAGGTGGTATGTATATGCTTCCAAGTGGAGGGAAAGTAAGTTTTTGTGAGGAGCAAATTTGAAGCTGATTAAAAGAGGATAGCTTATAATGTAAAAGAAACAGTGACTTGAATGTAAAAAAAATTAAATTGCTTTATTAGCATCAATGCATTTGTTTTGAGTGTTAAAAGTGTTTTAAAAAGACAATACTGGGAAATTTGTTATTTGAAAAAAATAGAAAGATATGTGGATTGCTATGGAAGAATAGGAAAATAGAATAGGTTTGGAAGATAAGGAATATGAAAAATGAAGGAGAAATAGAAAAGAAAAAATAGTATTAAAAATTAAATAAAGAAAATTATTATATTGATTCTTGAAAATGGGGTGAATACAAGAAGGCAATAAGGAAAAGGCAAGAAAGATTAGAATCTTTTTTTGAAGGCAGTGATTTTCTGTGGTTTTTATTGATGGACAAACTACTAGTGACTATCTGAAATATAAAATGATAGAAGAAATGTGTAATAGTTTTAATCTTGAAAAGGCATCACAACATTGTTTTTGGATTATAAAAAAAATTAAGGTTTTTGGAAAATATTTGAAGATGTTTATGACTGGAAACTATTTAAAATATTGATAATGAAGTAATGTGTGATATAAAAATGGTTTATGGTTGATGAGTTGTTGAATATATTTAGGGAAGTGAGTATAATAAGTGTCCAATGATAAGTATCTTACAGAGTATAAATATAATGAATATGTAAATAGTAAAATCAAGTTGGAAGAGTGTTAATAAAATAAAGCAACCCCTACTTTTTTCAATAAGATTCATGGGATCTTTTACATCCTCCAGTGTTACCACCAGCTCAGACATATCAGCCCTCTGTTTGATGTCTCACATGAAGAGCAGCGTAGTCAGGAGTTCAGCAGGCCCATGATGCACTGCCATATCAGAAGTTGGAAATTACTCAAAGTGTCTTGTGTGAGAAAAGAACCCATAGCCATAGTTCTAGGTATCAAAGGTGAGTCTGCTATGTGTTGAGTCACTGTCAATTTACTTTCAGGAACTTATGGCAAAATAAATAAAATATGATTTTAAAGTAATTGATAAATATAGTTGATTATGGAATACTTTATAGTTAGCATTTCAGTTTTCCTAAACCTACAAATTATAATTGTATAAATTTGATATTGAAAACAACTTTTTCTTTTAAATATACAAAATCAAAAAATATTTCAAAAATAAATATATTTCATATTTTTACTTTTTTCTGCACACTATGTTTTATATAAAGCACTAATACTGACAAAATGCTTGACTGGAAGATATAGGATGTTTTATTTTGATTTGTGTTAAGAATAGTATATCATTACCAGTTGATGGTATTATGAGAAACTGTAGTCTAGATGCTTGGGATTGGATAATGATTAAAAGTGTCAGACAGTTTATATTATCTAGAATATAAAGAATAACTAAATGTGAATTACAGGATTAGCCATATTTCAGAGAAGAGTTATCTGTGAATTTTATCTTACAATATTTTCAGATCTCTACAAAATTATTTTAATCCACTAATCTCATTGGATTTATTTAAAGATGATATTTTCATATTTGTCCCATATTAATAAATAATTAGAATCTGTAAATAAAGTAAATTCATATCCATGATGGAAACAATTACCAGAAAATGTTTCCATTGTATCTCTCAGGTTCTATACAAGGTTGTTAAAATAACAAGTAAAATAATCTCTGAAAAGCATGTAATAAGATGATGAAAACTGATTGGCAACATATTTTCTGAGCATTTGACCTAATATCTTAATTTTGGCAGGTGATTTTATAGAAACTTAACATTAGGTAGTCTTCCCTTATGGACTAATGATGCTCAGAGACCTCTCCTGTGTGTTGCAACTGCTGGGAAGAAAACAACATGGATTATGAAAAAAAAATAATAAAAACCTGCATCTAATTCATCATCACTTTCTGAATTTATTAGCATAACCACTATAGGTTAATAGGTAAGTACTAGGCTAGCTGCTGTTGCAGGCCATTTTAAGCTTAGCCAATTTTTCTCTATATGTTTGAATTAACCTGAATTAACCTGTTCTAGCTGGTGTTAGATTGGCCTTAGACATCCCATAGTTAATAATTATATATTACCCCAAGTGAGAATAACACAGATCACACTAAAGATAATTTCTGGGGACCCATGTGTGTGCTAAAGCATTTAGGAGCTGCCTCTGTCCATTAGTACTACAGTGGGCAGTCCTGGGGTAAATTTTCTATTACCCATCCATAGATCCATGTTGCACTTGCATATTGACAGAGATGAGCTTTGTTTTATGTGGATGCGGAGCCTGTTCCAGAGCAGTGGGATCCTCTGTGAGATATACATGTCCCTCCAAACTATTCTATTGATGGTGCAGAAAAGGCTTAGGTCCCCAGACTGAGTATTTCTGATGCCATTTGAAATGCTGTTGTGCAGTAAGGTCCATCAGTTTTGGGCTGGAGGATGCCTTATATGCCAGGTACAGGTCATCTCTTTGCAGACTGTAGAATACAGAATACAGTTACAGAGCTTTGAGGCAGTCTATGTAGGAATGTTATTTAAGCCTTGTATCCTATTAGTAAGGTATGCATGTGGGTGATCTAGTTGTTGCATGTGCTTGTGTGGATACACACCAAGGGATGAAGAAATTAATCCTTTATACACTAAGGCCAAAGATTATAATGTGAAGTATAAATTGGGTCCTAATGTTGCTTTGCGTTTGGAGAAATATATTAAGTGTTTAGATTTCTAGTATAAAATATGAACTTCAGAATGCAACAGAAAATATTTATTTTTATACTGGAATAGTGTAATCATAATGTCATGAACATGTTGCAAATTATATAAATAGTTTAGACAGTGTTAAAGACAGAAGTGATTTGTTCCCTAGAAGAAAATATTCTGCTGCTTCTGAGGTGTGGACATTATTGGCTAGAGTTCTAAATTGTTTTACTGATTCTTTCACAAGATCTCCTCAGTTTAAATTGCTGGGTGGCACTCCATTCAGCACCTCACAACCCTATATTTGACAGAGACAAGAAGCTTCAGTTTCACATTCTCTCTTGGGAGTCAGAGTTAATCCCACTTTTTAGTTAGAGCTCTACAAATCACAGAACAAAGCTGCTGCAACATTCCTGTACTTCTGAGTTGATGTCATAGCCAATCTAGACTAAATATTTGCTACATTCTGTTTTTGGTGCTTGAACCTAATTTTATTTATGTTTATTATTTTACCCCAAACCAGTACTTTAAACTAGGCGCCAACATTTTTTATTTTTTTCTCATTCTCCCATAATATTCACCAGATTCAACTTGTGGCCAATTAAAACTAGAATAATTACTGCATACTGTTATCTCAGTACTCAAAGCTAACTTCATTTAAGTTTATTATTTTTCTTTGAACTTGTACTTTAATCAAGGATCTGAAACACTGCTATATTTTCTTTGCCTTCTTAACATCCTTGGTCCAAAATGGAAGGTCAGTCATCAAGGCTTCTTTCTGTTGTCTGCCTCATTGCATTTCTAATACTCAGGCAATGTAAACGTTACCTGATGCTCACAGGGAATGAACTTTTACTTAACTTGTCACTGTATTTGAAAGAGATGCAGATGCAAGTAGCTAACTAAATTTAAGGTCACACACTCACAACCAAGCACATTCTGTGAGTGTCACTCACCTACAGGCAATTAAAAAATCCTAGCCCAAACCTTAACAGTCTAGTAGGAGCAAGGTGCAGTATAAACCAAGCACTGCAACTCTGACTAGCAATAACACAGCTGGAAGTCACCCAAAAATAGTACATGCCAAACCCATTTCACAGAGCAATCTACAAATGCAAATAGAAATATATTAGGCAATAGTGATTCTGTAGTTAAGCAGACTGATTCCAGTTATAAGACTATACAAAAGCAGATAGTCAGTGAGCTGTCTCAGCAGATAAGACTGTCAACGTTACAAAGGCCCTGACAACCCTTAAACCATGCAAATATGACTACATCTTAGTGGTAGTCCTGATTGGGGTAAATGTCCTCTTATGAAAATGTCCTGAGGGATATGCAGAGTAACATGATAGAGCTCTCCATACATATCACAAATGCAGGAAAGACTCCGGTATTATGTGGAATTCTTCCATTACAAAGAATCATACTGAAGTATAGAGAAAACATGATTGGCTTTAATAATTGGATAAACACCTGATGTCATTCTAGGGGTATCCAGTATGCGTCAGAGTTGGAAGAGATGCTCGATAACTGTACTTGGATCATCAGGAATGATGTGCTCCTCTCATTCCAAGACCTCCACATACTGTGGAAGTTTTGTTGCCTACATTTTGCCTTTTTTAGGCAGAGTCCAGCTAATGGACCTCCCAACCTAACTACCTAACAAGCTAACCACTGGACCTTATCAGGGTGGCTGTACTTAATGCTAGAAGGCTAAACAACAAACTGCCAGACCTTCAGGCCATCTTGTATTTGAAGTACATTGATCTATATATTGTTATGGAATTCTGGAAGAGTTTGCATGAGCCTGCAGAAATAGGCAACAGAACTGAGAAATTTTCTGATGTATAACTGCTTCAGTACAGATTCCTGGATATTAGCATCTGATTAGGGATTTGTACTCTGTGATTCACATCGCTGTCACACCTTCAAACTCTTGACCCAACCCAGTTTGGCTTCGTTAAGGGTAGATTATGCTTAGTGAACCTGGTGGATGTCACCAAAGCCCTGGATGGAGGTAAAAAGTACATACTGCCTATCTTGACTTAGCTAAGGCTTTTGACATAATCAAAAGGAAAATGTTGCCTTGCACACTTCCAAAACTCAAGAAAAGCAAAATAGTGTGCTGGAACGGACAGTATCTGATTTGACACAATACCCCACTCAAGTATCATTGAGAAACTATCATAGCTGGAGATAGATTAGACAGGAAAACAAGAAGGATGCTTCATGCTCATGAAATGATTTATAAAAATCAGTGCATACCAAGATTATATATTCCCTGTTCCAAACGCGGTATTGGCCTACTTGAAATTGATTACATGTATAAATCTGCAATTGTGGGATTGCATACATATCTGCTGACCCCACACGACCCAAATATAGTCAGCGTTTTGAAACATGAGGAGAATAAGTCTAAGATGACTTTCCTTCTTAATCTAGCAGAAGCATATTGGCATCAAGCAGGAATGGAAATCAAACCAGAAGTAGATAAAAATCAGGCAGCAACTGAATGTGCCAAAAACAAAAGAAAGAATGTAAGGTGAAGGATCAGATGAGAAGGCAAGAAATGTGGAAAATGCATAAAATAGCTGCAAGTATAGAAAACTCCTGGAAGAATCTCATGTTGATCAGGATCAAATGCAGGAATGGTTTCGGAGAGGCAACATCAAACCAAGAGATGAAAGGTTAATATTGGTGGCCCAAGATAGTGAGCTACATGCACGCTGGTTTACAAAGTCCATTGAACATGTGGGAGAAACAGACAAATGTAGGTTTTGTAAAACAGAATTGGAAACAGTCGCACACCTAGTTGCTGGTTTTGACATACTAATGGCAGAAGGACTGTATAGTGAAAGGCATAATAATGTGGCAAGACTGTTGCAATGGGGATTGTGCAAACATTATAATATTGAAGTAGCTAAAAAACACTGGAAGCATGAGCCACAAAGCATCATAGAAAATGATAAAGTCTACATCACATGGGATCACCCATTACCATCAGTTCAAAAGACAGTCGCGAGAAAACCAGATATAGTATTCCATGAAAAGAAAACAAAAGTATCAGTGATCATTGAAATCGCTACACCCACTGACTACAGCATCTTATGTACAGAAAGACACAAAGTCATAAAATATCAAGATTTGCAGGCAGAAATGAGAGCACTGTGGAAGAAAGATATCCAAACAGTTCCAATAGTAGTCGGAGCAATGGGTATAATAAAATGAATCTACAATCGTATTTAGGTATGTTACCAATACATGTAACTCCATATGAATTGCAGGAGGAGTCATTACAAGGCACATTGCGGATGCTGCAAAGAGCACTTCTGGCTAACATCAAAGACTGAAATAATGCTAATTTCATAAACTTTAAAAATACTTTGACTTAGGAATGAGGTCCATTCCTCTCATGATATTAGAAACCTTACTTGCCAGTGTAAGCCTTGATAACAGAAATCTGGAGGTTGCTTGATGACAGAGTCTGGTAGAAGACTTTTTAAATTTGTTTTCTCAGAGAAACTCCTGGCCATAAAAGACATTTGTGGGGATTCATAAAGGTTACCACAAAGTATACACTTTCTGAATTCAAATACAGCTCTGCCACAATGCTTGTACTGTCTATTCACCCAGAAAATATATACTATGTGCACACATAGTACATACTTTGTGGTAACCTTTATGAATCCTCCCCATTGTTTATAAAGACCACAGCTTTGTTGTCTATGAACATATGTGGACTTTGCATTATTCTGGAATATGCATTTCTAGGAGAGACTTTCTTCAGAAATAAATTTTATATTTTAAATGGTTTATCAGGGGGTGCAATTTCAGTCTGTCAGCATTGAGAAAGGCATTGTGCAGCTGTCCTAAGTACCATCACTAATGATGCTGGAGGACTAATCCATACATTTTCCTGCAAGCATCCTGCTTACCTTTTACACTTCGGTTGCATTTTGGAGATATTATTGGCTGGTTATTTTTTTTACCAATAAATATCTATTTTTCTGTGCGAAACTGGATGTGTTCACTCTCTGAATTTTCACAGTGTGTATGTATAGATAATTATATATGTCTACTTTTTCATAAAGTGGCATTTGCAAATAATAAAACATTGCTGCTTAAATCTAAGCAAAACATTAAGCCACCATCTTGAAATCATAACTTCTGAAAGTACTATCCGTATTAACTCCCACTGGAATCTTCTCTGAGCATTTAGTTCTTGTTTTAACTCTTCTACTGTACGTCACCCCCTGCTTCTGGTCTTCTGTTAAGAACTAGTGGAAAGTATCACTTCACGGAAGGCACTTAAATAATAATGCCTGTTTGACTGGGGACAGGAAGGGAGGAATGAAATATTGATCATGCATCATCACAAAGTTTTTGCACTTATGCAACAGTAAAATTACAGCTGCAGCCAAACATAATCCAAGCTATGCAAGCAAACAAATACCAGTCAGTGGCTATACTGCTAAAGACCATAGCAAATAGCATTATCATCAACAGTATGGAGAACATCAATATCTGTGCAGTAACAGAAACCTGGTTTAAGGCTCCCAGAGAGCACCCCAGCACTACCAGGCTATAACTCATACCATACTTTTCGGCCACAGAACCTGGACCGATCACTCTGGATATCCACATTCTGCCCCAACCCCCAATCAGGGAAACCACCATGAAAAACTTTTCAAAAGCAAACTTCACTTTACTTAAGACCGACGTGGAAAGGTTCACAGCCCCCATGCTAAAGGACAATGCTATCCAAGCTGCTGAATCCCTTACAAAAGCACTCTATGAGCACCTGCAAGAATGTATAGATCATGCTATCCCAAGCAAAACCAAGACTCACTCCTCCAAGAAAAGGAAACCAGTCTGGTGGACCCCTGCCATAAACAAGCTATACAATAGGAGGAGGAAACTAGTACAGAAAAGAGTAAAATCCCAAGAAGGAAAGACATCCCTGATCAGTATCAGCAAGAAACTACGATCCATCATAAAATTATCCAAGGCTAGCTTCGGAAGAAAAATTGCCAAGGACTCCAAAGATAACCACAAAGCGTTCTTTAGCTATGTTAAGAACCTAAGTGGAAACTCTCAGATCTGCTCTGAGTTAGTGCAGAATGGCACAAAATACACTGAACCGACTGATATTGCTAACATTCTGGCAAACAGGTTTAGTGCAAACATCACCCCGCTCTCACCCCCTAAAGGGCCCATAACCATACCAGAAGAATGTAGAGCCCCGGCAATCACTGACACACAGGTTAAAACAGCCCTATCCAAAGCCAAAAATACAGCTTCAGTGGGACCAGACGGTGTCCCAGGTTGTGTCTTACACAAGCTCCAAAATGAACTAAACCCTCACCTAAACACACTGTTCAAACTCAGCCTCTCTACAACCTACATATCCATAGAGTGGCGCACAGCTACAGTTATCCCGCTCCACAAAGGTGGAGTCACAATGGACCCTCAGAACTATTGCCCTATAAGCCTGACTAGCCTGGTTTGCAAGGCTATGGAGCCCATCATCATGGAACTCATTAACAGAGACACTGGGAACCCCCAAACATTGGACCCTAAGGGCAGATCATGCCTCCTAAACCTGGTGGACTTCTTTGAGACAGTTACCAAGGCTTTAGACAAGGGAAAGGAGGTCCACACAGCCTACCTAGACATCGCAAAAGCTTTTGACACCATTCCCCATTCTGGTATTATAGACAAGCTCACCAGCCTGAATATAAACCCCTAAATCACGAGATGGGTTGCCAATTGGCTCATGGATAGAACCCACACGGTGAGAGTTGCAGGCTCTAGGTCCGACTCTAAACCAGTTACAAGTATCATCTCCCAGGGCTCAGTCCGGGGACCCCTCCTGTTTGGTATATATTTCTCAGAGGTACAGGCAAGCACAGGAGGACTATGGCTGACCAAGTTCACAGACGACTGCAAACTGGGGGCCATAATTGACTCTCTGGCTGATACAGACATCCTTCCAAAGGATCTCACTGAGACGGATACCTGGTGTCAAAATCATGGCCTCAAACTAAATGCCAAAAAGTGCATAGTCATCCCCTTTGGAAAAAGCAAAGTACCCGTGAACTGCCACATACGTCGTAGTCCCCTAAATACATAAAATGTAATAAGGGATCTGGGGACCCAAGTAGATAGTAATCTCTCCTTTGATAATCATATTGCCAAGGTGGTTAGAAAATCCTTCTATGTGGCCCACGTGATCACAAAAGGGTTCGCATCTAGAACAAAAGAGGTTATTGTGCCCCTCTACTCTTCACTCATCAGACCCATCATAGAGTACAACGCCCCATTTGGGATGTACCTTACAAGACACCTGCAACAGCTGGAAAGACCACAGAAGTACCTCACCAAGAGGATTACTGGCCTCAAACAGATGCCCTATGCAGCCCGACTGAAGAAACTCCAACTGTACTCGGTTGCATACCACTTACCCAGAGGTGATCTCTGCCTGATATACAAGGCCATGTCCAATCCAGAATTGATGGACATGCTCCACCTAAAAAAAAAATCCCCAAGAACCACACGCTCTAGGGATCTAAACCTCACCACAATGATAAATAGGACATGCTGGAGGGATAGATTCCTGACCCAGAGACTCCCCATGCTTTGGAACAGGATTCCAATCTACATTAGGCATAGCCCCTCACTAACACTCTTCAAGCGAAACCTTGATGAGTTGATGGGAAACAGAAAATTTACCCCGGGGATCACTGCAGTGGCTCTGCTGGACAGAGGTGCAGAGAACTAATGGCTCTGCTGGACAGAGGCACAGGGAACTAATCTAAGGGGGCGGCAAAAGCCAACACATTCTAGCTAGGCTTATAGATGCCTTCGGGCAGATAGCCTAGTACTTACCTATGAGCCTATGAACCTATGAACATGCTGTTGGTTAGTGTTCATGTTGTGTGTGTGCGCTCTCATGTGTATTGAAGAAACAAAACACTTATGAAGTATATTAATGAACATGTGATAGCTGCTATGGAGTTATAATGGTAATCACTTTATTAACAAAGTCAGAAATTCCACCTCCATTTTCTTTTTATGAGGTTGAAATTTTCTTTTTTTTGTAGTCTGAAAGGCTTCATTAGAGAGAAATTTTCTTCCCTTTCCTGCTATAATGAAGCCTGCATGTCAGTGGATTCAGTCACACAGCATTAAACAAAAGTAAACACAACAACCTTAACATATTTAAAGATACTTCCAGATAATGAGAGATTGGTTTTGTTTTGCATTTTTCAAACTCTTTGTATGTAAGCGCTATGGAGGGAATATCCTTAAATGGAGACTAAGTCTTTTCTTCACTCAAGAAAAGTACAGATGAATAATGGTGGTATAAATATTTCCTATCAGGCTGATACTACTCCATGTGGAATGATTTGCCTTATGGCACATTACATAGTCCAGATTTTTTTTCTACCAAAGAAAAGTACTTAAGTCTACAATTATTAACCTACACAAATAAGACAACCTTTTCCCAATTAGCCTCTTCCATCTTTAGTTAACTGTTTTATTTCAGAATTTGAACAACATTAAAAAACAAGTAAAATCTTGTCTAATAAACTGAAAACTGTTTTGGAACTACTACATAATTACAATTGTGACTTTTAAGCACTATGATGACCTCCTAGGTGGACCATCTGGATAAGAAAAAGGCTCACTGTCTGTGGACTCAGACCTCATAATTCCTCTAGGTGCAGGGGAGCCCGCAGGATTTTTTTGCAGGGGGGGTGCAAATCCAGCCCCCCCCCCCCCCCACACACACAAACATGCAGTCATTCCAGTGTCCCATTACTTGGATATTTCTCCCCAGTTGCCATAAACACTGTTCAAAACTCTCAGTGTGCATACTGTTTTATACATTAGTTCTACAATGACTACAGATATTTGCATTTAATTTACAACTTTTATTTCAAATTTTATAGGACAAACACTGATAGACATTTGCTAAACAAAGCAATAGCCTTACAATGAAAACAGACTTAGCATTAAAACTTCTCTGCCTTTGAAACTCACATTCGCTGAAACAGCATTGAAACCCACATTCAAAGAAAATGCATCTGGCCAGTGGTGGGTTAAGTTTACCTTTAGGTTGTTTTCAAATCATAGGCCCCCTTGCACACATTTTTAGGACCATGCAAAAGTTATTTGATTCACCTTCCTCACTGCATTAATTATAATATATATAATAATTGAATTATATCCCTTGTATAATACAGCACCACTTGTTAGAATGTGTTTTAAATTTATAGTTTTGAACATTTTCCAGTAAGCAATGAAACAAAACATATGAACTAGTAATGGCAAACTGCCCAATTCAGAACATTTCAACCATAAAATGCCACTCAAACCTCTGTCATTACAATCCACCAGTATCAGTCAATATGCACAATCTCTGCAGAAGTACAAGTCATTCTGAATAATTCCACATTAAAGAGATCTGAAACTAATGAAGAGGTTGCTGCTAGAAAACATTATATTTCACTGTTTCATCTACAAATTCAGTGCTGTTGCCCTTGAAGAATAAATTGCCTATGTTACATTAAAAGAAATAGTAAACTGGTATACTGAAATAGGGAATGGGTGGCAAGCTGGAATACAGGTTCAGAGTTAATAGGCATCTCATCCAAATGAGGCATACTCAGGACTACAGCACCTCACCCCCTTAAAATATAAATCTACAGCTGTGGGAATGGAACCTACAGCCCTCTGCATCAAGTGCTGTGCTACTAACACTGCTTTAAAATTGTATACCACAATAATGATACCATTTACTAAACAAAACAGTTAGACATTTTAATCAGACTTAGCATGAGCAGCAATAAACTTGTCTTCCCCTGAAACTCACAATTCTTTGAAAATGCACTTGAAAATAAATTCCACCTGCTAACTCTAACTAGGGCATGTCACTCTTTCACACACACACACACACACACACACACACACACACACACACACACACACACACACACACACACACACACACACACACACACCTCAACCTCTTAGTGCAAGAAATCGTTTATTGTAAATCACTTTTAAAAAATATAAATAACAAAGACAGCAACTATGCAATATGCAAATAGGTGACATATTCATAACTGGAATAGGGAAAAATCAGAAGGAACTTGAAAGCTAAGCTATGTAAGTGTTTGCAAGTCAATAGGTCAGAAAAATTCCTCCTAATTTCTTAGACTGGTCTGGTCAGCTGGTCATTTATGAATATGTTGAAAAGTATGGCTCTAGTCTCCACCAGAACTTGTTCTTATTTCAGCTCCAACTTTCAAGTACAAAAACACAGAAAATGCAAATGTCTGGGAGTCCAAAACACAATATATGCTTTTAGTGGCTTAATGCATATGTAGCTATCTGTATTACACATTAAACTGAAAAGTAACATTTTATGCAGACAGCCAGACACGCCCCCATCGACTACTGTTTGGGACTGGGGAACTCTGCATTTGAAGCCTAACCATACTTTAAAATTATCCCTGATTTGGCTTACATTTTGTCCTTCATCATAATCCCTGTTAAAATTGTCATTTTGGAAGAAAAAAGTTAATGAATTACACTTAATAATGACAATAATGGGAATTGCAGATACACACATTCCATTTCTCTTATCCTGTCAGCTTCTCAAGTTAATAGATTTTAAAAAGTGGGCTTGTGATGGTAGCAGTACTAATATTTTAAAAAAAACTGTCCCTGATTATTTCTGGATTTGTTCCTGATTCTGGAGATAAAAGGCAGAGCAATGAGAGTAGCAGGTTTGCTTTCTGTAAATGTATACATTATATTTTCACCCCAGAAGCATGTCCACCTGAAATTCGGAGTCTGCTGTGCAAAGGGTCTTTAAAATGAAACCTTGCGCCCTTTATGCTTAAAATGAACAGTGATTGTTGCTTGAAGTGATGGCAAAGCATGTACAAATAGGAGTGTCCCTCTGCTTGTGTGTAGTGCACCACAGAACCTGATTGGCAAATAGTATTTAAATACATTTTGTATGTACTCGTAGCTGTCAACGAATCGTAGACAAATCTCAACAGAACCAGGGACAAGCCCAGAAATAATCAGGGCACTTAAAATAGTAATCCGAGGCATTGATCGAATAATATCATTGCGAATTAATGCACATTTTCTGAAATAAAAGACTTCTGTGGAAGGCCAAAAAGAGGCCATATGACAAGATGAACTTAACTAATATGCGCCCTCGGGCATGGCATCGCATCATGGATACAGTGGAGAAGCTGTTAGCCGCAGGAACTGTCCACACGTACAGCAGCACAGGCATTGTGAAGGGAATGGGAATGGGGAGGGCACTAGTATGGGGAGGGCACTAGTATGGGGAGGGCACTAGTATGGGGAGGGCACTAGTCCACTAGGGGAAACTACTGGACACTTTCAGTCTCAAGTGAGCCGCTTTCACATTTTGGCGCCAAGCTGGAAACTGCAGTTCAATGTAAAATGTTGTCTCCAACTCCAGAACAACCTACCTGTTCAGTTCTTCTACAAAAGTACGTGCTGCTGCTGCACTACATACCAGTCACACCACACGGGTCAGGAGTCAGAACACTCTCACGCTTACTCTTTTTTTGTCACAGAATTCTTCCGGATGGCAATCCATCTGCCACCCACATCAAAACTCTACCTCAGTCAGTCTGCAACTGTTAATGGTCGAAGATGCAGTTTGAGGAGTAATTGAGGCTGTCATACGAATCATGTGACTGTAACTTCCAATACTTCTCCTCAGAATGAAGTTTTCACACAGAAAAAATAGGTACATTGAAATAGAAAAATACAAGAACTTGCTGGAAATGGCCTGGAAAAAAACAATAATCTACACACACAAAATAAGAGCTAATTATTATCCTTGTGTAGATTGTTGGTTTTTCAAGCCATTTGCAGTGCACTTGGTTTTAGGTGTTTTTGTGAAATGGAAAAATGTACGGTTTTGCCAGTCCATTTCCAATTTCAACAAATCACAGATAACTTAAGTCAAAATCCAGGGGGGGTGCAAATGCAACTCCCTGCACCTGCCTGTGGGCACCCTTGCCTGGGTGATCTGTTATTACCCTGTTACGACCATCCTCTTGGATATTATTGCTTACATGTATCTACTGTGTGTGTGTGTGTGTGTGTGTGTGTGTGTGTGTGTGTGTATATATTATATATATATATATATATATATATATATATATATATATATATATGAGAGAAAGAGAGATAATGTATGTATATCAGCCTGCATTTGTTGGAGGGGTTTGCTTGTTCATAGTTTCATAGGCATTTACTATGCTAGTTATCCTTGTGAGCCATTTAGGCCTAGCCATTTCTATTTTTGAGCTTGAAATAACCTATGCCATTTGGTTATAGTCTGACCTTACCAATTTCATGGTCAATAATTATATATTACTCCTACTGAGAGTAATTGGGATCATACCATAGATATTTTGAGGAGACCCACACATGAGATAAAACATTTAGGAGCTACATCTGTGGATTAGTAGTACAGGGGCAGCCCTGGGGTAAATGTTCTGTTTTTCATCCATACATCTAAGCTCCAGTTTAAAATAGACAGTGATGAACTTTACTTTATGTGGATTGAAAATCTGTTCCAGAGCAGTTGTATCTGTTGCAAAATATACCTCTCCATCCAAATCATACTGTTGATGTTGCAGAAAAGGTTTAGATCCCTAGACTGAGCATTTCTGATGCCATTTGACTAGAGTATGCCTTGTATGCCAGACACAGGTCTCCTCTTGTCAGTCTGTAGAATACTGAGTATAGTGACAGGACTTTGAGTCGGTCCATGCTGTTTAGCCTTGTATCCTTTTAGTGTAGTATCTGTGTAGGCGATGCAGTTGTTGCATATGTCTGGACAGATACATGCTAAAAGAGGCATTATGTTCAATGATTGTGAACAGATTTCTGTAATCACAGCACTTATGACTTTAGTTACTGAATTTCTGTAACCACAGCGGTTATGACTTTGGTTACTCAAATTCTGTAACCACAGCTGTTGTGACTTTGGCTACTGGATTTCTGTAATCACAGCCATTATGACTTTGGTCACTGGATTTCTGTAACCACAGCTGTTATGACTTTGGTTACTGGATTTCTGTAACCACAGCTGTTATGACTTTGGTTGCTGGATTTCTCTAACCATAGCAGCTATGACTTTGGTTACTGAATTTCTGTAACCACAGCTGCTATAACTTTGGTTACTGGATTTCTGTAACCATAGCTTCTATAACTTTGTTTACTGGATTTCTGCAACCACAGCTGCAATGACTTTGGTTACTGTATTTCTGTTACCGCAGCTGTTATGACTTTGGTTGCTGTATTTCTATAACTGCAGAAGTTATGACTTTAGTTACTGGATTTCTGTATCCACAACAGTTATGACTTTGGTTACTTAAATAATGTATCCCAAGCAGTTATGACTTTGGTTACTCAAATTCTGTATCCAAAGCAGTTATGACTTTGGTTACTGTATTGCCGTTGCTCTCCTGTTAATGCACCTCTGTACCCACTTTCAGATGATATCCTTAGCAATCAGTACAGCTTTTCATGAACTAAATACATGGCCTAATATTTTCTTACTATAACACTGCCATTATTGTTACTTCCAATAATAGTATCAGTACTCATACATGCCAATAATTTTCCCTTGGACTTCCATTTTATGGGTAGTTACACATAAAATCTTCCTTAAGTTAATTATTTTCTTCTGCTAAACAGAAGGAATATTAATCTGGAAGTCCTAAGAATAATGTATGAACGACGTGAGGAGGGTCGACAACTTTCCCAAAGTCTGGAGAACTCAGTGGTTAATACAGATACTGCTGTATAATCTATTTACTGTGATTCAATTTCCAGGGCATGCATATTGCATTTCTGTTTACAATATATTCATGCTAACCCTTGTTTGATATGAGTTCTAATACTGGTTTGTACTTATACCACATGTAAACTTCCAGAAAAACTCAATACAGTAAATATATTATATTTTCTAATTATTAAGATTGTCTAGAATGCTTGCTGGCTGCTGTTTTATTTAACTTCCATTATTCTGGAGGTATGCAAAATGGACTTTTCCTAGGTTTCGGCAATTTTATTACAAAAATACATTGAGCTGAACAAGACAAATTGAACTTTGTTAAAACTTCTTGACATTTCTTTGTTATTTCTAACTTTCAGTGCTATCTCTAATCCCTTCTAAGAAATGCATTAGAAAAGGGAAAGAGACATGCTAGAGATGTGGAAATGTATTTTGGCAAATTGGTTTAAAATATTTTTATGCTTGTGAAAAGTATACACAATTTTAGGAAGATATAAAAAAAACTTTTTAAGGTTCTTTGGACTGAAATGTATGGTATCTGATATTCGTAATAACAAATGCTCAAGGTCTTGTGTGTGTAAAGAAAACACGGTATCCTTTATTGCGGACTCTTCTATCAATTGCTAGAAAGGCGATAAACGTTAAATTAGAAAAAAATCATCTATTTAATTTTATGAACTTATTAAAATTTCCACTGTTATTACCTTAGTGAAATGAGATCCATCAAATTAAGACCTACAAATAACAATTTACACTTTATCTAAAAAAAATTTAATTTTTTAAACACCTTTATTGAATTAGCACTTCTGACACAGGCACATTTATCTAAAAGTAATCAAACTGTATTAAGAAGTTAAAATTAACAAACATTATGCTTCCTATATATTGCTATATATCATATAACCTAAACAACATTACATAAATTATTCAATTCCTGCCCCTTTTTTTTTTAAACAAGAAACATCTTTATTAAAACATCACTTACAACATAAGCAATCATACATTTATATAAATGAAAACAAATCACACCGACACAATCCTAGTTGCAAGCATTTTACATAGGTTCATAGGTTCCTAGTTAGGTACTTGGCTATCGGCTCTAGGGCCTATACAAGCCTAGCCATAACAATTCCCTGGCTATTGCTTCCCACAAATATTTACTTTCCTGGACCCCTGTCTAACAGGGCTACTGATGTGATCCCCGGGGTGAATTTCCTATCTCCCATCCAATTGTCAAGGTTCCTCTTGAAGAGGGCCATTGAGGTGCTCTGCCTGACATGTATAGACAGCCTATTCCAGGGTATGGGAAGTCTCTGGGTCAGGAACCTATCCTCCAGCATGTTCTATTCATCGTGATGACAAGGTTAAGATCCCTGGAGTGTGTAGCTCAGAGGGATTGGGATTTCTTTAAGTGAAGCATGTCCATCAACTCTGGGTTTGACATGGCCTTGTATGTTAGGCAGAGATCGCCTGTGAGTAGGCAATATGTGACAGAGTATAGCTGGAGTTTCTTTAGATGGTCAGCATAAGGCATCTGCTTTAGGGCTGTGATTCTTTTTGTGAGGTATTTCTGTGGCCTTTCTAGCTGTTGCAGATGTTTTGTGACATACATACCAAATGGGGCATTGTATTTTATAATGGGTGTAATGAGGGATGAGTACAGAGGGGCAATGACCTCCTTTTTTTCTGGATGAAAAGCCCTTAGTGATGAGGTGTGCCACATAGAAGGATTTTATAACTATTGTGGCTATGTGGTTATCAAAGGTGAGACCACTGTCCACCTGTGTCCCTAGGTCTCTTATCACACTTTCGGTGTTTAGTGTACTGCCACTTATGTGGTAGTTCAAAGGTACGTGTTTTTTCCCAAAGGGAACAATTATACATTTCTTGGCATTTAGCTTGAGCCTATGTCTCTGGCACCAGGCATCTGTTTCAGTAAGGCCCTTTTGTAGTATATCCACATCATTTGGGGATTCAGTAATGGCTCCCAGCTTGCAGTCATCTGCAAACTTTGTAAGCCAGAGTCCCTTAGTGTTGGCCTGTACTTCAGAGAAGTAGATGCCAAACAAGAGTGGTCCCAGGACAGAACCCTGCGGTACACCACTTGTCACTTGTCTGGAGCTGGATTTGGAGTCGGCTACTTTTACAGTGTGTGTTCTGTCAGTAAGCCAGTTTGCAACCCATTGAGTGACACAGAGATTAATGCCCAGCTTAGTAAGTTTATCTATGATTCCAGAGTGGGGGATAGTGTCAAAAGCCTTGGCAAGGTCCAAGTAGGCTGTGTGAACCACCTTACCCTTGTCCACGGCTCTGGAGGCTGATTCGAAGAAGTCGATCAGGTTCAGGAGGCAAGATCAGCCCTTCACAAACCCAAACTGAGTGGGGTCCAGTGTTTGAAGGTTGCCAATGTCTTTGTTTATAAGTTATATGATAATATGTGCTGTGACCTTGCAGATCAGGCTCGTCAGACTGATGGGATGGTAGTTTCCGGGATCCAAAGTGGATCCCCCCTTGTGGAGTGGAATGACTGTAGCTGTGCACCACTTTGTGAGCATGAAGCCTGAGGTGAGGCTATGATTAAACATAACACATAGGTGAGGTGCCAGTTCATTTTGTAGTTCATGCAGTACACAGCCCGGGATGTTGTCTGGTCCCATGGATGCTGTATTCTTGGATTTGGAGAGTGCGTTTTTTACCTGAGTGGCCGTGATTACCGGAATTTGGCATTCTTTTGGTATTGAGATGGGCCCTTTGGGGGTGAGAGGGGGGTGAAGTTGGCACTGAATCTATCTGCCAGGATATTGGCAATATTCTTCGGATCAGTATAGCTAGTGAGTGCCATTCTGCTGTAGCTCAGAGCAGATCTGAGTATTTCCATTTAGATTCTTGGCATAGTTATATAATGCTGTGTTGTTGTCTTTAGAATCTTTGGCAATTTTGTTTTTGTAACTAGCTTTGGAAGATTTTATGAGGGATCTCAGCTTTCTACTGAGGCTGGTGAGGGAGATTTTTGAATCCTGGGTTCTTCCTCTTTTCTGCAACAGTTTCTTCCTTCTGTTGTACAGCTTGTTTATGGCAGGGGACCACCAGATTGGCTTTCTTTTTCTAGAGGACAGCATCTTGGTTCTATTTGGGATGGCTCGGTCCATGCATGAGTGAATGTGCTCGTACAGCACCTTAGTGTAGGATTCAGCAGTTGAAATTCCAGCTGCCATCTGCATGGGTGTCATGAAGTTTGTTACTTCTGACTTGAGAAACATGAAGTTGGCTTTGGAGAAGTTTTGTATGGAGGTTTCCTTAAAGGGGGGTGGGGGTGGGATGTGGATGTCAAGGGTGATTAGCTTATGGTCTGATCTGACCAATGAGGGGGTGACCACTGGTGTGGAGCATCGCTCTCCCATGTTGGTAATGATCAGGTCTAGAATATTGGTACCCCTGGTGGGACTATGAATTAGTTTCTCTTGGGCGTTGGAATTTATGAATTCCAACAACCGTTGAGCAAAGGTGTTGGTACAGGAGTAGTTTTCCCAGTTAATGGCAGGGTAGCTGAAATCACCCAGTATTAGGGTGTTTGGTTGTATCTTAATATTTTCCAGTATGTTTAGAAAGGTGCAGTGAGAATCTTGGGGCATGGTGGAGGATCTGTAGCAAGCTACAATTTGTATTGCAGTCTTACCTAGTGTTAGTTGCACCTGGAGAATTTCAGATGCATTGTGTTGGGCAACCAGCCTGGAGGTGTGAATATGGACACTCCTCCACCTTTAGTGTTTCGGTCCTGGTTTGGTGGCCAAAAAGTGTGGTATGAGTTGTAGCCTGGTATTGCAGGGTTTGCCCTCTGGAGCTTTGAACCAGGTCTCAGGTACTGCACAGATATTGATGTTCTCCATTTTTATGAGAGCCTCGAGAGAGTGCATCTTGAGGTTTAGACTTCTAGCATTGAGTAGCATTACCTTCAGATTTTGCTTGCTTGTACCCATTACGGTGGTAGTTTTGTCCTCTGAACCTTGCCTAAAAATGGCACTATAGGGATGGCAAGAGCCTTAGCCAGTAACCTGAATCCCAGGGGCGACATGTGCAAACCATCTCTTGCAAAGCATCGTGGTTTGTCGATCATGTCATCCCAGGCAGACAGATATTGGATCCCCTTTGAATAACACCAGAAGCATCACAAACCATACTGACACACTCCCAGTTGGAAACATTATACATCACTTATAATCTACCCAATTGTTTTCAGACAAACATTACATAGCTCATTTAAATCCTGCCTTCTTTTAAACCTCATTCTTCCCATGTATGTATTGTTCCCACATTTCCCATTTTTTCCTATGTAGTTTGCTCCTACCTTTTTCTAAAGAGCTCATTTCCAGTTGTTTTACCTCTGTTATCATATTCACTACTTCTAATATAGTTGGTTTAGATTTTGATTTCCATTTTCTAGTAATTGCTTTTTTGGCAGCCACCATAATTAGAGACAGCAAGGCTTTACCATGTCTGGGCAATTCCAAATCTCTATCATAATTCAGAAAAATCATCTCCCTCATCACACCAATCTTTCTACCCAGCATCTCCGACAGTGCATCCCGCAGGGAACCCTTAAAGTCCGCCAACTCATTGCACTCCCAGAAAATATATCCCCAATTATCTCTTTCTTCCCCATCATACCTCCAAAATTTAAAAAAGATGTCAATTTTAACCAATATTTAAATATAACTGATTGAACAATTTAACATGAACTTGTTTATTTTGTATGAGTATGTTTTTAATGTTTACAACTTTGTAATGTAAATTTGTACAGTTTGTGAATGAAAAATAACAAAAAAATGGAATAAAAAAGAACTGAATGTTAACACCAAATACTGTATATATCTCCTTAGGGAACAAATTCATATCTGCTAGATCTGACTCATACTTGATTTCTGTGAACTGCAGTTGATGTTTGTTTTACAGATGCATGCCTGTCTGGAAGAATGAAAGGCCTCTGAAATAAAATCAGGTGAGACATTCCATACCTTGTTTTGTAGTTCTTTTATCTTTTTAAGAGTGTCTAAGTTGTGTTTTTGGATTTTGGGATGGAAAAAAAAACAGATGACAATTTTTGTCTGTGCTTGCTATATTGCTGGGCAGTGGGAAAGGGGAACACACTAACACAGCAGTTTGTATGTGCTTGGTGATTGCTTCATTGTGGCCATTTTATGGGTTTCATGGACAGATAGTGAGCTGCAGCAGAACTTGGAATTCTCAGGTTGCCATAGTAATGGATGGAGGTGTCAGACAGTGAGACATATTCAGCCTACAGTGAGTAGTTGTTTTGGCTACTAAACTGAAGTACTATTTTATAACTAAATCTTTACCTAAGAAATATTTTATTTTGCAAATCATTGGGGGAAAAACACAATGGCTAAACAAAACACTTTTAAACAAGGACATATAGCAAAACAGTGTAAAATAATTACTTTACAATACAGTGTTAATGACACTCTAGAAAAAAATGTAAAACATAGCTCAGGTTAATTAACCAACTACCTCCCTATTTTGGAAACAATGCTTTTATTCAGAATTAAATTCATTAATCTAGAGACATGGCTAAATTTGCTGATGACTGTAAGCTGTGTTGTTGTTCTCGCAGCATCTGATACAGCATAACTAGAGGAAAACTGTGCAAATAAATGTTGAATAGAAATGGACAAACTAAATGCAAGACGTGTAGCATTGCCATCTTTAGTAAATCAAAACTAAACAGCACCTTACAGTATAACCAAGAACCCACTGCAGACTAATACGGTGATCAGAGATCTCAGCACTTTTGTAAACAACTCCCTATCCTTTCACTACCATGTAGCAACATATGTCTCTCCCAACTAACAATTAAAGGGTCTCTATACTGTGACTTATAGCACTGATTATAGAATATAATTCCCCTTTTACTATGCATTTATCCAATTATATCAAACAGGTAGAAAGAGCCCAGAAGTTCCTAACTAAAATAAGCCTAAAGACCTTCAGTACCAAGACAAGCTTGAATGTCTATTCCTATACTGTTTATTAACACAGGTAGCCAAGTCTCAGAAAATTGTACCTGTTTTGAGAAGGCTACTAGCACTGTGGTAACAGGAGGGGGTGATGTGTTTCTCAAATATAATTATGTCATGTTTTTGGCATTTGAGGTTTAACAGTGACTGAATTGTCAGGCTTTGGTCTTCTCCAGGCCCTGCAATATATATATATATATATATATATATATATATATATCTATATATATATATATATATATATATATATATATATATATATATATGGATCTAGGACTAATGCACAAAGGTACACTTCACCGAATGTCAAAATACCACACACAGTCTACTGAAAGTGTTTTTTTACGAATGTTCAAAATAGAATGTTAAACTACCAAAAGAAGTCAATTAATGAAAATGGCTGACTGCACTTTTAAATACTCCGTACACAGTTCACAGTGTATACTAATGTACTGACAGAGAGAATGGCGGATATTTGCAGACTAGCACCAGGTGTTTTAGGCCAAGTGTATGAAAAAGGAAAATCACAAAGTGGAGGAGAGGTTTTACTAATGGAGGGCTATTTGTACCAGTTGGAGAAGAAGACAAAAAAAAAAATGGCATTGTAAGTACAAAGTTTCTGACAAGTGTAAAGGGAGAACTATAACTATATCTGTGACTTTAGGTGAGGAACTTTTGAAATCGGTGGAGCACTTTCATTAAGATGAGCCTGAGGAAGTGGAGAAATATAGGATTCATCATGATTTAAAACAGAGGACAGCTTTTTCTAGAGACGCCCCTTGTGTAATAGTAGATGACGCTATAGCGTTTTCTTCATTAGATTTTGCTCCATATCTCCAAAACAGAAGATCGCTGCTACAAACAGTTAAAAGAGTACGATCAAAGAGTAGAGGATCGAGGTTAAGTTCAACAGTTTCTCAGCATAACATCGATCCAGATAGTTTCCCCTTAAAAGATTGTGTGTCCCTTAAAAAAAATGTTAAGTGACAGCAGTAAGCAAAGCACAGTTGTAATACTAACTACTAAGCAAAACTTAAAAGATTTGAGTGTAGCCAAAATTTGGTTGATGGATGGCACCTATTTTACCAGAGGTGCAGAATGTTGGCAGTTGTATACAATTCATTCTGTTGTAAAGTACAGCGCTTATAGTAAGAGTGTGCCGTTAATTTATTGTTTCATGAGTAAAAAGTCGTACCGCTCATACAACTTTATGTGGCAATGTGTGTTTGATTTTTTCACTGAATTTACTTTAACTTATGATGTTTCTTTCATTTTGTGTGACTTTGAAGTTGCAACAATTCAAAGCATAAACTGGAACATTAGTAATGTTGTCTGCAAGGGCTGCTTTTCCTATTTCAGGAGGAACATTTGGCGCAAAGTGCAAGCATTAGGTCTTGCATCAATGTATAATGGCAATATTAATTTTCAGCAGTTTGTGAAACAGTTAGCTGCACTGGAATTTTTGGAGGAAAAGGACGTGATGGATACTTTCAAGTTACTTAAGGGTACATTTCCAATAGAAGGGAAACCTTTATTAAACTACGTCACTGTGTGATACCTTCTCGGTAAGCGCAGAGCATTTAGCATCAGATCAACATCTTGCATATGGTTCCCTCCTCTATTCCCTATTACATTTTGGAACATTTCTGTGCTGAATGAATTGAATCTACCAAGAACACAAAATGCAATGGAAGCATGGCACAGGAGGCTGAGTTGTATAGCTGGGAAACATATTTTTGATTTGTATCACATTCTTATGGCTGTTGTCCAGGAGCAGAACAGGGTAGATGAAATTTGTTTGTCTGCTGCTTGTCCATCTTCTCCAAAAAAGAAAGCACTGATTCATCAGCAGCAGCAGTTTCAGGCAATATTTGACCATAAAGAAGAGTATGATAAATTGTAATAAGTGAAGGCTATCGCAAATTTGCTGAAGATATGATTAACATGTTGCAGTATAATAATTTTGACAGTTGTAAATTTTTGAGAAATTGGAAGCTTTAGTTTACTTTCTCTGGGTGTGCATCATGTGATATCACTTTGGTTTGATTTCTATGGTTTTGGAGCACTCATGTGTTGCTGCACTTATCCGCTACAGTTTTTTTCGGAGATTTGATCATCGGTAATGTGTATTTTCATGTTTTCAGTGTTTTGTTTGAATATGCACGCTATTTTGACATCCGGTGAAGTGTATCTTCATGTAGTTGTCCTAGATCCATATATATATACACAAGTGTCCTAGAGGTACTTTATAGCTGGACCCATTTGCAGTATCAGCACATCTTCTTTCACCTCTGAGAAGTTGATACAAAATGGAAGTGGGCCCAGTTCTATTAGACCAGACAGTTGCCTATCCAGCAGACTACATATGTGTGTGTTAAGTTGGGACAGCTTATCTAAGATACGTGTATGTGTATGTGTTTGTGTGTGTGTGTGTGTGTGTGTGTGTGTGTGTGTGTGTGTGTGTGTGAGATGATGTCAAAGGCTTTGGTGAAGTCAAGGATTTTTAGGTCAGCTACTATTTTGTTTATCAGCTCAGCAGTCAAACATTCCATAACTTTAAGCAGGATACTTGTGTGGTCTATAGTTTCCAGGGCCTGTTGTGGGACCACCTTTATATATTGATATCACTATGGCCATGGTTTCAGGGAAATAACCCATGCAGAGACGTAAATTGAAGCTGCTTAACAGGAGCATGGTTAACTGATGCTTAACACTTACTAGCAGACAGATGCTGATATTACTAGGTTCCACAAAGCTAGTATTTTTGGCTTTGGGTAGTGCAGATATAACCTGATCCCTGATGATCATAACAAGGACAGGATAATTGCTAGTGGTGGGTATGGGAGCACACTTGTCTGACTTTGAGAGTGAATCAGCACTAAATTTGTCTGTGAGGATGTTAGCAATAACTTCAGGATCAGAGTTGGAGACTCCATTGGAATTATATTTGCCATGATATGAGCAATGAAACTTTAGAAAGCTATGTAGATATCTTTAGAGTTGGTAGATGCCCTGAATGGTTTACCTCCATTTTCTCAAGAATGGTATGTGCGATCATGCATTTCCGTGACTCGACAGAACAAATTATGGAACACTTCTGAAAACAAATGTCGAAAATGGTTTGACGGAAAACCATTTTCAATATTTGTCCATGTGTTTGAATGGCATAGTGCATTTGCACTATAGCCATTTGAACCACTGTGAGTCAGTGTTGCAGTCTTTGCTGTTGTCCTTTCGATGGAATGCACGTCGGACAACGGACATATGACCTAATGAAGGTAAACCACCCTGAATTCATACCTCGCCTTATACTCTTTGAAGCTGCAGTTAAGGTTTTTACTAATTAGCTTTATTTCCCTTTTGTATAGTAGGAGAGTGGGCATCTTTTACACATCTGCTGGAATACTGAATGGAATAGGATCCCTGTTTAGGCAATGCTTATCTTCTTGCAATAGAACATGCTTTATCATATCTTACCAATCTTAACTCGACACTACTAACTAAACTAGAATCAACCTACAACAAGGTTGCCAGATTCACTGCTCACCAAACTTATAAATCGCATCATTGTCTTTCACTAAGATACCTAAACTGTCTGGCATTACCTCACCAGCTTCTACTCTCTCAACTACAAATAATTCACTCTATACTATACCTGAAATCCTTCTGCCCTAGCCTATCACCCCTCATCTCTCGATATTCCCCCCACTAGGTCCCTATGTAGCTCTGACCTTAACCTACTACAAATATACAAACCTAAGACTAAAATCAGCTGCAACCTCTACAGCTACAATCCTGCCATATCATGGAACAAACTACCACTAGAAATCAGCTCCCTCAAACATCTAAATCAATTCAGAACTGCCACTAGAGAGTATATCTTATGTACACTTATTATGTTTTTTCCACTATTATTTTTCTGATAAAATGTATTTCATTCTATGTATACATTGTAACACGCTGACACTGTTAACACTAAAATTGTAAAACTGTGGAGCTTTTCTCCCCGGGCCTCCGCTGAAAAAGGGCTACTTAGCTCAGTTGGACTAACCCAGTCAACAAATGTAAAATAAATAAATAAATACCATGCAATAGCTGTGCCATGAAATAAGCCTGTAACTAGAGAAATGCAGGCTTATGGCAGACTGCAGTGCAAAACTAAGGTGCATGTAAATGCACCAAGTACTTTCAAGCAGCAATTTAATATACTAATTTTTCAAGACATAATTCAGCATCAAAAATAAAACCTCATCTGTGAAATACCTACAATAATTACAAGTAGAGACTTGTAATCTAAAGATTTTGAAAGCAGTTAAATTCTCTGAGTTTAATGCATATGAAGAGACCCGGAAGTCGAATTCTGAAGACTTTGTTGTTTTCTCCATATATGACAATTCTGAGCACATGGTATTTTAGAAATCTCCTAATGACGGCTTCCAGAGATATTCTGTCTCTTGGAAGAACCACTATAAGCTGGAATACTAGGCATTTAAGCGAAGTTTAGGTTATTAGTATTGTGACGTATAACACTGTTTATTGCCATCATTAAAGAAATGAACCTGCCTACCCGTCACTTCTGTTTCAGCAAAAACAAATGTGCAGGAGTCACTAAAGAGGCAATTTAATAGTCTAAAGCAAGTATGACAAACATTTCCTTCCCTGTGAGGAAAAATTAAATATTACTTCAGCTCTTTTGACTTATAATGCTTTGTAATTTACAGTTTTGCAATGGCTTTTATGTTTTCAAATGGTATACATAAGATTTGGTATGCTTTTATATTTTTCTGGAAGAATCAGAGGCATTTTCTTTAAAGACTGCAAGAAAAACAACATAACTAATCAGTGAATGCATTGGAATTTCATGGAAGTGCATGTCATTTTACTGTGTTTAGGCCAATGTAAATGGAATGATCAAAGTGCAGATGGTAGACCCTAAACTCTTCTGCAGTGCTGGGAGAAGTGGAGTAGGTAGACATTACAATGTGCATCTATCTAGTAATGCTGATTCATTAATTTACTCTCCATCACCAATGTATCCTATTCAGGGATGTAGGGAAAACAAAGCCTATTCCGGTAAGCAATGGATACAAAGTAGTGGATCAGTCCAGAACAGAATGCTAGTCTACTATATGGTGTATACACACACATACATACACGCCACCCTACAGGCAATTCAGAGGACCACCAATTTACCTAAGAGTGTGCATTTGGAGAAAACTGAAACACTAAACAACCACACACAGGGGGGGGGCATGAAGACTGTGCAGAAAAGGTACCCTACCTGGGAACTCAACCAGAGAATCAACAACTATGAGGTAGCAATGTTAACTACTGCACTACTATATCACTATATCACCCAACTAACAATGTAGTAAACTGTTGAGATGCGCAAGTGGATGCCACGGATTACTAGTAACTATACAAGTCATAATAATTCTGTCTGTAGGCCTGTCTGTCTTTTCTAGTTTACTATTATAATGTCATTCAGATGATGTCTGAATTGGAAAACTCGAATGGCTTATTTCAACATTTCATAATATCCAAAAAAAAAGTTGAAGTCACAAGAGCGAATGCACACTAGCATTCGCTGTTGTGGATTCAACATTTTGAATGCAGATCGCAGTATAGTGGGGATCGGGAAATGTACCCTTTCCCTCACTCTAGTGTGATCTTGGAGTTTGTATATATACGTAGAAGGGTGTGGGGGGGTGCAGGGGGACTTGCCCCCCCCCGCAAAATGTTTGTAGGTCATGACTGGAAGTGTGGTAGTTTCAGTAACATCAATATTCCTGAGTTGTTGACTTTCCTTAAATACCTCATTCGGTCCTGCTCCTGTTCGTAAATTTGATTTTGAACATTTTGGGCCAGAGACATGAACACTTGCACATTGCAGGTACGAGATTTTGATAGTAAACCCTCTTTCCTCCTCTCTTAGGGAGACAAAGCTCGTCACTGACTGAGATACACTGTTATGACTCTCACAGACATAAAAAACTACACTGTTATATATCTTGCATAGATATGGTTTGCTTTCTACAAATGTTTCATTCTTCCAAGTTATGTCTTATTTCCTGCAATGATGCACAATCCAGATGTCCTTAACAACGTGTAAAAAAGATTTTTACCAATCACTTTACAAAGGTATTCTGGCATTCTAGATGCACTGGCCCAACATGGCATTTACTAGGATACAAATAGGCAAAATGAAGTGCTTAAGTGCACACCTGGCTGAGCTATGATGTAGGTTTGTATTTTTTCATCTAGTTCCTGACAATGTAATTATGGTTCAGTTAAACAACACTAAGGATGACTTCTTTTTCCTAATATGATAGGAATGTAAAGGACCTTAAAGGTCTGATGGAAAAAATTAGAGGAAGTGGTATAAAATATCATGATTGTCCTAGCTAGAACTATGGCATTTGTCATATTTGTCAAAGTCAGTAAAGGCACACATATGGATTTGGAAAAGGTCCCCTCAAATTGTATTATATATTGCATCTTTTCATCTCAGCACTGAATTATTTCACTTTATGGTGAACTCATATACCAGTGCAGCAAAATAGCTTAAAAAAATTATCCTTGGAGAGCCCTTGATCTAATACTGTAAATAACTGCACCAACTCTTAGCACTGTCAAAAATGTGTGAAAAGCAAATACCAACAATGTGTTAAGTGTATGATTAGCTGTCGGATGGTGGCACATCTCTGCAATGAAGAAACTGCACATGCTTACAAAAGATTTAACAGCTTGCAGTTTAATGTCAAATCTTATGGCACATAGTTGTGGAATATAGTTCCCTAGCAGTCAAACCTGGGATGTAAGCATTACTTTTAATCTAAAAGTGAGGCATGTGACTTCATGATATTGGAAGATGAATCATGCTATAAATAAATAAAGGTTAAGTGTGAAAATTGTTAAATTCTCAAATGAGTTGGACAGATGACAGTTTTATATGTGACAGTTTTTAAACTATTAATTTGCAGCGCATAACCATTGTCTGAGCCACTGTTTTTGAATGAAACATGAAAATTAAACTTAATGAATAACAGGTTTTAGTTTGTGATCATGATTCTTGCTGCTTGTATGCCCAATTATCATATATGCATCTGTCAGTCTATAAAGCTGTCAATATGTCAGTATTAGCTCATAGCCATCTGTTCCTCACTTCACTGAGCTACTAATTATCTGTTTCCCTTGTAAAGGGCAATGTTGCAAAACCATTTAGTTCTATGAGCTGCGAATTTATATCAGACTGTAGCTTTAAACCTGATTCCCTCATTCTGTAGTTCCATGTTGTGCCACTCTGAGCAAATCACTCAATGAGGCAAGTGCTCCATGAGTGCTGCATAGCAAAGGTGTATGTACCACAAGATGCTACATGTACCCAGATGAGACATGTACGCAGACCATATTACCATTTGCCATTATTAATATTAGTAATAGTACTATTATCACTGAAGTGCCTGAACTGTAAAACTGTACAGCTGAATTATTTGCAATTAAAATAGTAAAAATAGTTTAACCTTAATACTGTATAACAGGCATAAAAGAGCACTAGTCAAAATAATCAGCTTAAAATGTGTTACGTGAAAGCTAAAACAAGTTCCTCTAGACAATCCTTAAATAAAACAGCCTACTGTAAATACCTCTGTCAACAAAGGATAAACAAATGCCTTAGATTAGGTTATATTGCCTGTGTAGGATTAAGTTATACCCTCCTCCTGACGTTTGAAAAATTATAATAAGCGACTAATACCTGACTGCAGGAAGAGTCCCTGAAAAAAAGATGCAGTCAGTCTCAAAGAAATCATTTTAAATTACTACTGAAATCATATTGGTTGCCTAGTCGTCTAACTGGTGCTTTCTTCAGTGTTTACCTGATGGCCAAGCACCTTTGAGAAAATGAGTACTTACAGTTGCCAGAGAAAATACTTTTTATCCTTTACTTTCGTTATGATGTCATAATTAGCAGAGGGTTGGTGAGACCTACTTACTGGCCACATTGACAAGTCAAGAAGCAAGAACAGGAGATACATAATTTGGTTCATGAATTCAGCAGTATATGTATTTTTGCCCATTGGTTCTACTATAGCTCTGTGCTAGAATTCTGAAATATTTTATGTATGATGTTTTCTTTGTGTGAAATTAATCACAGTATTTCATGGTTCAAACAGTAAGTGCAGTGTTGATCTTTTAAAGCCATAGGGCCATTTCTCAAATATTTTATGAATAAAAGAGGTACTGCACTCAAGAAGTGCTGTTACTGAGAAATTTATTCTGACCAGATCATACAATGCAAAAGGAAGATTTATTTTTATTGACTTTCTCCATATATGACACTTCTGTGTGATAGTGAAGCCTCTTAGGAAATTTCTGAAATACCACACATTCAGAAGTCTGAAAAGGTAGTAAGTTCAATGGGACAGAAGAGTGGTAGAGAAAGACTTGCCTTCCAGTCCTAGCTGTAAATGTTTTATCTTGTATTAATCAAGAGCATGGCCAGACTTAGTCATCCTGGTGGATTTTTTTTTGAAAAGGTCATTAAAGCAACGTATAAAGACAAAACAGTACACACCCCATACCTTGACCTAGCATTTTTTTTTACACAGTCCCCTACTCAGGTATAGTACAAAAGTTAAATATATGGGGAGTAAGCCCTTATGTCACCCTCTGGATTTTCCAACTGGCTCACAAATAGGATGCAGGAAATCAAAATAGGGGAAGTTATCACCACAAAGAGACCAGTCACTAATGGAGTCCTCAAGGCTCTGTGATGGGACCTCTCCTGTTTGGCATTTGTTTTGTAGCCATCACCAAAGGGCTATGTCTGACTAAAGAAGATGACTTCAAAGTGGGATCAGTCATTGGTACCCCAAATGACTTAGCCATCCTGCAAGAAGGTTAGTCTCAAATAAGTAGCTGGTGCCAAAATCATGGACTGAAACTAAGTGCCAAAAATGCATTACTGTATCCTTTGGGACTTTATCTAACCTAAGAAACTAACACATTGACAATATGCCTATAAGAGTTGACCCCTTTGTTTGAGATTTGGGAACTTATGTGGGCAGTGACCTAACCTTCTGATCAACATGTGTCCATTGTTGTAAAAAAGTCCTTCTATATTGCACAGCTTATAAACAAAAGGATTGTGTCTAGGAATGTCACTGTTTTCCTTTACTCAGCCATCATTAGGCTAATCACCGAGTATGATGCCCCCTTTGGCATGTATCTGTTCAGACATGCACAACAACTGGAATACCCACAGAGATACTTTACTAAAAGGATACAAGGCCTAAACAACATGTCCTATCTGGACAGAAATCAAAAAGTTGCCAAAGCAGCTGAACAAGAAAATAGATAAAAAAAAAAACTGCTCAAGGCTGGAAAATACAAAACCACAGACTAGCATAACTTCCACTTTATTCAACGCTTTCGTAAAAAACTTCTTCAGAACCAAAAGGAATGTTACATCAAGCATTCATTTAAATACTGCTCACAATTAAAATCAATTAATCAATTACATAGTGTAAAATCATAATTAAAGAGCCCTTTACAAAAAGCAAACTCTTCATTCATCATTATGCACTATAGAATAGGCATAATTGAGTACATTACAATAACAAACATTATAAAACATATGCTTCACGATCTTTTAAGAAACATTTAATATTGATGGCTTCATTTAACCCAGGAAAATGATCCGCCTGTAGTTTAATTTGCCATGTAGTTTCTCTTTGAGCCAAAAAATTCTTGTAATCACCCCCCTGATGTCAGGTTCACAGTGTTCCAGGATAGAAAACAATTTTTTTTTTAAACCAATACATTCAACACTATGTTTATAAAATATCTGTTTTTGTCCTTTTTTCTAATATTATACATATGCTCCTTCATTCTAACATTTAATTTTCTAGTAGTCATATCAATATAAAATGATGAGCATTTGTCACACACTGCAATATAAACAACTCATTTTGTTTTGCAACAAAAACTACCAGGGACCCCTATGGTATTAAGTATGTGAGGAAGCTGAATGTAGGGACCTTCTAAAATAAACCTACAGACGGAACAGTCATGACACTTGTGCATGCCCCTGTTGATATGCCCCTTCTTAATGCTACATGTGCTTCTATCTCTCCCCTTTTCAAACGCTCCTTTCAGACTATGTTCATTCCTATAAACAAACTTCGGTTTCCCCTTAATGGCTGCCATTAAATCAGCATTTCCTTCGAGGATCTTCCAATTATTGTTTATAATATTGCGTATACCTATATTGTCAACACTTATATTCATACTGAAACATAAAATTTCAGTATACTTTCCAGTTTCCTTAACTTGGAGTGTTGGCCTATTTTTCAAAATGGGTGGATACAAGGTTGCACGTTGCTTAGAGATGTCATCAGCTGCTTCCCTTAACAAACTCTCACTGTACCCCCTCTCCAAAAACAATTGTATGATGAATTCAAGCTCATTAATAAATGTCTCATCAACACTCGTCATCCTGCTAGCTCGTATGAATTGGCTTTTAGGTATATTATTCAGCATGAATTTCAGATGTTGACTAGTTGCATGTAAATAATTATTCTTGAAAGTTTCTTTACAAAAAATGCAGCTAGTAAAGTTTTCTCCCAATGCATTCCATGTCAAAGTTACATCCAAAAAGTTAATGGAATTTCCATAACATCCCACAACAAACTTCAAGAAGTCAGAAACCTCATTCAACTTATTACAAAATAACTGCATTTCTCGAACCCCTCCATATAAAATAAAAATTAAATCATCTATAAATCTTTTGTAATAAATGACCTTGAATTCAGTTTTCAAGGAGTCCAAGATGGTGTGTTCCCACTACCCCATAACTAAGTTGGCAAAAACTGGGGCTGCTGGGGACCCCATCGCAACTCCTTGAACTTGCTTGTAAAATCTGTGATTAAAAATAAAAAAATTATTTTCTAAAATAACTTCCATAGAATCACAATAAAAACTGACTTCTCCATTAGATATGTTACTACATTGCTGTAAAAATGCTCTCATTGCTTCTATCCCCTTGTCGTGGGGTATGGACGTGTACAAAGACACTACATCTAGAGTAAACATAATGTGCTGTGTTGGACTGAATAAATGAGCTTCATTCACAAAATGAATACTATCTAAAATATCCCAAGAGTCCCTCAAATATGACTTCATTTTACAAGCAATAGGATTAAGCATTGCATCGATCATTTTTGACATACCCACTGTGACATAATTCGGGGCAGAAATAATAGGTCTGAAGGGAGGGTCCATTAGGCTTTTGTGACTCTTAGGAATGCCAAACATCATTCCTATTCTAGGATGTTCTACTTCACAAAAATTGTACATTGCAGAATCCATATTACTGCACATCAAATTTTCATACAAAAAGCTGTTAACATATCTGAAACTTTTCTCTATGTCCTTTGTCGAAACAATATTATATTCATTCACATTACTGAGCATAGATTCCATTTTATTAATATAATCCTTTTCATTCATCAAGACAGCGAGCCCTCCCTTATCACTTTTCATTATTCTGATGTCTCTAGAAGTCACTAACTCTTTCATAGCTTTTCTCATGCTGACATTCAAGTTATTAAAATAATATTGACTCTTTTTTTTTTTACTCTTTTTTTTCGTTTTGTGAATGAAGCTCATTTATTCAGTCCAACACAGCACATTATGTTTACTCTAGATGTAGTGTCTTTGTACACGTCCATACCCCACAACAAGGGGATAGAAGCAATGAGAGCATTTTTACAGCAATGTAGTAATATATCCAATGGAGAAGTCAGTTTTTATTGTGATTCTATGGAAGTTATTTTAGAAAATAATTTTTTTATTTTTAATCATAGATTTTACAAGCACGTTCAAGGAGTTGCGATATGGTCCCCAGCAGCCCCAGTTTTTGCCAACTTAGTTATGGGGTGGTGGGAACACACCATCTTGGACTCATTGAAAACTGAATTCAAGGTAATTTTTTACAAAACATTTATAGATGATTTAATTTTTATTTTATATGGAGGGGTTCAAGAAATGCAGTTATTTTGTAATAAGTTGAATGAGGTTTCTGACTTCTTGAAGTTTGTTGTGGGATGTTATGGAAATTCCATTAACTTTTTGGATGTAACTTTGACATGGAATGCATTGGGAGAAAATTTTACTAGCAGTATTTTTCGTAAAGAAACTTTCAAGAGTAATTATTTACATGCAACTAGTCAACATCCAAAATTCATGCTGAATAATATACCTAAAAGCCAATTCATACGAGCTAGCAGAATGACGAGTGTTGATGAGACATTTATTAATGAGCTTGAATTCATCATACAATTGTTTTTGGAGAGGGGGTACAATGAGAGTTTGTTAAGGGAAGCAGCTGATGACATCTCTAAGCAACGTGCAACCTTGTATCCACCCATTTTGAAAAATAGGCCAACACTCCAAGTTAAGGAAACTGGAAAGTATACTGAAATTTTATGTTTCAGTATGAATATGAGTGCTGACAATACAGGTATACGCAATATTATAAACAATAATTGGAAGATCCTCGAAGGAAATGCTGATTTAATGGCAGCCATTAAGGGGAAACCAAAGTTTGTTTATAGGAGTGAACATAGTCTGAAAGGAGCATTTGAAAAGGGGAGAGATAGAAGCACATGTAGCATTAAGAAGGGGCATATCAACAGGGGCATGCACAAGTGTCATGACTGTTCCGTCTGTAGGTTTATTTTAGAAGGTCCCTACATTCAGCTTCCTCACATACTTAATACCATAGGGGTCCCTGGTAGTTTATGTTGCAAAACAAAAGGAGTTGTTTATATTGCAGTGTGCTCATCATTTTATATTGGTATGACTACTAGAAAATTAAATGTTAGAATGAAGGAGCATATATATAATATTAGAAAAAAGGACAAAAAACAGATATTTTATAAACATAGTGTTGAATGCATTGGTTTTAAAAAAAAATTGTTTTCTATCCTGGAACACTGTGAACCTGACATCAGGGGGGTGATTACAAGAATTTTTTGGCTCAAAGAGAAACTAGATGGCAAATTAAACTACAGGCGGATCATTTTCCTGGGTTAAATGAAGCCATCAATATTAAATGTTTCTTAAAAGATCGTGACGCATATGTTTTATAATGTTTTGTTATTGTAATGTACTCAATTATGTCTATTCTATAGTGCATAATGATGAATGAAGAGTTTGCTTTTTGTAAAGGGCTCTTTAATTATGATTTTACACTATGTAACTGATTAATTGATTTTAATTGTGTGCAGCATTTAAATGAATGCTTGATGTAATATTCCTTTTGGTTCTGAAGAAGTTTTTTATGAAAGCGTTGAATAAAGTGGAAGTTACACTATCTGGACAGAATCAAAGCCCTGTCTCTGTACTCTGTATCATAGAAAATGCTAAGAGGTGACCTGTGTCTAGCACACAAGGCATCCTTTGACCCACTACTGATGGATTTACTGCATGCTCATCAACAAGTCAAATGGCATCAGAAATACTCAGTCAAGGTATCCAAATCTTTTCTGCATCAATAGAAGAGTTTGGAGGAAGAGGTATATCTTGCAGAGGATACAGCTGCTCTGGAACAGACTCCCCATCCACATAAAACAAAGCTCATCCCTGTCTGTATTTAAGACCAACTTGGATCTATTGATGGGAAATAGAAAATTTGCCTCAAGACTGCCCCTTGTACTACTAGTGGACCAAGGCAGCTCCTAAATGATTTATCCCATGCACAGGGGGTCTATATCATATGAGTGAATCGCACAAATTGCATACGCTCATAATATCGAATGTACCAGACCTCAAACTTCCTATTGTGGGGGGCTGTGCCCCCACACACCCCACTAAATATATATTTCAAATCCGAGAATGCACTACAGTGAGGAAAGGGAAAATACCACGATCTCAGAAAAAGCACTTTGAGGTCATGAACATTCAATATTATGAGCGTTCCCAATTTGTGCAATTCTCTCATATGATATAGACCCTGCACAGGTCCCCTCAAATGATCTATGGTATGATCCCAGCTATTATTACTAGGGGAATTATATAATTATCAACCATGGAATGGGTAAGGTCAATCTCTAACCAAATGAAATAGGTAAATTCAAGCATAAAAAAGGAAATTGGCTAGGCTTAAAATGACCAGGAAAGGCAGCTAGCCTACTACTTACCTATAAATCTACATGGAAGTTTAATCAGCAAGAAATGGAAAGAAAAATTAATGGAAATTATTGGAACAAAATTACTTTGTAAGTTTCACTGACTACCTTCATGTGGCACAACCTGTTTTTACACAAATCTCACTAAGATGATAGATACCAATATATAGATGGAAAAAGACAGGTTACAGAATAAAAAAAAGATGATTGTGTGTAATGACCTGAGGATAAAGTGCCCACTCCTGGCACTGGCATTGATGTGAGAACAGGGGGAAAACGACAGTATAGAATTTGAATCCTCAGAAAATGGAAAGATTCTTATTACATGGTTAGGCCATACTGTGAATACCTCCTCCCTTCCTCCGTGGTAGAAAGCATAAGCAGCTAACAAACAAACAAACAAACAAAAAAATCACTCAATAGGCCATTCAAGAGGCATACATACAAAGTGGATTGTTGAGTGTTTTTTTTGTTTCCTTGTATCAACCATGGTATATGGCAACAACAAGAAAGAAAGTAAAGGAAAGAAAAATAATTGCATCAAAAAGGTGTTAAAATCTACAGATAAAACAATTGAAGATCTTTAACAGATCCCATCAGAATAAAACAATATCTAGGAAAAAGGAGAAAATGCAACCAAGGAAGTGCTAGAAGAAAAAGAACAAAAACACAGGCTATTAAAATTAACAAAAAATGGACTTAGGAAAGAAGAGGTCTAGTATGCTGCAGTATTTACTTAGAAAGGAAGAATGTACTAAGTAATATGACCACTGTAGCTCTGAAGGCATTTGAAGATATATACAGGCAACAACATCTGGACATGTATAACTTTCCAAAGAAAAGAATAAAAACTCAAAGATGGAATGCATTTGTGATGGCCTCTCTTTACCCCAGGCCAGTAATCAAGGCGCCTCAATCCCCACCACTGACACCAGTGAGAGATGGTCACTAAAAACAGGAATGGATTTACACAGTATTTCAAATGCAGCTCTCTGCATCAAGCACAATTTCCCCCAAGAGGGAACAGGGAACCTGCTGCACACCTGGGACTGGACTCTCTGTCTCTACAGATCCCAAACAAGACTCACTTTAGAGCACTGTGTCCCAGTTCTAAGTAGCTGACACACCCACACCTGGGTATTTGATTTACACACACACACACACACACACACACACACACACACACACACACACACACACACACACACACACTCTCTCTCTCTCTCTCTCTCCTGAGAAAGGCTGGCACAGATTTACTAGCTGTACCCCTTCTGCCCAGACTATAAGGTAACCTCACTGCTACCAGTCAACCACTGTCAGGCTCTTACAAGGGTATCCAATTATACTGAGTAAAATCAATACTAACATAAATGACAGAGTGTAACCAAAACAGCAAGGCTTTCTGGAGTGGCCAAGGAGTAACTAAAATAAGCACAGGTACTCTCAAGATGTTAAAAATATTCTCTGAAAGACCAGCCACATTGAAAGGTATAAAAATATTTAATAATAAATAATAAAATAGAAAAACTTGAGAATACTAAATATGTAAGTACAATAAATACCAGAGTTTCAATCACAGAAGAAGTAAACATAACACAGTTGGACAGAGTGAAACAGATGCAGAAAAACAAAACCCAACAAATTTCACTGCATTTCCTGACTGTCTAAAGCATAACTCTTCCCTAGCTAACATAAGTAATACAGCAAGGCAAAATTAAATACTGAGATGTTTACTTCCACAAGGCAAGGTGATGAGCTTCTAACAGACTGAACTGAACAATAACTGACTGTAATAACTGACATAGACCTTTATATCAGGTTTCAAAGAAAACAAACAAACCAAATTGCTGGGAAAGTTCTATCCTCTTAGGGCTGGTTATAGAATGACATCACATTTGATCACCTGTCTCTAATACAATACACACTCAGAGCTTTGCTAAGATCTGTTGCAGTATTTGAAAATTATAGAACAATTTTAAAAACCTCTACTCTTCCCTTCCAGAATTCTTTGTTTAAATAAACTTTTAATCAGTTATAACACTGTTGATACATTTTAACACAAGCATCTGTACAAGTCAGTGTGATAGAAAATTACACAAAATTATTTGCAAAACTCCTGCTAACTATGCTGGCATATTTTACATATGCAATGCCCTAGTCTCACTGGCATAGATGGCAATACCTCACATCGTCACATCTCTCCCCCTCCTTTGAAGTCTCAAGTTAGTTTTTCAAGTGACCCTGGAAAAGCATTGCTTGAGAGAAATGGGTCTATCTGGGAACACATTAACCTATACCCTGTCTTGAGAGTCCGTCTGCATTGGCATTGCTATAATCAGGACTGCTTAACATAGCAGCCCTCCCAAAGCCCCTTTAAGCTTTTGCAATGCCTGTTCACAGGCTGGAGTCCACATTACCTTTTCTGGCCTGATTTCCCTTGTCAAATCTGTGACAGGAGCAGCTACTGTACTATAATTGGAAATGAACTTTCTACACTACCCCATGGTCCCCAAGAATGCCCTCACCTGCTTATTGGTAACAGGAGCAGGCCACACTTGAATAGCTTCCACTCTGGCAGGTTCTGGCTTAATTTTACCACTTCCCACTCTATGTCCCAGGCATGAGACCTCTTCCATACCCACCTGACACTTACTGGACTTAATAGTCAACCCTGCCTTTTCAGTCTACCCAGGACCTCCCTGACATGCTGAAGGTGCTCTTGCCAGGAATGGCTGTAGATGGCATCATCCAGGTAATCAAGGGCATAATCTCTTGATCTTCCAAGGATATAACCTACCATCCTCTGGAAAGTTGCTGGGGCATTTTTCAAACCAAAGGGTGTCTTTGTCAACTTGTATAATCCAAAAGGAGTCTCAAAGGCTGACTTTTCTCTACAGATGGAGTCAAGGGCACCTGCCAGTAGCCCTTGGTCAGATCAATAGTGGACAGATACTTAGCCCTACCCAGCTGCTCTAAGGCTTCATCTGTCCTAGGCATGGGGTAAGCATCTGACTCTGTGTGACTGTTTAGATTTCTTTACTCCATGCAGAATCTGATGCTACCAGCTTTCTTTGGTACCAGCACCACAGGAGAGGCCCATGGACTACTGGACTCCTGGATTACTCCCAGTTCCAACATTTCCTGTATCTTCCCCCTCAGAGTTTGTCTAACTCACTCAGGCACCTATAAGGTGCCTGCTTGATAGACCTTTTGGGGTCCTGTATCCACATTGTGGTGCACCAGGTGGGTGCACCCAGGTTTCTCAGTGAACATGCTCCCAAACTCCTGCAACACTGCTCAAATTTCTCTAACCTGGGTAGTGGATAGCCACTGGGATATTGCTACTCCTACCACAGAAGTGTTAGTCTGAGCCTCACTGAGGAAATCAGTTACCAGATCTCACTCAGACTCCTCCTGCCATCCACCGAAAATACTCAGCACTATGGCCTCACTATAATGGTAAGGCTTCATCATTTAGCATGGTACAATTTGTGCCCCTGCCTCCTGCCAAGCAGACTACCATTTAATTAACATCACTGATGTTCCATAACACTTTAAAGGGTCACTGCCAAGCTGCCTGCAGCTTATTGTGTCTGACAAGAATGAGCACTATAACTTGCTGTCCTACAGCATACTCTCAGGCTCGAGCATTCTTGTCATTCCAGACCTTTTTCTGCTGTTGGGCTCCTGTCAGGTTCTCATGGGCCAAGACCACAAGTTCCCTAAGCCTTGTCTTGAGGTTTAGGACATATGTCACAAAAGACTCCTTGTGGGATTCATACTCACTCTGCCACTCACCACAAATAAAATCTAAAGACCCCCTCACCTTATGCCCATATGGCAAGTCAAAGGATGAAAAACCTGTAGATTCCTAGGGTACCTCTCTGTATTCCAACAATAAATGGGCAAATATTTGTCCCACCAGTCTTTAGTGTAGAGTATAACCGCTTCACAAGACCATTAGTTTGGGGATAGTAGGGGGTGGTCTTTAGGAGCTTCACCCCACAACACTTCCACAGATAAGTCAGCAGGTCTGACATGAAATTGGCACCTCTGTCAGTATTTCTTTTGTGAAACCCACCCTGCTAAAAATCTCTAATAAAGAATTTTTTACCTTCTCTGCCTTCATGGAGGACAGAGCCACCACCTCAGGGTATCTAGTATCATAATCTACTACCAGCAGGATATATTTCTTGCCTATATAACTTGGAGTACTTAGTGGCCCCAGAATATCCATAGCTACCCTCTGAATTTGCTCTTCAATCACAGGGAAAGGCATCAACAGAGCTTTGACCTTGTCCCCTGCCTTGCCTACCTTTTGGCATGCTCACAGGTCCTGTGATACCCTGTTACATCCCTTGCAATCCCAGGCCAAAGTTGTAATAACCCTTTGTTCCACTATATAGACTCCGTCTTTCCTTGAGCATCAGGTGCCTCCTCAGCTACCTCCCTCATGCTTCATAAGGTAGGGTCTGAAAGCTGAGCCTGTCTTGGCTCCCCTTCCACAGGAAGCCTAGGATTTTCTGATAGCAATGCCTCACTGTCAGCCTGGGTACTACCACTCACCTCTGTCCTTTCAGTCACCCTGTCCATGGGAACATTAGTACATAGCAGCAGCTGTGGCTCACTTTCAGGCTCATTGTTACAGGGTAGCTCCCTCCTTGAAATAGCCACATCACCACCCCCAGCTTCAGGTGTGGGGTCTTTCTGGGTCTCCACAGCCTACCAGAACTGCATACCTGTCTCCAAGCCTGACTACATGTAACTGCATGCACACAAGGTACTGCATTATCAAAATCATTACTTATCAAGACATCTGCAGGAATATCCTCAAACACAGCTACCTGCTTGCTTCCTTTTCCACCATGCCAGTCAAGGTGAACTCTGGCCAAAGGCATTTGGAATGGGATCCCTCCTAAAGCTATGATTGGAGTGGAATGCCCAAGCAAGTACTGCTCCTCTTTAACCACTGCAGGCTTCACAACTGTTATGTCAGAGGGTGTCTCTCTCTTAGTAGTGGCCTGTTTTCCATCCACCACGATAGGATACAAACTCTGTTGATAGTTTGGTACCCCTGTTGTCTCCACACAACTTACTACTGGAATTCCGTTACTCCCACTTACTGGCTCCCTCACCTTTTGTTCCCCACCTTGCTTCAGTGGACATTTGCATGCTATATGACTCCTCTGGTTTCATTTAAAACATCAAATCCCTGATCCTGACCATGTAACTGAACTAGTGGCTTCCCTGTTACTGGTAGCCTTTGTTAAGGTGGTCTAGGCTGCCCACCATGGGTACCCTTATATACATTTGCAGCACTGGCTATCACTTTCTTATGCACTGATGCCCTGCTTGCTAAGTAGATATCCCCTTTTCTACCCATCTCATCTGCAGTTATACTCTTGGTCTGCCAACCAGATTCTCATGTCCTCAGGCAAAGTATTAAGGGCTTTTTCCCTCACCAAAATATCTGCCAGGCTTTCAAAAGTGGTGATCTGACATCCACTCACCTACCTATGGAAATAAGTGCTTAACTCAGCAATATAATCACATACAAGTTCACCTGCCTTGCAGCAATGTTCACATTTTTTTTCTGTAAACTTCAGGTGTTAATTTATAATAGTTCAATAAACATTGTTTTACTCTACCATAGCTTAAACAATCAGTATCAGACAATTTAGAAATAGCAGTTGCAGCTTTAGCATGGAGTAAGGGGGTTAGGAACCATACCCAGGGCCTTTGGTCAACATACTGTTTACATACTCTTTTTTTTCCAAATGTTTTTATTCATTTTATACAACAATAACTTAATGGTATAATAACAAGAAAAACAACAAAACTATATACAATGTCCATAACAATTTAAAAAAAACAATATACATAGGAGAACACTTAATATTTCTCTAACAGATTAGTCAGTTTTGTCCATGCAATTAAATGATGAGTTATGTTGTTAGTCCTTGCTTTTATAGTAGCAATCTCATTCTTACAAATGTATTTCAAAAGATAAATAAACTCAACTTTTAAGACAGGAGTAGATTGGGATTTCCAATTTTTGGTAACAAGTTTCCTTGCTATAGAGAGGATAGACCATAGTAAAATGTTTGGTTTTAGGAATGACTTCAGGAACATTGAAAAGGATAAGGGAGTCAGAAATTATACTGTTGTCATTCCATAGAGCTTTACAAATATATTTAAAGTCTAACCAAAATGGAGACATTATTTTACAATTAACAACCATATGTATCCAGTCAGCATCAGGGTGTCCAAATCTCCAGTATTTCATTTCATCTTTCTTGTACATTATTGCTAGTCTATGTGGGGTGAAAAAACATCTAATGTAAAAATTTCCACATGTATACATGCCAGAACAGGGAAGATGTGGATTCCTTCACCGAATGTAAAAGATTTGTTTATCTTTTTTCTGAGAATACTTGTTTATTAACTTCACTTGAATAATTAAAAAAAAAATCTGTTTTGTTAAAATAATTTCTGAGAATTTTATAAATAACAGACACTTCATAAATATCTGTTATAAATAACAGATATTTATGAACTATTCTTGGGTGAGCTATTAATAATTGTTGAGATAAAATCCAAGATTTTTAAGTTACTCTTATGAGGGTAAGAGCTTAGTATGTATAAAATCCTTACAAGTTTGGATGTCCAGCCAATTGCAATTTTGCAAATTATATATATTAATCAAATAGTCTGCATAACTTATTTTCTTCTTTTGGCTTTTTCCGGTTAGGGGTCACCACAGCAGATCACCTATCCGCACATGATTGGCAGTGGAGTTTTATGGTGTCGAGTTGCCAGCCTGGCGCCCAGCCTTCCACAGAAGGCACACACACACACACACACACACACACACACACACACACACACACACACACACACACACACACACACACACACACACACACTCATGCCTAAGGCCAGTTTAGAGTGTCCAATCCACCTACTGCATGTCTTTGGGATGTGGGAGGAAACCGGAGCACCCGAAGGAAACCCACGCAACCACAGGGAGGACATGCAGACTCCACACAGAAGGCACCCCAGCCGAGAATCAAACCGGAGAACCTCTTGCTGTGAGGCAACAACGCTAACCGCTGCACCACCGTGGCTGCCCGCACAACTTATTTTATTAGCTGAGAGAAATTGATTCCAGTAAATTAGGTCACCCTTCTTAAATTCTAACATTTTCTGAGTATCAAAATATATCAAACATTCATTTGTGTAGGCAATAGGAAACATAATTATTAATAAATTCTTAATTAAGTTATTAGAAAACATAAGCTTTATAAACAACAGCAATATTTGGTTTGCAAGAGGTGTAAGAACAAGTTTGTCCTTTCACTTTGAATGTATATTTTTAAAATCCATATAAAGATGTTTGTATGTATTTGAGTATATGGTTCAAGCAATGTCCTATTACTATTAAGAAGTAAGGTTTCATGTATTGATTTCCAATATGATGTATAACAAATATTATTCCAAAGCAACACTATGTTAATAAATGCAGAGTTTAACTAAAAATCAATATCTGAAAATCCTATATCTCCTTCATCCCAGCTTGTGGTGTGCCAGAGGAGTGAAATTCTTGTTTTTTTGGGATACCAAAGGAAGTTGAGCAATAAGTTATTAATTTTGTTTTTAATTTTGACAGGTGGGGGAATTATTAGAGCTTGGACAATGAATAAGATTTTAGGTAACAGTATCATTTTGATTAAAGTTAGTCTGTCTTCAAATGTGACGAAGAGTCTATTCCAACTGTCAGTTAGACTTGTAACTGAGTTTATAAGTTGTTGGTAATTAGAAGTGAGTGATTTTTATAATTTGAATCAATAATGATACCTATATATTTAATATGCATGCCCTCCCAGTTTATGTCACTTTTTTATCTAAGTTTCATAGTAACATTTTTATTCACTAGGAGTACCTGAGTTTTATTGTGATTGGATTTTAGACAAGAGATGTATGCAAAGGAGTTTAGATTATGTATCAGGTGACCTACTGAATTTTCAATATCATTAGAAGTTATTAGTAGGTCATCAGCAAACAGTTGCATCTTGTGGGATAATTTGTCTGACACTTTATATCCTTTAACGCTGTCATTATTTCTAACATAATTTGCAAGAGGCTCAATAGTGAGGGCAAAAAGTAATGGGGAGAGGGGCACCCCTGTTTGGTACCTCTTAATATTTTGAATGGGCTAGATAGATAAGAGACAATCTTTACATAGGTTATGGACTTTTCATATAGTTTTTTTTTAATTAAGCCTATAAACTTTGGGGAGAAATTGTATTTTTGCTGAGCTTTAAACAGATATGGCAAACATAAGGAGTTGAAAGCTTTATTTATATCAAGGCTTAAAATAGAAAGCTAATTTTTTCTTGTTTGCTAAGTCTATTTTTGTGTCATTCGGCTTTTCCCGGTTAGGGGTCGCCACAGCGGAACTCCAGTCTGCTAATGATTGGCAGTTGATTTTTACGTACCAGCTTGCCAGGCCTGACGCACAACCTTCAACGAAGGTACGTTTGCTAAGTTTATTAAGGACAGTAATTTAATTGCATTGTATTGTACCTTTCTGTTTTTGATAAATCCAATTTCATCTTCATGAATTAATACTGAAAGAATATTATTTAATCTGTCTCCTAAAATAGACATGAATATCTTGCAATCAATGTCAAGCAAAGAAATTGGCCTGTATGATATGCAAAGGTTGGGCTCTTTATTTGGTTTTAAGATGGGAGAGATGATTGAATATTTCCACGAGGGAGGGATGTTTTCTGTAGTTTTAACTTCTTGAATGCATTAAGATTTTCAAAATGTTATCAGGTATGAGTTTGTAAAATTCCGGAATTAGACCATCCAGCTCTGGTGCCTTTTTGTCTTAAAATTGTTTATTTGTTCCTTTAATTCTTTAAAGGAAAATGGTTCATCTATGTTATTAATATTGTGTTTGGATAGCTTCTTTTGAATATTATTAGCAAAAACGTTGTCGATACTTTTGTTATCACTTGTAGATGAGTTATTATTAATAATCTTGTAATGGTTTTTAAAACATAAGATATTTTTTAGATCTGTAACTTTGATATTCTTATTAATTCTGGTGTATATTTCTTTTATATGACTTTTTTCATTTAAATGTTTAGATCGAATTGCAGTCCCGTGCATACTCTTGGGATTAATTGAGTAGGATTGTAATCTGCTTTTTTCCAGATTTATTGATATTTTATGCTGCATGATATCCTAATATTCCTTGTTCAGTTTACATATGTCAAGTAATGCAGATTTGTCATTTGCTGTAAGTTTTAGTTCATCAGTTTCTTTTTTGCATGTCTACCAGTTTTATCCCATTCTTTCCTTTTACTTATATACCAACTTTTGACTTTACCATGTAAGACTACCTTTAAAGTGTCCCATAGGATAATATCTGAAACCTCTCCATTATTATTGCTGTCTAGGTAAAGCTTTATTTCAGCTGGAAACCATGCTTTAAATCCTTGTACTGTTACTAGAGAAGCAGGTAGCCTTTGGCAGAAGTTTAAGGGGTCAGTATTAAGTGTTACATTGTGGTCAGACATAGGGCACGATGTCAGCACTACATTATCAGTTTTGGCCAGTAAAGAAATGGTTACAAAGACTTTGTCTATGTTGGTCTGCATGTCAAATCTGTAAGAGTAGTGAGAATATTTCAGGGAAGATAATATTTTTATACCACTGATGTCAATTAGGTTTCTGTCTTTCATATAGTTGTTCAAGTGCTTAGCAATAGGAGACAACTTGAAGGGCTTAAACTTGTAGTATAAGTGGAGGACAATATACAATTAAAATCACCTGCTAATAGTAACTCACCTTTAGACTTTAATGTTATGGTGTCTACATTTTTTTATAGTTTTAGTCCCAATACCCAGCATCCAGTAGGTGTTTGCAAAAGTGTACATCTTTTTATCTAGTTTTAGTATGACTAAAAGCATACCATCACTGCTTGAGTATGAGTCAACTATTTCTGGAATTCTCATTGATTTTCTGTGTAAAATTAGGACACCTCATCTCTTGTGGTTGTAGTTTGAACTTTCCAAAATCGTATAATCTGTAAAGGTTCATTTGTTTAGATATTCTGTTACTAAGTGAGATTCCTGAATGAATGCAAAATCTGCTTTATGTAGCATTAAATATTTGTTGACACTTCTCCTTTTCATGGGGCTGTTCAAGCCATTGACATTAATAAATATAATGTTAAATATTATCATTCGATGGAGACTGCAATTATGAGTAAAATTGAAAAGTGCTTTCCTTGATTCATTATGAAAAATATATTTTTTTCAAAAACTGTTATGGACAATTTAAAAAACTCTGAATTTGAAAATAATAAAACTATATATTTTAACAACCTTCTGCATGGATAAACTAAATCCAGGATTACTATATTTCTCACAGAAGTCACAAACTAACCCTCTCATGACATCTAGGGGAAATTTCTAGCTACTGCAGGTTAATAGCAAGCAGAAAGGAAACTGCATGTACATTAAAAATATACAAAAGGAAAATTTTGATTTAATATATTATGTATGTATGAACTAAGAGCATGAAGCTGTATAGAATTTCTTATTTTTTTTAATCTAAACTGGCTATATATGATAAATTGATTAATCCTAATAATTATTTGTTACTATGTGCAAATACAGGGCTATAATGTCATTAAAGCATACGGAAAGCATATGTATTGAAAACTGTCACTGTCAGAAACATATTTGTAATTCTTATTTAAATATAAATGTAGTTCAGATTAAAAAAAATCACTATTTACAGTAAAATATATGCTTATACAACTTTGTAGATAAAAATAATTGCTAAATGGATGAAAACACAGTTCAAACAATCATTCTTGAATCTGATTAGCTGTTAGAGTTCAGTGAAAAGAAATAGGTTCAAAGGTCACACCTACTTCCTGAAAGAGCACAGATTGTTTCTTGTGAGCCTGGGAGCTAACTGAAGCCTTTAGAAGCTCAAGCTTGTCACAAACGTTGTCAAAATTCCACCAAAATAGTAAATAGGCAGGAATTTTCTAGGGAAGTGAACTTTTAAGCATAACTTGTAAAATGATTAATATTTAAAATAAAGGCTCCAAATTACCAACCATACACAGCTATAAGATATAATAGCTAAATACAGTATATTACAGAAGTTCATTTAAGTAGCAAATGTATATATAATAAAATGTCACCACTTTCTTTTTAAATAATTAAAAGTAACACAGTGAGCATTTCTCTCTCCTGCAGTGATTAAATAATATGACACTAGGACTAAAACAGAAATGGAAGGCACATACATGAAGAAATAAGGATACGATATAAAATAAATATATATAAATATATGTAATGAGTGAGTGATTTTATACCATTTCACTAGTGCTATGCATTGTAAAAGTATAATATAGTAGTTTGCAGTTGAATAAGATTTTGATTTACTTGAATTTTGAATGCTATATATTATTTATAAAGTTACATTGTTGTGGAAAAGATAATAGGAGAGAAAAAAGGTACATTACCTTCAGAGTATGATTCCACATTATTTAGAAGGGAGAAAACAAAACCTTGCATGAAATCTGAAGTTATGTATAATCATTTGTCTCTGGGGTCTTTTTTTTTTCTTTAATAGTCCAGTCATTTTTGAAACTTGTCTTTTTAAGTTCATTGAAGTATCAATGGGTTCAAGTTAACTTAAAAGATTCATTTTTTGGACAAATATGGATGCTTCGAGAGAGAGAGTCAAAAGTTTTCTTTCCTTCTGGCAGGGATAGTGTTATTCTTGCTGGGAATATGAGTTGTGCTTTGATTCCTTCCTTTTTCAAAAATTTTATTAGAGGGACACATTTATTTTATTTACATTTGTTTACTGGAAAATTCCGACTGAACACAGGTCCATTTTCAGTGGAGGCCCGGGGATAAAAGTTCCACAAATCAGAACTAGTGACAAATACAGAGCAAGTAAAATCTGTAGCAAATAGGAACAGCTTGAATGTATGAAGATCCAATTAGGTACCAAGAAGAAGCAATACACATGAAAAAAGTAAAAGTACATCTAGAAAAGACATTGTAAACAAGGATGACATAGAATTGCTCATTATTATATGTAGTTCAGTAAGTTTAGGTGAAAGTTAACAATAAGCAATACACCTTCTGTTTAATTTGACAGTTGTAGCTGAGTACACTAACAGATATATAGCTGACAAGCATCATGTGGTGATGTAAGCAGAAGGGGATAGAGGAAATAGAGGAAGGGGGAGATATAATGGTCTGAATTTAGCAGGCATGGTGGCTAAGGGAGGGGAGGGGAGGAGGGGAGGTGAGAAGAGGAGAAGTGAGTCTTAGAATTGGAACAAGGACATAACCAGTGTTTTTTTAAGTGGGCTTTTAGTTTGGCTTTGAAATGATGGGATGAGGGTAGGATAGTAATGGGAGGGGGGAATATTCCATAATTTGAATATTATGCAGGAGAATAGAGCTTCTCCAGCTGAGTTCTTGGCTTTGGTAACATGGACTAGGTTTTTGTTGCTGGAGCATAGTGATCTAGTAGTATAGTAGGGCTGGAGAAGATTTGGAAGGGAGGAGATGTTTTGAGAATGGTTTACTGATTTGTGGGTGAGGGCGGGTTGACTGAATCAGAGAAGTTGTGGGAGTTTGAGCCAATCAAATTCTCTAAGAAAGTTACAGGGATGGCTGCGACAGGATGACCCAGTGGAAAATTTGGCTATTTTGTTGTAGCAGACCTCTAGCTTGTTTAGGTCAGATTGTCTAAGATTGGTAAGTATGGGAGAGGTGTAGAATAAGGTTGAAATGAGGTGGGAGTTGGCTATTGAGATTCTAGCTGCTTTAGTGAGGAATTGCTTATTTCTGTACAATGAACCTATTTTGTTGTGAACTTTTTTATGGTTAGAGAGACGTGAGTGTCAGATCTGAGCAGGTTGTTAATCTCAATGCTGAGTAGTTTGGTGTGTTCTTTAGGGGAGATTATGGTGTTGTCTCTGGCCAGAATATTAAAGTAGGGGTTAGTTAGGTTGAGTTTAGTGGGCTGAAAGAAGAGGAGATTAGTCTTGCTAGGGTTGAATATTAGCTGGAGATTGGATAGCCACTTTTCTACAGAGGAAAAGGCTTCCTGTGTTAATTTGTGAAGTTCTGGTAAAGTTGGGGCTGAGCAGATGAGAGTAGAGTTGTCTGCATACTGTATGAGAGTGGCCTGCTTGGTGTCTGTGAATAGATTATTGGTGAAGAGTGAGAAAACCAGTGTTCCAAGGTTGGAGCCCCGGGGGACGCCAAGAGTGACAGGAAGTTAAGGTGATAGGGCAATGTACCACACAACGTATTGTTGGCAACCATCTATATAGCTGTGGAACCAGTTTGCAGCTGATCGTGAAAAAGAAAGGTTAGAGAGAACAGAGAGTAGTTGTTTGTGTGAGACCATATCAAAAGCCTTGGACAAGTCCAGGAATGTGGAAGAGGAGAATGGGCCATTGTTTCTGTGGTGAAAGATAGTGTTAGTGAAGGCTGTGATCGTGATATGGAGTGGTCTGAAGCCATGTTGGGTGCTGGAGAAAACGTTATTAGTTTGTAAATAGTCTAGAACTTGAGAGTGTATGCATTTCTCAAGTATTTTGGGTAGTGTAGAAAGGATGGCTATGGGGTGATAGTTGGAGAGTTCGGTGGAGGAGCCACCTTTATGGAGGGGTATTATGTGGGATATATTCCAAAGTGTGGGAACATAGCATTCTGATAGGGATCTGTTTATTAAGATAGAGACTGGATATGCTAATGTATCGGGTGCTAATTTCAGGAATTTGCAGGGGAGGTTATCACTAGCAAGTTTTGTAGCTTTAAGCTTTAATAGATATTTTTTGTTATGGAGGTGGGCACAGGGAGAAAGAAAAGACAGTGGACAGATTATTTGGATTTGATGTGGGAGGGGTGGAGGTAAGGTTTTGACAATAATAGAATGTATTCAGTACAGTGTTTGCTGAAAGGGGCAGTGATACTACTTGAAGAAGAGAGAGAGGTGGGTGGGGGGGGTGCCAACCTTACTTGGGTAAAGAAGGGAGTTTATGGAGGGCCAGAACTGCTTAGGATTGTTTAGGGAGGAGTTTAGGGCTGTCTGGTAATATTGAACTTTGTTGTACTTTATCTGCTTTTTTACCCTGTTACGTAATTCTATGAATATCTGTCTAGAGGAGGCGTTTTTTGTTAGTTGCCAGTGGTCCCAAGCTTGTCCCTAAGTTTCATTCGTGTCTTTTTGAAGCCAAGGGGCAAAGTGTGATTTGACTCTAGCATTTCTTATTGGAGCATGTGTGTTTAGGATGTTTAGGAAGGTTGAATTGAAGAAATAAACTGCTTCATCTAGGTTGAGGTACTTTAGTGGTGACCAGTTACATTTAATTAGGGAAGATGTAAAGGTGAGAGGGTTGAAGTTTACCTTGTTATGAATTTGCCGATAGATTATGTGTTTGGTACTGTCTGAGTGGTGCCTAAGAAGGAATGTTGGATTATGGTCACTGAGGCAGTCTGGTAGACAGCCTGCAATGTATGACTGCAGAGCTTTATTGACTGGTATCCAGATGAGGGTCGAAAGTTTGTTGGATTTTTTTGTCAGTCCTGGTAGGAGACCTAATGAATTGTGAGAAACCATGAAGGTTTAGGTGGTTGGCTGAATGATTGTTGGTACATGAGAGCCAGTCAATATTAAAGTCATCTACAATTATGGTTTCATAGGGGAGGGTTTGGTTGACCCAAATGAGGAGATTTTTCAGGTGTGGGATGTTATGGCCAGGTGGGAAGTAGCACCCACGTATGTTTATCATTTTATTTGAGTTTAGTTTGAGGTTGGTGTATAGGATCTCTTCATTACCATTCTGGGGGGCTGATGAGTTTAGGGTGTGGATGTTTAGGTGATGTTTAAACATTAGAGCTACCCCACCTCCTTTTTTGGATAGCCTGTCCAGACAAAGTATGTTATAGGCTGGTGGGAATATTTCTTCACTTTTGACATGGGGTTTGAGCCAGGTTTAAATCAAGATGATTATATCTGGGGAGTCTAGAGATATTTTGACATGGAGGTCATGGGTTTTATTGGCTATACTTCTGATTTTTAGGTTCAGCAGGAGGAGGTCAGATGATTTTTCTGTTAGATGCTAGTTGTGTGATGTAGGACATTTTAGACAGGTTGTTGGGTGTGGAGTTGGACATGTTTGGACCTGGATTATGGTGTATGTCACCACTCAGGGCTAATTTGGCTATGGCAGTGTTCATTAGTTTAATAAATTTGGTAATGAACTTGTCATGTTTTAGTGATACTTTTTCTTTGTGTGTAGTTGACAACTGATAATGTATTAGATGACTAGAGTTGGAGACTGAGGTGGGGAGTGAGAAATAGTTAGAGGATGGGTAAAGGATAATAACTGGAGTGGTTGTTCCAGTGAAAGTAGGTGGGAGGGTTAATTATAGTAGTATGGAATGAGGTTAGGAGAGTAAGGAGATAGCTTGAAAGAAGTGTTAGCATGTGTAGTAGTAGCATGGTAGTGACAGTTAATATTAGAGCTAGGAGGTGGGTGGGGTGTTGTGAGAAGGGGGATGGAGTGTAGGAGATGTTTGATTGGCAGGCTGGTATTTGGGATGGATTATTGGAGGGGTTAAAAGTAGAAGTAGTGGGGGCAGGTGGAATTTGGGGGCAGGGTAGGGGAGCGGAGTGACCCTGAAGGACCAAATCCTTAGAGGTCAGAAAACAATCTGTAAGCTGTAGCAAGGAATTCTCTGCAGAAGTTGCACAGACAGTCTATGGCCTGTGTTACAGGCTGATGAGACCTGCGACTGGGTGAAAGGTATAGAGGAACAAACTGAAAATAGTGCAGTCTCCTGTGGGAAACTGTAAGGTAAGGCACTAAGCAAGCAGTTGATGGATAAATTAGAACAGCTGAAAGGTGGGTTGGGAAGCAGGATGGTGATGAGCAGGACTACTAGCAGGGTTTTTACTTTAGCCCTTTAGTCAGTAATTAGGACTAAGGCTATACGTATGCATGCTCTTCTTTCGGACATTACAAGAAGTGAAAAGTCATTGTCAAACCTGATAGTTTGGTCATCAATTTTTAATGGAGCAAGGGACCAGGTAGTTCTTAAAACAAGGTCATTGTTGAGTGGATATAAATTTTATAATAATAGATCTTGGACGGCTGTTTTTGCTGGACACAGAAGTTGCAGTTAAAGACCTGTGTGCCCTTTCTATCCTGAAGGATAGCGATTCAAGTAGGTTTAGGATTTTAGGAATCCAAAAAGTCAGGAAATGAATCATATTGTCTTCCTCCATCTGCTCAGGGATGCCATAGATTTTTATATTGTTTCTCCTGGTTCTATTTTCAGTGTTGTCTATCTTTTCATTGAGTCTGGTGTTTTCTTGAAGAAGAAAGTCCACGTTTTCTCTCTTTCTGTTAACTTGTAGTCTATATCTGTTACAGAATCTTCCAAAGCAGCAATCTGGGCAAGTTTGTTGTTTAAGGACTTCATTTAATAAGGTTATTTTTTTGGTGGTATCTTCTTTTATATTGTCCACGTTTAAGTTTGATTTGTCTATTTTACCCACCAAGTCTTGAACTGTAGTAAGGATTGCCTGTATTTCTTTATTCATTGGAGTTTCTTGCTGAGAAAACTTGGAGCTGTGAATCTTCCTTTGTGAATATGGTTTCAGTGTCCATTCTATTTTAAAGTTTGACAGGAAAGTATGAATATTTTAGCTTAAAATTGCATCAACTTGTAGCTTATGACTTCCCAAACCTGATTTTAGTAGTTTCAGGTCTTTGTTGGTAAAATTAAATAAAAAATCCTGTCAGGAAAAAATAAAGTTTACATACTCTTTCAAATATATGAATAAAATCAAAGTCATCCACTCTGCAAATTGTGGAAGAAATTTACTGGCCTTTATTGCCTCTGGAGTCTGGTTATTCCTTTCCCCATTACCTCCATGACCTTGACTAAGGGTCAGCATTCCTCTCATATGTTGTTACTGCTTTTCTTTTTCTTCATCTTACCAATCGCTGCAGTCTCTGTTCGATCTCCAAATATTTGGCCTCCAGTTCATGGTCTTGGTCAACATTATACTGTTTACACACACTTTCAAATATATGAATAAAAGGTACTTTTCCGTTATCGGGGCAACATCGGGAAAGTGGCGTCTTTTCTAACAGGTATTTAGTACTTAGTAAAATCGCAATTTATATCCTTGTTTTAATTAAACATATAATGTTAGAGCAGAAAAATAGCAGTTTAAATCCAACCACTCAGCGTTTTGTGAACAGCTTTTGTGTATGTCACTTTGGAAGAAATACATGTAGACCACTGAAGTGGGATCACAATCTTAAGTGGTTAATAAAGAGAAGTACGGATTGCATTGGAGACACTGAATTTGAGCTGAAGCCACTAGCTTGAACAACCTCCCTTTTTACATCAGTGGTGGTAAATGCTGCCAAACTAAGCTAGCCTTACTAAAATAGTATTCCGAGGAAATTATTCCAAATTTGAAGTGAACTCAGCTACAACTGGAATGATACACCTCATTATGACATGTGTGGGAGAATGGCAAGATTTCTTTGCTACTTGGTGTTTATGTAGTCACCAAGCATTCTTCTGTTTTTAAATACAACATGCTGCTCCCAAATTAAGTTTTTACCTATAACGAACAAACCATGCAAGTACATAAGTAAAAGATGGATGATGTTTAACATGGATCACCAAAGTTCATAAAGCTTTTACTCAGGATAATACCATCCCTAGCATATAAATGGAATACGTTAACTCTACATATTCATCAGTTCAACAAGCGAAGTCGTGTTTTTGCTGCTGGTGATAGCAAAACAAATTTGTCTTTCACTTGTTACTGCATTGTGACAGGAAAATAAGTATTTGCAGTACCCACATCAGTAGCAGCTGTGAGATCCTTGCAAGGGCGGGCTAAGATTCTAAACGCGCATTGGAAGTGTTGCCTGATAATGGAAAAGTACCGAATAAAACTATCAAACTCATCCCCCTCTGCAAATTAGGGAAGAAATTTACTGACCTTTATTGCTTCTGGGGTCTGGGTATTCTCTTCCCCATTACCTCCAAATGTTTGGCCTCCAGTTCATGCTGACAACTGCTTTTCCTTTTCTTCAGCCTCCAAAAGTGTGGCCTCCAGCTCAAGTCTCTAATTCCCGACAAATTTTTAAGTCCTCTGAGGAAAACGGAGAACCGTTCTGTTTATGAAGACTGCACATCCCCATCACCAGACTGGTTGTTCTCCTGGCCACTGGTTTGCACTACAACTGTGATTAAAGCTGAAATCATTTCCTCTTTAGTCCAGCTAGCATGCAGCAGTCCTTTGGCTTCACACACCTTGGCCAACTGGTTCTTTGTTAGCTTACCATAATTCTCTGCTGACATCTTTGCTTGCTTTCTCTGCTTAAATTAAACTAACAAAAATAAATAAAACTATTGTGAAAATGAAACTCTTCAGTATTTACCTTGTGGCTGTTGAGGGCATACACACCTTCAGTGACAACTGCCCAGAGGCTACTGAGATTCAGTTACTATCCAACCACTCTGACAGCCATATGTGATGGCCTCTCTTTACCCTGGGAGAGTAATCAAGGAGTGTCAATCCCCACTAATGACATTGGTGAGAGATGGTCACTAAAAACAGGAACTGATTTACACAGTATTTCAAATGCAGCCCTCTGCATCAAGCACAATTTCCCTCTAGAGCACACAGGGAACTTACTCCAGACCTGTGACTGGACTTTTTGTCTCTCCAGATCCCAAACAAGATTCACTTTGGGGCAATGTGTCCCAGTTCCAAGTAGCTGATACACACACACGCACACACGCACACATGCACACACACACACACACACACACACACACACACACACACACACACACACACACACACACACACACACACACACACATATACAGATGCACACTCCTGGGAAAGGCTGGTACAGATTTACTAGCTGTACCACTTCTCTCCAGACTTTTAAGGTAATCTTGCTACCACCAGTCAATCACTGTCAGGCTCTTACAAGAGTATTCAGTTATAGTGTGTAAAATCAATACAAACATAAATGATAGAGTGTAACCAAAGCAGCCAGAATGTTTGGAGTGGCCAAGGCACCACTAAATAAGCACAGGTACTCTCAAGATGTCAAAAGTATGCTCTAAAAGACCAGCCACAATGAAAGGTATACAAATATTTAATAATAAATAATGAAATAGAAAGCATAAGAATACTAAATATGTAAATACAATAAACACCAGCATTTCAACCACAGGATAAATAAAAATAACACAGATGGACAGATACAAACAAATGCAGAAAAATAAATCTCAACTAATCTCACTGTATTTACTGACTGTCTAAAGAGTAACTGTTCCCTAGCTAACTTAATTAATACAGCAAGGCAAGATTAGGTGCTGAGATGTTTACTTCCACAAGACAAGATGATGAGCTTCTAACAGACTGAACTGAACAACAACTGACTGTGATAACTGACATACACCTTTTTATCAGGTTTCAAAGAAAATAAAACAAAACTAACTGCTGAGAGTTCCATCCTCTCAGTGCTGGTTATAGAATCACATCACATTTGATTACCTGTCTCTGGTACAATACATACTCAGAGCTTTGCTAAGATCTGTTGCAGTATTTGAAATTTATAGAACAATTTCAAAAACCTCTATTCTTCTTTTCCAAATTCTTTGTTTAAACAAACATTTAATCTGTTATAATAACACTGTTGCTACATTTTTGACACAAGCATCTGCACAAGTCAGTGTGACAGTCACATGACACAAAATTATTTACAAAACTCAAGCTAGCTATGCTGGTATATGTTACATATGCACTGCCCTATTCTCCCTGGTATAGATGCCAATGCCTCACATTGTCAAACAAAAACTTAATAATGCAGAAAAGAACCAAATAGAAATTGAAGTGGTAAACCAATCAGGAAGGGAAGGGTTTAGTGTTGAGACTCCAATAAATGCAATTTCACAATATGATGAGTCAATGGATAATCAGAACATGGTGCATAAAATATGAATGGGGCACTTTTGTACAAGATACTAGATGAAATTTTAGAAACTTCTTTAGGATACTTGTTTGAAAGCTGTGTTAGAATTGTAAACCATTGAGAACAGGCAAGAGAAAGCAAATGCAAGGCTTTTTGTCAAGAAGTGAATAACCTATAGGCATTCAAAATGGATGAGAGAAAGAGCTACAGCAAGTTAATAAGATAGCAAGTATCAGAAGAGTGATAAAATAGATGAACTCAGTTAACTGGGACTAGTAAGAGAAATTCATGTGAAGTAATATAAATAAATAAAATATATTAATATTCATCTAAACTAATAACAGATAAAATACTACCACAGAAATGAGGAGTAAGTGAAGGAAGGAAGGAAAATGTCACTGTAGAAACATTTTATTGAGAGAAGTAAAGAGCAACTAAGACAAGTAATATCTCTACTAGAAGAATGTACAATAGATAATCAAAATAACTTAGAAAGATAGATGTGGATACATAACATCAAAGCAGATTAGGATTTATTTTACACCATCTCTGAGAATAAACTAAAATATCACCAGAAGCAGAAAATCATAGATGGTATCCAGAAAAATAAAACGAAGAAGTATGAAATAATCAATTTACTGGTGAGCAGAAAAATTTATATAGAATTACAAAAAAAAAAAAAAAACAATAGAACAAACAAACAAAAAAAAAACAAATGCAATATTAGCACCACCTAAAAAGAAGACATTAATACAGTTTGGAGAAGTATTTATGAAGAACCCATTGAGCAAAAGATGTGAATGGATAGAAGAGTTTAAAGAATAGGAAGTGCTAATACAAAAGACTTGAAATGGAATGAAGTAACAGTCAGAAAAACTGAGACAAAATTAGGAGAGACCTGTAAATAGAAAACCCAAAATGGAGATGCAGTACTCAACTTCTCGCTAAAGGAATTAATATCTTTCCACATTTATTTACTCCTTAAGTAAAAATGATTTATATTTATATCTTGAACAGACACCATTGTGATTAACAACAGGAAAAATGATATTCCTTTTTAAGAGTAAATTTGCAAGCCATGCTTACAGCTATAGCTTAACAACTTACTCTCTAACAACATATAAGTTATATACCAAATATATTGCAGAGATTATAGTCACTTAGAAAAAAAGTTTAGTCCTGGCAATAGAAATGGAATGCAGTAAAAAATTCATATGGATCAAAGTCTATTGTTAAACAAAGCCATAACAGAAAGCTGTACAGAAGAGAGGAACCCAAGTACAGTAGGATAAATTGCCAAAAATCATTTGACAGCATTCCAAATTCAATGATTACAGATTTCAGATGCATGAACTACACACTACTCTAAAAAATCACTATACAACAGTTGCAGACCATCACTTTACAATTAAGTCATGATAACATGCAAATTCCTATCCCAGGGATATCCAAAGATGGATATTACAGGGTAATTATGTGTTACCACTGCTGTTTTACCTTAACCCACTAAGCTGTTTACTTAATAGACTAGGATATGGTTACAGCTTGACTCTCTTTTTTGGACAATTTAAAACTGAATAAATCCTAAGATAAATAACTGTAAGCACAACTAAATGTTTACAACTATTTCCAGCTTTTGTTATACATGCAACCATTAATGTTTGGCAGTTTAATCCTTTATACAGTTTTTCTTATCATTAACATTTGAACTTATGTCATATTTTACAAAACTTTTTGTTTTAATAAAAACCCACCCCCCCAAAAAAAAACTGCTACCTTAATACAAAAACACATACAAATAAAGTTTGACCCTCAGAAATATTTGTGCCAAACAGCTGCTAATATAGGCCCTAATTAACATGAAATTGTGGTTATCCATGATAAGATACATGTTATTGCCTGTGCTTTTACTTACATGAATTGGTATCTTTTTTAATCTTGTTAAATGTACAAATGCAACATTAGCAGGAAAACCGAAGCACCAAGGAAATATCACCCTTTGAAAGGAATATGATATAAAAAAACTTGAATAAATGGAAGTGAATAAATGTCTGGGAACAGATGACGAGTCACCAAAACAGCATTAGCGAATGAGAACAAAGTTTAGTGTGGAATGTTTTACAGGACTAAATATAATGTTCAAAAACTACTTTGACATCTAGGAATAAAGTTCCAAATACAAATCAGCTTGCTCTTCCTGTCTTGAGTAATACCTTTGACATAATTAACTGGCCCCAAAAAGTGTGGAATCAATTGAAAAAGAGCACTGCTTCATGCTTATCAAATGATAAATATAAACCTGTGCATGGCACAATAATATATTGCTCATTCTGGATTTGGTATGAACCTCTCTGTTGCATATGTAAATGTTGTTACTGTCAAATGTAAACATAGTGAAGTTTCTAAACCATGAAGAAAATAATTCTAAAAACTACATCTTTGTTCAGATTAGCAGAACAACTTTGGACTGCAGCAGGAATGGAAATCAAAGAACATGAACATTAGAAAAAAATTGGAAAGTTCACAATTATAATGGTATATGGTTAAATAACTTTATTAAATTATCACTTTAGACATAGGAAAACATACATTAACAGAAAAAAAACATATTAACATTTTTTTTCTTTTCATAAATTATGCACCAAATATATTTTCTTTTTTATTACTGTTAGTCCAACATTACAAAATTTGATCAATTTCTGCCTCTCCTTAAACATCTCTCTCCCCTCTTCCTCTCTGCCTGAACTTTATTCTGCATATACTGTTCCGATAATTTCCATTTTTTGTATGTAATTTACTCCTTCCCTTTTCTAAAGATCCCTCTTCCAGTTCTCTTTTATAATATTCAATACTTCAAATATGGTTGCTTTAAATTTAATTTCCATTTTCTAGTAATTGCTTTTTTGGCAGCCAACAGAATTAAAATTAATAAAGTCTTACTGTGTCTAACACATACAGATCCCGTGTCCCAGCTCAAAAGAATAATTTTCATAGTTACAGATATTTGCTCACCCAATATTTATGACAGAGTACTCTGTAGAGAATTTTTAAAATTGGCCAACTCATTACACTACCAAAATATATGTTCCGAGTTACCTACTTCTTCCCCAACACACCTCCAACATAACTTTTTACCTGAGGAAAAATTCTTTGAAGTCTGCTTTGGGTATAAAAATACCTATGAAAATACTTCTAAGCAAAAATCCTAAACCTTGTGGACTTTGTTGCATACTTGGGAGCCAAATAAATGTCCCTCCATTGTTCCATTGTAAATTGCTTTTCCAGTCTCTCTCTCTGTCCAATCTTTTCTAACCCCTTCTGATTGAGTCTTATACTTATTGTGAGATATTTCATATGCCCTACTAATTATCCCTTTTTAATAGCAGCTTCTGTTCTAGATTCAACTGAAAACTCTACCAGAGCAGGTCTTTCCCTTAGTATGCCCTTACTCCTTTCTGTTTCCTTGTTGCTGATATAAATCCCTGGTAGTGAAGGCAGTATCTAGCTTGAAGTTGTTTTCATGTCCTTATCCTACTCCATTACCTTTCTCTCTCTCTCTAGTTATTTACTCCAAATACATTGGTTCCTTTGTCAGTTTTTTATAGCAAACTCCAACCCCTTCCTGCCTATTTTCTGTGCTCCTATTTGCAGTCACCCCTATAGGCAATATCTTATTTCTCCATTCTCGCACTGGCTTAGTTTTTAGAATACATTTGGTTACTTAATGAATATAATATTCTGTATAGTTGTTATTATTCTCCTTAAGGATTTGCACCAAAATCCCTCTCTCTCCTGATTTCTTTTTTTTAAACAACTTTATTGAATTATCACTTGTGACATATATTTATATCAAAGTAATAAAAACATATCAACAAATTCACATTTACAAGTGTTATATGTCACATATATTATTATATATCATATAATCCAAGCAGCATTACATTGTTCAGTTCCTGCCTTCTCTTAAATTTCATTTCTCCTCCAATTACATTTTTTCTGCATGTGTTGCTCCCACAGTTTCTATTTTTTTGTATGTAGTTTACTCCTTCCCTTTTCTAGAGATCCACTTTCTGTTCTTTTATCTTTGTTACTATATTCACTACTTCAAGTATAGTTGGTTTAGATTCTGATTTCCATTTTCTAGTAATTGCTTTTTTCAAAGCCACATAATTAAACCTAACAAGGCCTTACTATGTACAGGAAATTCAGATACCATATCCCAGCTGAAAAAAATATTTTCCTTAGTTACATGCATTTGCTCACCCAGTACTCCTGACATAGTACTCTGTACAGAATTTTTAAAGTCTGCCAACTCATTAAAGTCCAAGAACCTATGCTCCCAGGTACATCTTTCTTTTCTTTTACACCTCCAGCATTTGCCATCTACCTGAGGAAAATTTCTTTGGAGTCTGCTGGTGGTATAAATTATCTATACAAACACTTTTAGGCAACAATTCTAAATATTTTATATTTTGTTGCATATTTGGGAACTATATATATATATATATATATATATATATATATATATATATATATATATATATTCTCCCATTGTGAATTGCATATGTAATCTATTTTCCAACCTCTTCTGGTTATATCTTATAGTTATCTTGCAATATTTTCTAAACCTACTAATTATGCATATTTTAACAACAGCTTCTGTTCTAGATTAAATTAAAAACTCAATCAGTGTGGTTGTTTCATTTAGGATTCCCTTATCCTTTTAATTTTGTCTATATACTCATATAAATATCCAAATGTCTTCTTGGCCTCTTCCTACTCTATTACATTTTCCTCTCTATTTGTTACCAATACCTTAGTTCCTTTGCCAACTTCCTCCAGTAAATTCCAGTCCCCCTTTTGCCTAGTCTTTCTACCTCTAATTCCAGTCACCCCTATCAAAATAATTGCCTTTCTCAGTTCCTGTGTTAGCTTAGTTCTTAGTATGCGTTTTGCTATTTTATGAATATACTATTCTGTTTTACTGTAATTCTCCTTAAGGATCTATGTCCAAAATCCCATTATTTCCTTATTTCTTGAATTACCACTGCCTCATCATCATCCCTTTCACCTCTGAAATGTAGCTTACTCTTTGTCTTCTCTCTAAGAGCCTTAACTGTGTAGCTCTACTATATCACATAGTCCTAAACCTGCATGTTCTATTGGGATGATTAACTAATCCCACTTGACTGTTGCCCTCTTCCCCTCCCAAATAAAATCCTTCAACTCTTTATTACTTACTATACAAAACTTCTCCTCTGGTTGATAAAAATATGACTGACCTGTGCATAAAATTAAAGGGATGAAAAACATTCTAACTGCTTGTATCTTGCTATCCATAGGCAAGAGTTTCCAGTTTCTCAGTTTTTTTATCTTTTCTTTTGTCTCTTTTGACATATCCTTAGCTGCCATAACAGAATCCTTTTTAATCCATACTCCTAAATACTTCATTTTATCGTGTGCCCATAAATATGTGTATTCCAGTACCAATTCATGTGTGGATACATAGTTTATAGTTATACCCTTTGTTTGAGCTTCATTAATTTTACATCTTGAAAAAAATCTGGAACTGTCTCAGAATGTTCCACAATGCTGAGATGGTCCTTTTCCCATTCTATTAGGTACAAAATAATATCATCTGCAAATAAAAACTTTTTTTTGTACACCATACCAATTATTTCCTTGAATTTCTTTGCCCCTTATTATCTTTGCCAGTGGTTCTAAATATAACACAACAACAAAGGGGAAGGAGGACACCCCTGCCTAGTATACCTCTCTAATTAACATTATTGTATTAGGAAATGCAAATGCTTCCTTTGCCCTTCTCATAAAATCCCAACTTACTCTATTGAATGCTTCCTCTTCATCAAGACCCACCAATAACATTGGTGTTTTCTTATATACTATTTCCCCTCTAGATCATCACTGTTCAATTAATGTTGTCAGATGTTTGCCTCCCCTTCACAAAACCACATCAGTCCATATCTATTTGCCATTATTTTAGCCATTACAGACAAACACTTGTATAAACATTGTTTAAAATTGAAGCTGGATCATATGGGTCTTTAATGTCTTTACATATGGCAGCCACCACAGATTTTTTCCAGGATTTTGGTGCATATTCATTTTAAAACACTGTTAAAAAAAACTTCCAAGGTCTTTATCACTTTAATACCATCTATTCTTGGAGACTTTCCTGCAGATTGGTTGTACATCACCATTTTTATCTCATCTCCTTGTATCTTCATAGTAGTTTTTGAGCCTCATCTTCTTCTAACCTAGGCATGTTTAAGTCTTTCATAAATATTTCCATTTGTGCTATTCCTTGATTTTCCACTTCTCTGCTTTATACAAATTTTCATAAAATTTCTGACATATGTATAATACCCCTACAGGATCTCTGATTATTTGTCTTGTTATAGGCTCCCTGTGTTTGGCAATACTTTTTTCTACTTTTTATTGCCTAGGCTGTTGTGCCAAATGTTTTTTCCTCTGGAGTTATCAAAAAAAAAAAAAAAAAAAAAACAATAATATTTCTAAACTTGTGCATATTATCCAAATACTCTATTATTTTCTCCTTAGCACTCTGCAGTTGCTCCTTTTCCTGTTCTGTGAGATTACCAGTATTCTGTAATACTTAAGTTTTCTTAGCCCTTCTAAATAATTCCTATTGCTTATTAACTGCATTTATTACTCTTTTATTTCTATCCTTTAAATTCATTTTTATTTTATCCTGTTCACTAGCTATCACTGTCAAATAAATTTTCTGTCTTATCTAATAAGTCTTGAATAATTTCCAATACACATTTCTTAAATTCCTCTCTTTTGAAGAGGTAGGTAGGAAAGCACAAGTGTTTCATTTTTACTTTATTACCTTGCAATGTTATCTTAGTTTTTTTATTAGTGTATGATCTGAAACAGTTATCAGATTGGTATCAAAGCTTTCAATCAAAATCACTTGCTTCCATATAATATACTTTTATCCACTCTAGCCCATTTATTATACCTTGGAGAATAATATGTAAACTCTGTGTTCTTACTACTGAAATCACAACTTCCATCCCAAATATTTTCATAAATTTCTTCAGAAATCCACCATCTTTTATTTTCCCTTCTAGGTCCCCATATGCATCCTCACAATTGCAAATTAAGCTCCAGTCCCTACAATATTCTTGGTGAGAGCTGATTATTTATCCTAAAGCTTTGTTATGCTCCATAGTAGCAACTTTTGCTGGAATATATATACATGACAGTGCAACCTCCCTTGCAAAATCTACCATTAAAGTCATATTTTTCTTCTTGTATCACTATCAGAACCCCCTTTAGCAGTCCATACTATTGTTCCCATTTTTTTGCCCTCATATTCTGCTGAATATCCATCTTGAAATCTGTTCCTTGTCAAAATGACATGCTTATTTTGTTTAAAATACATTTCCTGCAGCACTGCTACCTGCACTCTGAATTTCTTAATACAATTCAATACTCTTTCCTATTGTGTATCTGCATAAGGCTATTTACATTCTAAAATAATATGGATACCATAGCCATTATGATAAAAAGCTATTGTTCCCACCTAATATTCATGACAGGTTTTCTTGGATATGTATTATCAACTTTTGTCTTACGTGCATACAATAATGTTTGGCAGGCTGATCTTATATACAGTTGTTTCTTCTCATGTTCATTTGAATCCCATGTCACATTTTTCAAGACATTTTGTTTTAATGAATACCCTCCGACAACAAAAACATCCAGGATATCACCATAAAGTGAACTTAGAAAAAACACACAAAACTATGTACATCTTCAAAAATGAAGTTTAACCCTTCTGATAGGAACAGTTGCCCCAAGATGACAGCTGCACCCACTAGCATTACCTAACCTAAAATTAAGATTACCCATTCAAAGCACTCATTACAGACTGGGTTCTCACTTACACTGATTGGTGTTTGTTTTTTACTATCTCTGTTCCTCTCCCAGATATGAAAAATAGCTTGTATGCTTTCAGAAAGCAGTAACCTTTATCTCTAAGAAAAAAAAACAAACACTGGTTATCTTTAAATAAATCTAAATCGTACAGTGTTCTATTAAAGTATTCAGGCTATTAGGGAGGCTACTATATCCTATTCACTTCTAATAATTTCCAACTTTATTTTTCACAGAACTGTTTGTAATGGTATCTTTAAGTATTCTATTTATCTCAGCAAAGAATGCTCAGAACTCTGAAAATTAATTGCTTGCACCTGCATACAGCTGACTTCTGTATAAAAGTAGTCAGCAATGAGAAAAAACAGTTAATATCTCTGCAGAAGTATTGAGGAATCTTTATAAATTTCACTCAGAACAGAATGCTCAACTACTTTCAGATGCAGACTTCTTGACTCCAACTGAAAGCATATGCTTGTGAAAAGAAGCAAGCTAATATATTTGCAGATGCAAGTACCGCAGCATTTTTTCATGACTTTCATCGTTTTGTCTTATTTTCAAGCCTATTTGCTTACACAAAACACTTTTTATACCTTAGGCCAAGGACATTTCTCTAGACATCCGCCCTTGTAAATTAAGAGGAATGATCTTGATTCTACATGTTGTATAATTAATGAACTTTTACACCTCACTCCCACCTGAACAGCCCAAGATCACAACAGATTAACGTAATCTTGATCCTGCACAGCATTTCTTGTCTTGTTATACTATATGTTTTTAAGAAAAAAAATATTAATTTAACATATTTACAATATATATATATATATATATATATATATATATATATATATATATAGAAAGAAAGAAATTGACAAGACCCCTATTCAAATCATAGCAAGCTACAGGCCTCCAACTTTGACTCAAGATGCCTACTCTACTTATCTGGACCTGTTTGAATCTATCAAGATTCAACTCTTTACCCTGATCCTGGGTGACTTTAACTATCCAACCATAGACTGGAAGAACTACTCATGCCAAAACACAGATGCCCATAGATTCCTTGATTTCATCAATGCAAATGTTTTGAACCAGCTAGTCAACACCCCTACAAGAGGTGACAACATCTTGGACTTGGTCTTAACCAACACAAGTAACCATGACAGCATCCCTACAGTGTCATCCTCCCTGGTAAGATCTGACCACAAAGCGGTCCCTTTCAAATTCAGCATCTCCTCTAACCCCCCTCCCCCCCAGCTGGGGTCAAACAAAAAAAAATCTCCAAAGCTAATTACAACCTCCTAAGGGAAGTTATAAACATTTTCACAGGCCCCTTCCTCTCCATAGCAACTGGGACATATGTCCAAACCTACACCAAAGTACTATATGCACATTTATATAGTTGCTTAGAATCAGGAATACCCAACAGGACAAAGTCATCCTCCTCAAGGAAGAGTAAACCTGTCTGATGGACATCTGCAATAAATAAACTATATAATAAAAGAAAAAAATTGTTGTCCAGGACCAAGTAGGAGCAGGTGCCTAATTGGAAGCAATCTCTCCTTACCCTGAACAAGCAAATAAGAGCACTAGTGAAATCCTCCAAAGCAAATTTCAAGTCCAAACTGGCCACATCTACTAAAGACAGTCATAAAGCCTTCTTCACTTATGTCTGCATTCTCAAAGGAAGCACTCAGATCTGTTCAGAACTGGTAGTCAAGGACACCACATATACAAATGCTGTAGATGTAGCCAACCTGCTGGCAGACAGCTTCAGTGAAAACTTCACCTCTCTGTCCCCATCAGTAAATCAGGACATCCCCAGCACCTGCCCCCCCTTATCTCTAGGGAGTAAGTCATCACTGCCCTCTCAAAGGCAAATAATACAGCCACCATGGACCTAATAACATCCCAGGCTACATTCTACATGAAATCAGGAAGGAACTTGCAGCACTATTAGGAAACCTATTCAACCAAAGCCTGAGCTTTGTCCTAGCCGAGCCACTGTCATCTCTTTGCACAAAGGTGGAACATCCACTGATCAAGGAAATTATAGACCCATCAGCCTAACTAGCCTGATCTGCAAGGCCATGGAATGGATTATCATGGACCTCACTAACAAGGTCATGGATAACCTCCAAACATTAGATCCCACACAGTTTGGTTTCATTGAGGGGTGGTCATGCCAGTTAAATTTGGTTGACTTCTTTGAGACAATCACCAAAGCCATGGATGAGGAGAAGATGATACACACTGCCTACCTTGACCTGGCCAAACCATTTGATACTATTCTCTACTCAGGTATAATATATAAACTCTCTCAACTAGTAATCAATCCATATGTTACTAGATGGGTAGCAAACTGGCTCAATAATAGAACCCACCTAGTCAAAATAGGGAAAGCCACTTCAAGCTGTAGACCCATAACAAGTGGCATACTTCAGGGAATGGTCTTGGAGCCTCTGTTGTTTGGGATATACTTTTCTGAGTTGCAAGCAAAAACCAGTGGGCTATGGCTGACCAAGTTTGTAGATGACTGCAAGCTGGGCAAGTCATCAATTCCCCTAGTGATGTGGACATCCTCCAAGAGGGTCTCACTCAAACAAATGACTGGTGCCAGAATCATGGCCTCAAACTGAATGCCAAAAATGCATCATCATCCCCTTTGGGGAGAGTGACATCTCCACAAATTATCACGTTAATCACAAGCCAAAGGAACACGTAGCACCAAACCACAAGAAATAAAATCCACTGTTGGCACAATAAAGGTTGTCCTCCAACACCACAATACTAAAGAAAGGTGAACTCTTTCAAAATAAAACCAAAGCTCTTTATTTCCACATAAAGCAACCAGATTGAGCACGCTTTTGTCTCGAATCGCGAGACTTCATCAGAATCTCAAAATTCTCTAGGGGCAGGACTGTGTAGGTGGGTGTGTTTACACCTTCAGACAATGAAGGTGTGAACACACCCACCTACACAGTCCTTCCCCTAGAGAATTTTGAGATTCTGATGAAGTCTCGCGATTCAAGACAAAAGTGCGCTCAATCTGGTTGCTTTATGTGGAAATAAAGAGCTTTGGTTTTATTTTGGAAGAGTTCGCCTTTCTTTAGTATTGTGGTGTTGGAGGACAACCTTTATTGTGCCAACAGTGGATTTTAATTATCATGTTAATAACAAGGTCCTAAGCATGCAATCAGTCATGAGGGACTTGGGGACCCAGGATGATAGCAAACTGACTTTTGACCACCATGTTGCCTCCATTGTACGGAAAGCTTTCTACATGGCCCACCTCATTAATAAAGGTATCTCATCAGCTCTGTTAGAAATGCTACATCTAAATAAATCTCAATCCCTCTGCACCACACATTTCAGAGACCTCAACCTCATTACCACAATCAACAGAACATGCTGAAATAACAGGTTCAATACCCAGAGACTGCCCATGCTCTGGAATAGACTTCCCATACATGTCATGCTGAGCACCTCACTGCCCCTCTTTAAGAGAAATCTTGATGAGTGGATGGAAAATAGAAATTCACCCCAGGGATCACTCCAGTGGCTCTACTTCATAGAGGCACTGGAAACTAACGTCAGACGGCACAATGCCAGGGCACTTCTATGGGCTAGGCTTGTAAAGGCTCCAGGGCCATTAGTCTAGTACACACCTATGAACCTATGAAATTAGCCTTATCCAGTGGGCTAAATCTAGTGGACTGTGGTCTGGTGCAATAACTCAGTTTTCTGAAAAAACAAGTGACCAGAATGAAAAGTAGGACCTGACAGTTTGTAGGGCATAGATGTGGAGGTTGTAAACAATTTGAAGTCACTCCAAAGTCAATTATAGAGACATTTTCAGACATTAATAATTGCTATTATTAATTGATAATTGTAAAGGTAAAATGAAAAAGAAAGTGTGCCACAGTATGAGACAGCAATGATGCTTATGAGAAAACAATTCACAGCACTGTTAAGTGCATGGACAAAGGGAAGCAGCCATGGTATACACTGATGACATAAAATGGAGAAAGAAGTGTAACATTTCTCCATGTCAGAGAGGATACAGCGGTATAAGGAAGAGCCAGAATATACCCTGAAATGCTGGGATAATCACTCATTCTGTGGAGAAATGGGCAGTAAGGACATTATAACTGAAAAAGTGTGGATACAGCACTTTTACAGCAGGTGAAGCTAAGAAAGATGCAAGGATGTAAGATTAGAAAGATGTGGAAAGGAAAGAAAGGGATGGATCTTGTGGATAAAGGGGAAATAATGGGTATATAATACTATTGGTAGCAAAACTGAAGGAGGCAGGAGGTAGTTAAAAAATTTTGTGGAGGCAAGGAGTGTAGAAAACTCAAAAAAGAAGACAATATCTGGTAGATAAGGTGAATGACTTGGGTGCTTGAGGTAGTTCTTTTCAGGGTATAACAGAGAAAGGAATGAATATGTAAGGACTGTAGTAGCAGGGACTTTCATAAAATAGAGGAGAGAAAACTGGAGATGGATTGTTTAGAAAAGTGGAAATGGACAAAGTGTTGGAGAGAGAGAGGGAGATGAAGGGTCAGGTGGACTAAGCGATTTAAAGATCTGCAGAACGTACTGATGTGAATTGAAAAAGGGATTCCCTTTTCAAGGAATTAGAGTTATCTGCAGACTAGGATCAATTATTTACTCATGACACACTGAAGGAATTGGGAATGGTAGAGGGGATATAAAATGGCTAAAACATCACATCCAATCTTTGATTTCCAGATATGAGGGTTGGGAGGTATAGTGAGTTGTTGAAAGTAAGCATGGATTGGTGAGGGGTGACTAGGGACATAAGGAGAGAGAAAGGTGCTTGGGGGAGATGTGTACAAGGCAACAGGGTGAAAAGCAATTAAATTACAAAAAAATAAATACAAAGGTCGATGGTGCATTTATTGATAACTGTCATTATAGTTGGGCCTCTGCATTTTTTATGCCAATACCATTCTCCTCCACCTAGAGTCATACTGCCCTCTGAACATGTTCCTGCTTTATCTTCTCTTTCCCATGTGCACTTCAGCTGGTGACGGTATATTATAACTAACCTCTCTCTTACTGCCTACTTATTCCTTCCCTCAGTAATTGGACTCATCCTGTCTTGAACTACAGCTGTTTTACTTACCCAACCAAAGCTACATCTCCCTTTGTATTGTCCTGTCTACATCCTCACTCTGCTAGTTTGTCTAAGTATTAATATCTGTGATATAGTCTAAAATCTACAAGTATAACTTATGATTCAAGGACAGCATATAATGTTCTTAAAAATAGCTGGCCTACACCTCTTACCAATTAAGTTTTGTAAGCTGAAGAAGGGGGCCATGTCTATCACAGACCATAATACTGATTTGTTTAGATACTGCCCCTTTAATAATGTCACACCTAAGTAGGTTTTCACAAGACAATGGAGAGTTCATTCAGGTCTATCTTTACAGATGGCCAGTCGGAATACACCTGGGAAAGTCAACAACTACTCACTTTTTGGTGGAAGACATATTACTGACCCAAGAGAGGAAATCAAAACTATGACTAAGGGGGATGTCAAAACTTAAAAATGCCCAACCAGTGTTCTGTTAAAATATTGACTAATTGAATTAACAGCAAAATGTGATAACTAAAAGATGACATTCTTTGTATCAACCCCCCAAAGAGAAAACTTATGTAAATTTCTAGTGGAATGAAAATTGTACTGTAGAAGACTTAATTTGAAATAATTACTACAACACAGGACTTTTAAGCAATTGGGTAGAGGTGACAATTTACTGAACTTCCATAATACCTTTAATCCTCCATTCTCAATGTTATTAGTGAATTTAAAAGTGTACGTGAATAAGAAAAAAATTTTAACTTAGCACTTAATGAAAACTAAACACTGTCAGATATGGGATATAATAAATGTCTGAGGTTAATTAAAGCAGATAAGAGAGACAGGTTAGTAATAATTAATCAAATTGATTACATCACTTTCATCACCTCTCTTTTAGGGGATATGCTGACCTATAAAGAAATGTCAGGTTTGATGGAATTCTTATTTAACACTTATACAGACATGGCTTCATTTATTGTTAAACCCAAAACAGGAATTCCATTTGGTATTTCAAAAGTTGAGAAACACGTGTCATTTCTAACCCTTCATCCAGATGTAGCTGACCCCATTATCATTGTGGCTGGATAATACACCTACATCAGATTTGCTATTTATACCATCATTATGAAAGACTTGTAGTATTCACTATCCAAGCTTAGCAACATCAGTGGAGATGTTTTGTGAGATTCCATGCTAGAATCCTGTGTGGATGTAGCTTCCTTGTACACATGCATTCCATAGGAAACTGGAATATTTTTGTCTGATAATTTTTGTCTAATAACACAGAATTTAGTTTTAATAATATTTATATAATTTGACTTTTGCTTGAACTAACTATTTCCATCTTTTTTTGTTTTGTTTTGAGTAAAGACTATTATAATAGATCAAGGATGTGCCTGTGGGGGTCAGAATTGCTTCCACTTCTGTATACGTTGTATTTTTTGAACACTTGGAGATTTATTGATTTATTGTTGTATGGACTAGGACACAAAATTTTAAGGAAATTATACATGAATTGAATTTGAACAATGACCATTTTTTTCTCCATTTTGAAATTTCTTTCTACCAAGAATAGAATAGGTTTAGATTAAGTTCTGATACATCCTTTGATGATTCTCTTAAGGGTTTTGTTGTTATTGCATAAACATAAGTAAAGGACCATATATCAATATTCTAAATTAAGACAAAGCTTAGGGTCTATAATTGCAACTTTACAAGAGTAGTTTATATTGTTAGATATGCTTCTATAAGGGTAGGACCACGTGGAAGTTGTTGTAGCATATATATGAAAACAGTTATGCACTTAGAACATGTAATTGAAAGAATTTTTTTTTTTTTTTTTTTTTTTTTAGTCTAGCATACTCCATTTAAAAAGATTTTCCTCCATGTGGCCAAACAAATCAACTTAAACTGCAGGGGGTGTTGGGGGGGAAGCAACTTCGATTGCAAAGTACAGTAGGGGTGGCAATTGATATTAGACACAGGTCACTCCACTTGGTCTTAAAGACTGACATAAAATTTAGAAGATGAAATGAACTCAAAAAATGATCATTAAGTAAAAAATCTGTTTATTTTTTAAGTTATCAGTTTATATTAATGGTCTCATCTATACATTTCTAGCATCCAGAACTATATTTATTTTTAATAATTTGCTGACAATTGTAACATCCTAAATAAAATATGACTTCTTTGCTAATGATTATGTACTTTATTCAATTGCCCTTTAATCTTGACTGCTGTTTCATATTGTGTCACTATGTGGCAATACTTATTTATAGATATATTATTATTATTATTATTATTTGATAAAAATTTGTTCACACATCCTATCATTTAACTAAAAAGTTAATCCAATTTCTATTTTTATCATGCAAGAGTTTATCAAATGATTCTAACAATTTTTGGGATTGTTTAACAAGCACAATGTGCTAGCAGTGGTATTTTTACAACAAACTGAAGGTGTTGCAATAGTGTTTGTGCTGAAGTTTGTATGTGAAAGATAAAAGTGCTTAACGTGATAATTAAAAGTTTTTGTGACCATATTTAACAAATACTTTGTTCATTTTGTTTATATATTTACACATTCACTTCTGTTCTGCAATTAGGATTTATTCATTTAGAACTATATCTTCAGATGCTGGGATATGTATAAAATACACATTTCAGATTCATCTCTAAAATTCAAATGTTCACCAGTCCAATTATACCTAGCTGTTTAACAGAATATCACGGCACAAAATTTGCTCTATTATTGCTTTGCTTTTGTTTACTGGGAAAATTACTACTGGGCAGAAAATACCTTTTCAGCAGAGCAATGTAGAGAAAAGCTCCGAAACAAAATATTAACATTAGATACACAATTACAGCAATATAATTTAACAGAAGATTACGTGTTAGAAAATTGTTCCAAAATGAATGAAAAAAAAAAAAATGCAGCATGCACACAAATGATAATTATAAGCCTAACAAGAATCCTAGTATGGTAATTTTATTAAAATTATATGGAGTTCTAATGAAAATTGGCAAACACAAATGAGGAAAACGGTGGTGTGTACCATTAACTTTGAAATGAATTTGCATATGCAGCATGTACTATGTAATATAGTATAATTTATTCAATATGTATACTAGTGTCAAAGTCCATTTAGAGGTCTCATTATCATCATCATCATCAAACCCCCTTTCCCCATTTCCTAACTGGGGGTCAGTGTGCTGTATCAACTATTGCCATCTCTCTCTATTCAATGCCTCTGTCCTGCTTTCTTTGACACACGTGCCTGACTGTTGCAGGGCTTCTCTCACACAATCCATCCTTCTTGCTTTCTTCCTGTCTGTCCCAAATCTTATTCCCCAGATTATCTTCTTCTTTTCTGCACACTCCGATACCATCTGTTCTCTTTAATCTTTTCTGCAATTGGAGCTACTATGGCTTCTGCTTTTATGTCTTCATTTCTTCATCTGTCCCACAGTGTGCATCCTACCACCTGTTTCAGGCACTTCATAGGTTCATACTAGGCTATCTGCCCTAGGGCATTTATAAGCCTAGCCAGAGTGTGTTTGGCTTTCGCCACCCATTTTAAATTAATTTTGCTATGCCCTTTTTCGAGGTTAGTATACTGTGCCTCTGTCTAACAGTGACACAGAAGTGATACCCGGGGCAAACCTACTATCTCCCATTCACCCATCAAGATTCCTCTTGAAGAGAGTCAATGAGGGACTCTGCCTAACCTGGACTGGGATTTTATTCCAGAGTGAAGGGAGCCTCTGGGTTATGAATCTGTCCCTCCAGCATGTCCTATTTATTTCAATGCTGAGGTTCAAGTCTCTCGAGTGCGTAGCTCGATGGGATTTGGATTTTCTGAGGTGTAGCATGTCCATTAATTCCGGGTTGGACATGGCTTTATACGTCAGGCACAGATCGCCTCTAAGTAGGTGGTATGCCACTGAGTAGAGCTGGAGTTTCTTTAACCGGGCAGCATATGGCATCTGTTTGAGCCCTTTGATCCTCTTCGTGAGGTACTTTTAGGGTCTTTCCAATTGCTGCAGGTGTCTGGTAAGGTACATCCCAAAAGGGGCATTGTACTCAATTATGGGCCTGATGAGGGATGAGTAAAGAGGCACGATGACCTCCCCTGATCTAGATGTGAATCCCTTCATGATTAGGTGGGCTATATAAAATGTTTTTCTAACCACTTTGGCCACGTGGTTGTCAAATGAGAGATTGCTATCAACTTGGGTCCCCAGGTCCCTAATTACTTCTTCTGTACTTAATGGATTACCACCTATGTGGTAATTTGTGGGCACTTTGTTTTTGCCAAAGTGATGACTATACACTTTTTGGCGTTTAGCTTGAGGCCATGGCTCTGGCACCAGTTTTCTGTTTCTATGAGGCCCTTTTGTAGGATGCTTGTGTCGGCTGGAGAGTCGATTATGGTGCCCAATTTGCAGTCATCTGCGAACTTGGTCAGCCACAGTCCTTCCGTGTTAGCCTGTACCTTTGAGAAATATATACCGAAAAAGAGAGGTCCCAGGACTGAGCCTTGTGGGACACCACTTGTAACTGGTTTGCAGTCTGATATTGCTCCAGCAATTCTAACCATGTGGGTTCTGTCCTTGAGCCAGTTTGCAACCCATCTAGTGACATAGGGGTTTATATTTAAGCTGGTGAGCTTATCTATAATGCCCGAGTGGGGTATTGTATCGAAGGCTTTTGCAAGGTCCAGGTAGGCTGTGTGGACCTCCTTCCCCTCGTCAATGGCCTTGGTGACTGTTTCAAAGAAATCAACCAGGTTTAAGAGGCAGGATCTGCCTTTAACAAAGCCGAACTGGGTAGGATCTAGTGTCTGTAGGTCCCCAATATCTTTATTTATGAGGTCCATGATGATCCTTTCCATAGCTTTGCAGACCAAGCTAGTCAGTCTTATGGGGCGATAGTTTCCAGGATCCGTTGAGGCACCACCTTTGTGGAGTGGGACCACTGTTGCTGTACGCCACTCTTTGGGTACATATCCTGTAGTAAGGCTGAGATTGAACAGTAGTTTTATGTTTGGGTTTAGTTCTTCTTGGAGTTCATGTAGGACGCAGCCCGGGACACCGTCTGGTGCCATTGATGCTGTGTTTTTTGCTTTGGAGAGGGCGGCTCTTACCTGAGCATCTGAGATGTCAGAGGGGCAGCATTCTGCTGGGATAGATATTTGCCCTTTTGGTGGGGAAGGGGGGTTTTGGTGGGGAAGGGGGGAATCTCCATCACCTCTAGATTTCTCAACTGATCTACCTCTACTCCCCAGGTTTCTGTACCCTAGAGTAGTACTGGTTGCACCACTGTTTTATGCACCTTACTTTTCAGCTTCATTGGCATTCTTCTGTTATATACTGCACCTGACACTGTGCCAGATGGCTGCAGATCCTCTGATTCTAGATTTGACCTCCTTATTCACACTTCCTGTCTCCTCAACCACCCCTCCTAGGTACTTGAAGTTGTTAACCCATTCCACTATTTCTCTTCTATTTCAATTCTCAGCCTCTTTTGAACAGCACCATTTGCTGCCATTTGCAACTGTCTTATCTGTACTGAGTTTCAGTCCATGGGTCTTCAGTTTTGCATTCCATTTCTCTGTCGTTTGCTGAAGTTCTTGTTCAGTATCTCCCTGTAATGCCACATTGTCTACATACAGGAACTTTGTTGATCTGCCCCCTAAGATCTGTTTGCTAATGTAATCCATCACCAGTATGAATAGCAGTGAACGTAGAGCTGAACTTTGGTGCTCATTCACTCCCACTGGAAACCCCTCTGAGAGACCAAGCACTGCTTATATTCAAGTCATTCATCCTGGTACATAGCTTGCACTAATTCTACCAATGTTTCTGGGATTTTGAACACTGCAGGGCTGCCCAAATCATCTTTCTTGGGAACTAGTCATTTGCTTTTTTTGAAGTCTAGGAATGCCCAAGTTGGAGTTTGTCTTCATCTGTTGCTTCTTCTCAACTACCTGTCTCATTGAAAACATCAGGTCAGTTGTGCTGCATCCTAATCTGAATCCGAACTGTTCATCTCCCATCTTACTTTCTGCTACTCTGTGCATTCATTTAGCAATCAACCTCTCCAGAACATTTATGCAATGTGACAGGAGTTTGATACCTCTAAACTGCCCACAGTTGTCAATGACCCCTTTGTTCTTGAACACTGACACTAGTATTCTCTCCACACTGCTATGAGTATCCTCAGAAGCCATTTATCTCCTAGCTCATCCAACATCTTTATATCTGCTGGGACCTCATCTGAGCCTGATTATTTCCCTGACTTCAATTTTCTTAATGCTGTTCTTACTTCTTCTATGATGGGCTCCTCCTCTTCTCTCATTGTAGGCTGTGTCTGGGGCAGTACAACTTCTTTGAGGTTTTCTTCATTTAGAAGCTGCTAGAAGTTCTCCTTCCATATGCTTTTAATGTCCTGTGGACTGGTGAGCAGGTTGTTGCTGGCATCCCTTATGAAGGGTGCCTGACTACCTTCTTTATCTTTCTGTATTTGACTTGCAACTTGATATAGTTTCTTTGTGCAATGTATTGATTTACTTTTCAGAAGCTGGTAGTGTTCCTCTGATGCCTTGTTCTTTGCTATTACAAATGCTCTCTCAACCTCTTTGTTAGCCGACCAGTATTCCTTTCTAGCCTGGTCTGTGTTTTCTGTCTTCCACTTTTTCTTGCATTCTTTCTTTCTTTTGATAACTTCCTGAACATCTGCATTCCACCAGCAGCTTTCCTTATGTACCTTATTTCCATACCCAGCTCAGTCACATATCTGTTCTGTAGTCCTCACATATTCTGTTTTGAGGCACTGCTATTCTTCATCAACTCCACTTATTTCCTCTTCTTCCTGGGGTGTTAGAGTCTGAGTAATTCCTTGAACTGCTGTACTTTCTCTCTAGTCAACTTCCAGGTTTTCAGCCTGGTATCTGTTGACCTTAGAACCTTCTCTGACCACTGCTTGCAGCTGATTGTGGCAGCCAGTGGTTTATAATGTGTGGGCCGACTGTTTCACTGAGGATGACTTTGCAATCACTGATTCTACCCCAGTGGCCTTTCCTTACTAGGAGAACGTCTACCTGAGTTGCATGTTGGCTAGTCTTGTTTGTGATCTTGTGACTCTCTCTCTTTCTGAACCATGTGTTGGCTACTATCAAGCCATTTGCCAGACAGAAGTCTAGAATGGCCTCTTCTTCTTTATTGCTGTTACCCTACCTTGTGTGTATGTGCATTCAAGTCACCCATTATTAACACCAATTCATATTTTTTTGCTTTATCTGGTAGGTCCTGCAACTGCTGTCTGAATGCACTATTTTCTACACTATCAAAACCTTGGAAGAGATTATGAATACTGCCCTATTGTTAGACTGGAGTCTGATTGCAATGAGTTTTTCACTAATTCTGATGACACCCCTCACTGTCTTAGTGAACCTCTCCCTCACCACAATTCCCACACCATATATAGCTTGTTCTCTTACTGAGTAGTACATTCTGGCTCTCAAGCCAAGTGACTTTGCTGCACTGGGCTTCCATCTCCTGGATATAGAGGATGTCCAGCCTCCTCCTTACCATAATGTTATCCACTTCCAGTTTGTGTCCTGTCAGTGAACCTGCACTGAGTATAGTGATTCTTAGTTCATTTTTATCAGGTTGATTGGATTTATGTCACGCTTTTGCTCAATAGAGCTATACCAGGTAAACCAAACCAAGCTGGGCAACTGAACACTAGACAGCCAGTAGGTTACTGATCCAGGGCTGCTGGGCTTCATGGCAGGCACACACTGGCTCTTCTCCCCATTTGCATGGGGTCCCTGGTGTAGGTCAGAGTAGGCCAGGTCCTCAACCATTTTATCACCATCAATTACCCATACCCATTTGGTGAAATTAGTTAATACAAGTCATATTTTACACTGTTGAATAGCTAGCCCTGCCACAGTGTCTGTGATCTCTGTTTTCCTATCATGAGGGTACCGTGTACCACAGTAGAGGCCCAAAGTGTTTGGTGTATATAACTCTTCCGCTTATAGGGCACCATGTAGAGTCTATGCTGCTGCCTACAAGTCTATTTTTTTTTTTTTTTTTTTTTTTTGTGAGTTTGAGATGGAAACACACAGCATGTTTTTTTGAGGTGGGAGCAACCCCATAGAGACAGAGGGAGAACATGTAAACTCCAAACAGGCATTGGCCAGTGGCAAGGATCGAATTTTGTACCTTGTGCATGGGAGGCAAACACCTTAATGCCAATTGGAGGACTAAGGTGGAGGAAATAGATGACTGTATTAAAGCAACAAGGAGAAAGAAAAACAGGAGTGGAAGACTGAAATATAGAGACATAAGTAAAAAATAGGAAATAGCAGTAAAGAGTGAGGAGTGACTCCTGAGAAGCAAGTGAGAGTGAAAGGCAGAATAAAAGTGTTAGGGAAAGAGACAACATTATGAATAAATTAGATGCTTTATTGGGAGTGTTGCTCTAAATGTTTGTTCCTGCTAAAATAAATTTTGCAGTTACTGCCTTTGCAAGCGTTTGTGATGCAACACCCTTATGATTATGTATAGAAAGGTATTACAAAACTGCTGGTTAATTGTATCATGCATGAGTGCCACGTCTGACAAACTATCAGCTAATGTAAATATTAGTCATGGATTTTCTACACATTCTTAAATAAGTATCATTTTCCAGTAATTTTGGTACTAACCCACTAAGAGCAGACCCACCATTACTACATAGAAAACATTGAGGAACTGTTTTCACCTCTGCAACAGTTTCAGTACATCATGATTTCCAGTGTTTGGCACTTTCCAACCAAAACAGCCTTAGACTGTCTGTAGAACTCTTTACTCCTGGATTCTTTCTTTTTTTAATAGCACAAAAGACAGCTGTTACATTCTTTCAGAGATCCAGCTGCAAAACAGTCCATGGTTTTATATTTAATTACATTAGCCTATTCAGTCTGCCCTGTTAAATGCATTTAATATTCTACTATATTCCCCTTACCCTTTTCCACCTGTCCACTGTCCTCTTAAATGCCTCCATGGATGTCAATTGTATTATCAGTTCTTGTAGTTCATTCCATGGGTCTACAACCTTCTCTTGAAAGTAGTTTTGGAGATCCAGGGAGGAGTTTCTGGATGATCCCTTTATACCAACATGACATGATTTTTCCCCACCAATATCACATCCTCCATCTCATCTGGTCTCACGTGAGATGAGTTTTAGGTCTTCTAATATGTCATCATACACTTTCATTTCCATCTTGCTGACCATACTGACAAATACCTTCTGGATTCTTTCCAGCAGAGTGATGTATCTTTCCTTATATGACCTCAGAATTGTGTGCAGTACTCAAGATACGGCCTTTAAAAATGTAAGCATTATCACTTTGCTTCTGGAATATCTCCCTTTGAGACAACACTCAGCATTATGAAAGCTTCTACTACTACTCTCTCTGCTACTGACCAAAGTACATTTCTTTGCACTGACATCACGCACACTTGTTTGTCCACTTGTTCTCTTTTCTAAATCCTTAGAAGGCTCTTCCTCCTCACTGTTCAGTTATATTTGTGTCACCAGCAAAGTTGTTGCTCCTGTTCAAATAGGTTTGAGAGCAACACACTGAAGGGAAGTGATTGCAGGCCAGACCTCTAAAGCACTAGTCACTTTTCAAATCCCTGACATTGTCACTGTCACTACTACTCTGTGAATGTTATCGTACAACCATGCACTTATCCATTCCTCAGTCTTGGCCCTACCTATTAACCATTCCAGTTGTGTTAGCAGATTCCTCTGTGAAACAGTCAAAGGCCTTGCTGAAGTCCAGGTAAACTTTATTATCTGGTACTGCTTTGTCAAGTTCCACCATAACCTATTTATAAAAGTGGATCTAGTTTAACTGACAGCTCCTTCTGGACATGAAGCCATACTAGTAACTACATCTGCTCTGCTCTAGTAATGCTATCAGCCTTTCCCACAGGATTCTCTCCATGACATTCCCTATCTCTAATGTTAAGTCTGTACTCTACTGTTTTGTTTCCTCTTCCCCCATCCCTTACAAGAGTATTGTACTTAGTCTTCTAGTATTCAGGATCTTATTGATTAGCCAGTGATCTGCTGATGATATCCAAAGGGGGCTGCTGAGGACACTGGGAGGAGCACATTTGTTCCTTTTTCTATGTTTTTCCTAAGGCTATCGATTTCACTCTGTGTTTAGCTTTGTGCACTCACTGCTCTCTCCATCTTCCCACTTTCACTTCACTCTTTCCCAGCTTGGCATCCTCTCCTTCCTTTCCTGTGTTAGATTAAAGCAAAATATTCATTTGCTACCACTGCGATTTCCATGGCTTGTGTGCTCTCCTTACAATCTTTGTTCAGCATGGCCAGTTCTGTTCCTCACCTCCTCCTTTTTGTTTTGTACATGAAAAGCTATTGCTTCTCTTTTCTATCCCTTCTGTTAACTCTCATTCAGCTTTCTTCATTTCTAACCTCAACATATTTGATGCCCCACCCCCTTTTTTGCAAAACTGATTGTACTCTGCCTACTTCACCTCCTCACCAACCTCCTTGTCTATCTCTTGTACGCACCATATTTTTCCATAATAACTAACCTTGCATTCAGCTATAACCACATTGGCCTTCTCTTTCTGCTTTTTTTGTCTTTTCCTCACACATTTGCCTGTAGCTATGAGTATTCCATTCCCTGATCCTCTCCTGTAGCCTGTTTACTCCCTTGATTTTCGCCCAGTCTACAGACTTAGCCTTGACTACTCCATCTACTGAAGCATAATCCTCTTGTCTAAAATCTCATACCATCAACATCTTCAATATTGTTTGTTACCATTCCCACCTACTTTAAACTACAGATGGACATGATCACTGTTGGCTAACAGTGACAACCATGTGACTTACTACATTGCTTATGGCTGCAGGTAGAACTCTATTCTCTCTGGTACAGTAATGGACAAGCCAGTTAAACTCCTCACACTCTAAGATGTTATGTTGTAGAGCTCAAAACCTCCCATTCTGCTGCTGCCAGATACGCCTTTGGTCTCTCCTTAACTTTTTCATTCTCCTCTCTTGTTTTGTCTTGGGATATTACACTGTATCAGTTTGCATCCCCCCCCCCCATCTTCTACCTTAACTGCTAGGGCACCTAACCTAACTTAAGTAAAACTAACAATGGTTGTCAGTCTTAGTAGTCACCTTATTAGAAGTGATTGTTGTAAAACATTTCATCTAACTTCACAACAAGTTAAGATCAAATGCATTTCGCAGTCATCATTATTTTTACTTTATAACATTTTCTGTGCAATGTCCATCTACTCCATGGGTCTAATTTCAATACATTTCAGTATCTGATATAGTTACTTCTTGAATCCCAACACATCTTTAGCATAGAATTACTCTGTGTACCACTCTCTCACACTTCAGCTACTGCCACAATGGATTCTATTACAGCACCGGGCACCACCTAAGCTTCTTTCAAAACAGCAACTTTGTTTAACATTTTAACTTTTGTGCCTCATGTAAACTTTGAACTAGCACTTTGTTCATAGTCAGGAAAAACCTTTCCAGCTTTTCAACTCTATCATATTTGACTGTCCCTTAAATATCAGAGCCAGTTCTAGCAGAGAAGTCGGCATTGTGTTGGTTTTACCTCACCTTCCAGATCAGGTTCTGCAGTCACAGCACCCTTAGCCGTGATAAGTCAATGACCTGTGCTGAGCAGTTCCGAAATGAAGTAACCCCTCATTTTCATACTTACTCTTCTTTTAACTCAAAATGAAGACATTTTGTTTAAATGTTTCTCTTAACTGCACCACTTTAGAGCAATTTGTTTCAAGGTGCAGAGTAAATCATAGTTTGAACCAGCTATAATACAACTTACTACGATAAAGAACACTGCAAAATCAATATTCAGACAATTATTTAAGCAATAACTGACAATGTGGTGTGGTGTATTGAAGATTTACCCATGCTTGGCATGGTTTAATCATGAGGGCGAAGCCCGAGTGATTAAATAAAGCCAACCATGGGTAAATCTTCAATGTACCACAACCACAGAGTCGGTTATTGCTATTATACAGTGACATTATTTAAGGAAAAAAATACTTACTTTTCTTAAATAATGTCTTTGTATAACGGTGTATTACTGTTCTTCCACCGGTGGTGGTATACTGCTTCCTTGTGCTGATGTACTGCGCATATATATATATATATATATATATATATATATATATATATATATGGGTTCCCTATGTTAAACCGACGGCACGGAAGGTCAACACGCAAAACACAGACGCCAGAAGAACAACGAAGCAGATGACTGACAAGCTGTAATCCTGACAGCGAAAACACCAACAGGGGTAACTTGTGAGCGTGACCCGGTAAGTGTGCGATAGTGAGGGACTTAGGGTTAGGGTGCAGGTAAGGTAAGTGTGCGATAGTGAGGGACTTAGGGTTAAGGTGCTGGTAAGGTGAGTGTGTGATAGTTAGGGACCTTAGGGTTAGGGAGCAGGTAACGTGAGTGTGCGATAGTTATGGATCTTAGGGTTAGGGAGTGGGTAAGGTGAGTGTGCGATAGTTACGGACCTTAGGGTTAGGGTTTGGTTAAGGTTAGTGCATCGATAGTTTTGTGTAAGGTGTAGTGTAGGTTTTTAGGTTGTTGGTGTGCTTGTTTTGTGTGTAACAGTGAACTTTTTGTTTTGTTAAGTGTCGGGATTGTGGTGTGTCAAGCATGTGAACTTTCGTGTTTTTGAGGTTTCGTTCTTCTGGCATCGGTGTTTTGAGTGTCGATCTTCCGAGCTGTCGGTCTAACACGTAGGGAACCCATATATATATATATATATATATATATATATATATATATATATATATATATATATATATATCACACACACACACACACACACACACACACACACACACACACACACACACACACACACAGAAACACAGTATCCTTTTACACAGACTAAGATCAATAGTTGCAACTTAATCTTTCTGCTTAGCTTTTACCAAAAAATAATTTTTGCTACTTTACAACAGCGAATAGTAATTTAAGTGGGTTTTACTATATAACTGAAAATGATTTTCCCAGAAGGAAAATTGTTGATATATTGCATTGATTAACCATGCAAACTCTTTATTAGTTGTTATATATAAAGTTGTGACTTTATAAAGCAAGTGCAGTAGTTTAATTGCAATAGAAGCCCTTTTAAAATAAATGGTTAGGTGTCTGTGACAGCAGTATGAAAGTGATCCAACAGTGGTACTGCAAATGTTACTACCATAGCATTTATCATAAGGGGGAGGGGAGATCCATGCCTTAATCATATGTATCAGTTAATGTCTGTCTTACCTTGACAAGTAAGAGAAATGTGCAGTCCAGGCAACCAAATTACTAATGGGTTTAAACAAGAACTGCAAAGTATTAGACCTAATTTGAATTAAAATAAATAACCATTGTATTCTAATGTACAATAAGTATTATTCACTGTGTTAAAGATATTTGAGAATTTAAAATAATATTGATTGTAAAAACCTTTGCCTGAAACAATGACTGACTGCCCTTATTTCCTCTAGCATGTGTCATCAAACTCCTTTAGGAAATGTTTTATTTTATATAAGTACTTTTTTTTCAACCATGAAGAGTTCTGACAATTTTAGACTGACAGATCTAGTAAAATGTGCATTTTTCTGACTCTACCATTCACTCAATGCATGATTTCCTCTGAAGGGAAATTGTTGATATATTGCATTGATTACCCATGCAAACTCACACACACACACACACACACACACACACACACACACACACACACACACACACACACACACACAGAGACATAGTATCTTTTTACACATAATGCTGTTTAATTTATCTCCATTTTTACCACTCTGAATTCATCTGGCAACCAACTAAATTCCTGCTTTCATGTATATATTCATGTTACTGTAATCAAACCAACTAAATTCCTGACATATGTATATATTCTGTATATATTACTGTAACCACTATGTTTCTACTTCTGTACCAGTTAATGTTTAATTTTTTTTCTGCATTTATGTTCTTGTCGGAGCTTTTCTCCCTGGGCCTCCACCGAAAATGGGCTCTTTTAGGCCCAGTGGACTTTCCCAGTAAACAAATGCAATAAATAAATAAATTAAAAAATAAATAGATATTCAGTAGACATAATATACAAAATTTGAAAATATTAAGAGATAACACCTACCCAATAATACATGCAGGCATGTATCTCTCTTGCTGGCAGCCCATGTTTAGAAGTGAACTCAGGGTGTTAATTGGTTTGGCTGAGGGAACAGGATGAAGCAGCTAGTGACCAGTTCTCCTATCCCTGAGAGAGGGGTAAAGGAATGTTGATGACCATGTGACCTCTGGTGGAGGTTAAGAATCTCACATATCAACCTAATCAGTATTAGATGGAGCAGTGAAGGCAGTCTTTTATTATTGTACTATCAAATGTCTTCACAGGGATTCTGACCCGCCCCACAATATTTGAAAAGTCACTTGGCTTCAGAAACACAATTTCCCATCAGATCACACACTGTAAGGAAAATATAGAGCCATACTGCAAGTACCTTTTTCTAGTGGGGGGACACATTCAAGGTTTCAGGCATGGAGTGACTGGGGGCACCCAGGATGAGGTGTGAGTGGACACAAAATGGTACAGCATGATCTTGCATGAGGATGGGGAGGAGAAACAGAAGATAATGGAGACTGTTATTTTAACTGTTTGCCTTTTTAGACACTGAAGGGGATATTCAGAACTGTGGCAACAAAGCTTTAGTTATATTGATAGGTATGCTGTCTAAGGAATGTACATATCACATAATATATGTAAATAGGATAATGAAGCTAAAGATCAGGACAAGGAGATGTATAACTTTATTTATTTATTTGCAGTTTGTTTTCCAGGATAGTTCATTGGGCTACAAGGAGCCTGTTTTCAATGGAGTCCTAGGGAGAAAAGCTCCAGAAAAAAAATACAGATACATAGGGAGGAAGTATGAAATCATAGTAGTACATAGTACAGCCAAGTACAAATACTTAGCATGTGTACACATATCCATTTTTCAAAGTGTTAACATAATGCAAAAAAAGGAAAAGTTATACAGTTAAAAAAATTATTCAACAAGAATCATTCAGTTGAATATACAAAAAAATAACGTCACAAATGTTTTAATACCTGACAAAGATATCTAAATAGACTGGACTTAATATTGACAATCAGTAATACAAATGACTGTTTGCTATCCAGTGAAGAATTTGCCACACAGGGTCAAAAGGTTAAGTGTTCTTTAAAGGCTGTGTAACTTGTACAGCTGCATTACTGGTAACAAACAGTGTCATCCTAGAATTTCTAAATGAGCTAGATATAAGAACTCAAGAATCCCAGACTTGGATACAATTTGTTGCAAAGGATATTAATGGTGAATCAAAGCTAAAGAAATGTATACTTTGTGAATATTTTTAGAACTATAACCACAAGGGAAAAGCCTAGAAAACATCCATGTGAAAACATATTAGATAATGGGGCATGGAAAAAAAAGGAAGAAAGGAATGATAGCATACAAGATTAAAACACTTATGTTTTCAATATGGATCCCGTGCAGAAGAATTAGGGCACACATATGTCTAATTGAATGCCACTGTTTACAAAGGTACAATGGAAATATTTTAAGTTTAGGTGATAGAATGTTTAAGGGCAATTCAACAAAGAGATGAATAGATGAAGTGATTCTAATTTCTGAACAGGTGAAGTTTTTCAGAAGATGTCTGATTATTAGGTGAAAAAATATGAGCTATACATGATGGCTTGCTAAAAAAATTATGAAATAGAAAGAAAATCTCTATAGTCATGATAAATATGGGAATAAATTCCATAAAAATGAAACATTAACAGAAATTGGGAGGCAGATTGCAAAGATGCCCTCTATAGCTATAGAATCCCATAGAATGATTATTTTCGTAGAACTACTAGTCCAGTAAGGACTGTCACATCAAATACTGTATACAAAAGGTTTGTAGAATATATATAGCAAAAGCTATACATATAGACAATTATACTAGAGTCCCTAATGAGTAGTAGTTAATGTCAATAGATGACCTAGACATGTAAAGCATCTCAGCACAGAAATTTCTGACTAAGTAAATCAGTTAGTAACCAACTTTTTTGCCTCAAGTTACAGCAACAGAAAACCCAATGTACGACTTACATTTTTTAAAATTTTCTGTTTATCAATGCAAGATGTATTGAATATAAAACTGAATTGTAGTACAAACCACTATAGAAGAGAGTTTGATGGATTTGGGAGTAATTACTGAAACCTGGTATAGGGAAGAAGATTGATGCCATCATCTTGTCTGGATATAATTTTATGAATCAACAGGAGACTTGGTAAAGACAGAGGAGGAAGAATTATAGTATTTTAAAAGACCATGTAAGGGTCTTGGAAGAAATCTTTTTTTGCTAAAAGTAACAATGGGACTGACTTGGTTGTAAAAGTCACTGACAGTTGCAAAACAGATGTGCTGAATACTTAATTAGACATCTGATAGTATCCCAGAGGAGTTTTCTAGGTTACTTGAATGTTTATATTTATTCAGCCAAAGCAAATACAGAATCATACTGGGTAAATCTATCAAACACTGCTTCAGGAGAATGTTTTTGTGTGCTAAAGCAAAGCTGAAATTAGATAGTAAAAGATTCTTCCAAAAACAACAATATCTGCATATAATTTTTATCACTAAATCTTTAGTAGACTTCATTTAAAGGGGTACTGTCAGCTATGTTAAACAAAGATTATGCCGTTATTTAGATTACATTCTGTTTCTTTTATTTACCTTCAGATAGAACTTATAATAAGTTAAAAATTAAAAATTTTACGGGACATTTTATGTGTGGATAACAGGAAGGCTACTGACATCATACAATCTTAATAATGAAAGACCAAATAAGACATGAAGTGTCACAGAAAACATGGGCTATTCTTTAAACTAAACTCCATCAGTATAAATCAAGGGTACCAAGAACAAATAAAGTTGAAAAAATACTGGACTGACTTCTCAGGAATTCACAAGTAAATATAATTATAAAACGATGATCTATAAATTAATTTTTAGTAGTCTAACAAAAGGAAATTAAACAGATAGCTGTCACATAAAATTCCTGTAAAATATATGAGAGAGATTTCTATGAGCATATTGTAGTGGCTGAAAGGAAGCGCATCAATCCAATCATATTCAGAAATAATAAGAAGTGGGCTAAGACTCCTGATGAATTAGATAGTATGCAGAGGAGTCTTCAATCAACAGGAAGCTACATGTGTGAGGAAAGCTGCACCCAAAATTTGAATAAGGAAGAACAATGGTGCTATTTGAGATGTTGATAGATTACCACAAGGGAAAAAAAATAACTGTATGAGTATTAGGTATTTATGTGTCCCCAATTTTTAAAACAAGACATTTTTCATGTAGGTGTTTACCTAATCTCATGCCAATCTTACATCTTCTTTCTGAATTTGATTTATAAAAAAAAAACAGTCTCAACACTTGCATAAGCTATGTTATCCAAAGACTAAAATATCTACCAACAGTCAACAAGTCCTTAAAGTTTAGATGATTTGATCCAACACTAAGAAAACAATGTTATACTTCCTTACATTTAGGCATCCTAAGGCCCTACTCACATGTTCTATTCATTGCTCCTTTCAGACATAACACTTTGAATGGCCATTATCCTCTCTGCAAATGTGATTTCTTTTAATAACTAAATCATCAAATACAGGTGCATCATTTCTGATTTGCAGAATCTTCTACATTAATTCAGTAAGCTTCAATACCATTAATCTCACTGTTTTCATCATACGATTTTCAGCTAGCCACTGATGTACTTCCACAAATGAACCATGTTGTTAACCATACTCTTTGTCCTTACTCTAATGTTGTTTAATCATTTCTTGTTCAGTTTAGATTTCTTCCTTTTAGCCTCCCCATTGTCTCTTTCTGCTACAATCATCTTTGGAAGAATAATGTCATTTTCCTTACACTGAATGTTTTGTGATTTTTGCAATATTATCATTCCTTGTAATTTGAATATTGCACATCAAAGTTAAATATTCTTTTTTTTTCTTCCGAATTTTTTATTGATTTTCCAATAACAATCATTTAAACAACAAATTATAATAAAACTATATACAAATTTTACAAAGGCCTCAAGCACTGTATAAAATGTTATAAATGTAAAGAGGGGTACAATATTCATTCATTCATACTTTCAATGTGACTAATTTGGTGGAGACAAATCTAAATTCAATGACTGAATAAGGGATAAAACGTTTGTCCAGGGGTTGTTAGTCCATTTTCTGGGATATATTCTTGCTTCTTTAACTTTTATTTCCATCGATGCTACTTCAACCAGGAGGATCTTGAAATCTTGTAAGGTTGGAATGGAGGATGACTTCCATCTTCTTGTAATACATTTTTTGGCTACTGCTAGAATTGTCCAAAGAAGATACTCATTTTTGTTATTCAATACAATAAATTCATTTACATTAAGAAAAATTAATGATTTTGATAATATAAAGGAATCAGTAAAGATGGCTTGGAGAAACTTTTCAACATCATTCCAAAATTTCTTAATGCAAGAACAATCATAAAAGATATGAGACCAATTGGCCTTGCATTTTAAAGAACACCTCCAACACATCTCCTGCTCTGAGGAGCTAAATTTAGCAATCTTACTAGATGTGTAAAAACCTCTATACAAAAATTTCCATGAGAAAATTTTTCATATTTGTAAGTTAGAGGTTAGTTTAAGAGAATGTAAAATTTTTGATTTATTCGCATAAGTTAGGGACAATGTGCAGTCTTTAGTGATAAAATCCCAAAACCTCTGATTAGGAGTAGTCTTATAAGTAATAATAATTTTATACATTTTTGAAATTAAATTTTTCCGATGGAGTTCACCATAAAGTATTTCATTCATAACAGTTATGCATTTAGGTGGAGAACTAAAGGAAGAACTCTGTATTGTTCTGCATAAATCTTGAGTAAATGGAAGCAGACTATTTAGAACTAGCCAGTCTGATGATGGTAGATCATATTCTTTGATCAGAATTTGTGTATCTATGGTAGCTAAATATTTTCTACAATGTAGCCAGCATGTAAAGATTTTCTGTATCTAAACTAATATTATCAAAAAAGTGTTTTGTATCTTTAAAGGGGGATAGAAGCTGGATCCATATTTTAATGTCAATATTGTTATTTACAAAGCTTCTAAAGGACTTATAAATACAATTTAAGTAATCTAGATTAGTGAATTTAATAGTATTATACTTTATATTAATACAAAGTACATACCAAAGCTTGTTACTTAATTCACTTGATTGTAATTTTTTTTATTAGTTTATTTTCATTTAGGATGATACTTGTATGTAGAGTTTTCCAAGCTGAAGAGTATTTGGGCTCTATCCAATTTAATATTGTTTTTAGGTTAGAGGCTTTGATATAGGATTCTAAATCTGGGAAATTTATTCCTGCAAGCTCCCATGGTCTGATATGATTGGTTGGAGCTATTCAGTTTTTTTTTGGGTAACATAGAAATTTTAATAGAGTTTTGTTTATTTCTTTTAAACGTTTTTTACTGGGTAATACAGAAATAGAAAGAGCTATGTAATTTATTTTTGGCAATAAGATCATTTTAATTAGTTGTAATCTGTCTTCAAATTCTAGATGCAATTTATTCCATTTCTCTATGAGAATTTTTAGTGAGTTTATAATGTTTTTATAGTTTATGTTTAAAGTTAGGTCTATTTTTTCACATAGGTCAATCCCTAGATACTTCAAAGAAGAAACATGTTTCCCAATTATTTAATTATTGGTTGAATTAGTATTATCATTAGAATTTTTTTATTTAAGAGCATATGATTAGATTTAGAACTACTAATTTTAAGGCCAGAAATATAGTAACATTTTTTTGACTGGCATATCTAATTCTTGTAAGGATTCTTCAGAATTTATTAAAGTAAGCAAGATATCATCTGCAAATAACATTATCTTGGAATTAAATTGATTATTTATATTTAGGCCTATAATTTTAGGATCTGACTGAATTGCCAAAGAAAGAGGTCCTATTGCTAAAGTGAATAAAATTGGAGATATTGGGCATCCCTGTTTGGTACCTTTAGTAATTTTAATTGACTCTGATACAAATGGACCTAATTTTACATAAGCTAAATTATTATAATAAATATTTTTTATAAAAGTAATGAATTGAGTGGGGAATTTATATAATTCTAGAATTTTAAAAAGATAGTTCCAGTTTAATGAATCAAAGGCCTTCTCAATATCAAGAGTGATTATAAGAGCCTCTTGTTTGTCTCTATTTAGAATATCTGTAGTAGTTATAATTCTTTGAATATTATCTTGGGTATGTCTGTTATAAATGAATCCTGTTTGGTCCTCCGAAATTAGATGAGTTAATGATTTCTTAAATCTGCTAACTAACATAGATATTAATAGTTTATAATCATTGTTAATCAGGGAAATTGGTTTATATGATTTGCATAAATGGGAGTCTTTATTTTCTTTTAATATAGGAGTACTTGAGTATCTCCATTAGGGAGGAATTCTACCTTGTAAATAAGATTCATTTAGCCCTTTATGTAAGAGTGATATAGCAGAAGGTGGCAGAAGCTTATATATTTCATTAATAATGCCATCAATACCCGGTGATTTATTATTTTTGCTTTCCTGAATTTTCGCAATAATTTCCGTCAGAGAGATTTGTTTCTGAATCTCATTAATCAAAGTCTCTGGTAGATTCTTAAATACCGGGAAGTTCAAGCTGTGTTCTGAGAATTCATGTTGAATGTCTTTGTTTTTGTACTGTTCCGAGAAGTGATACTTAAAAGCATCCAAAATATCACCAATATCAGAAACTTTTTTATTATTTCTCCCTTCATGGAGTATACTCACAATATTATTTTCAATAGAGTTCCTTTTCACTCTCAGTGTTAAATTATGCATGTATTTTGGAGCTACAGAGAAAGAATTTAATCTTAATTTTTCTTGGGCCAAGTTGGTTTTATGAGTTAAAATGTCATTATATTTTTTGTTTAAGGATTCAATTTCTTTTATCTTATGTGGAATGGTTCTAATATTATCTTTATTAATTAATACAATTCATTTTTGTATATTTTGTATATCCCATTCCTTCATTTTATTATTAAACCATGTGATAATTTTGCCATATAAGTAGGCTTTCAATGAATCCCAAAATATTACTACATTTACTTCGCTGGTTAAATTTGTATCCAAGAAGAATTCTATCTCTGTATCAAGCCAAGGTTTGAACTGTTTCAATTTAGTAATATATGCTGGTATTCTTTTAGTGAAAGATAATTTTTAAAATCAGTTTGAAAATTAAAAATAAGTGCATTATGATCAGACATAGGGCATGGGACTATTGTAAAGCATGATATTTTTGTTTTTAGATCTTGGGATATAAATGCTTTATCAATTCTGGTTTGAGTCCTATATCTAAAATCACAGTGGGAAAATTCTAATAAATTATCATTTCTAAGATAAAATAAATCAAATAACTTTAAGTTATCTACCCATTTTTTAAGATTTTTCCCTACAGGAGTATTACGAAAAGGTCTCTTGTTACTAGTTTCTGAGTCATTCAGTAAATAATTACAATCTCCTCCTACAATCAAACTACCCTTAGAATTGTTAGTGAAGAGTTCTAAGTGCTTTTTAATTGTTGTTACCTCAATTCCCAGAAACCAAGAGACATTGACCAGTGTCCAAATTCTATTTCTAAATTTTATTATGATAATTGATAAGAGTCCTTCCTTATCTTCATAATTATACAAAATTTGAGGAGAGATAACACTTTTCCTCCATAGTGTTAGAACACCTCTGGTCTTTTTGGTAAACGAGGAGTTGGATAGTTTTAAGTATTCGTTCGGGTTCCAGCTAAAACTATCATTTATTTTGAAGTGGGTTTCTTGTAAGAATATTACTTGTGCTTTATTTAATTTCAAGTATTTTAATAGGTCAAGTCTTTTCCCTGGATTATTTAATCCATTAACATTTAAGGAAAGAAAAATCAAATCCATCTTATTTATTTAATGTTTTAAAGTATAATAAATGTGATAACAAAGTAATCATAATATTTAAGATTTGCACACCCTTCTTGGAAGAATTATATTTAAGCAATAAGATGTTGTTTCCCAATGTAAAATACAATTTAATATCAGACTGACGCCTAAAAAAGAAGAAATATTTAAAGCTAAACTTTTAACAATCAGTAAATCCATTAACTGACATGGAATGTAAAACATTCCTAATCTGACAGGAAAAAAAAACAGTCAGATTAATCATCACTTTTTGGAATAAATTTGCCCAGCTTGAGGCTCCAGAGTATACATTTTATGAAGTTCTATAGATTAATTGACATGAGCGAACATCAATATATTGATGTAATATATAGTTTTATTGTATCTAGTACAATTAAATCTCACTAATAAGCCTTTGTTTGATTAAGAAATACATATCCTCATTTTTGTATGAATTATTATATAAGTGAAGAATTAACAATTCGATAATAAGCATGTATAGATAATATTTATCAATTAAAGTCTCAAGAGCATCTGGATACCTAAAATTTTCAGTAATTTAAAGATAGATAAACATAACAGTATTAATCAGGATAAATCAATATAGTATTAGATCAGCATTTAAAGTATTTATAGTAATAAAAATTACATGCAACTAATTGCCAAAGCATTTCTCTTACTATGAGGTATTATGTGATTTTCACTCCTCTATATAGCAATTTCACATATTTCATTATTGCTACTAGATAGTAACAATATTACCATAATATAAACATGAACAGGACATATGGAAATGGAATGTATATTTACAAATGGTGATGGTTGACAGAGGAGATACTACCCAAGCAGTTCCTATCTATCACAAACTCAAAAAGTTCATATAGCCATGGAGAGATTCCAACAGTAACTAATAAATATAAATTTACTTTCTAACAAATTATGCAAAGTTTTATATAAAAAAGTATGTCTTAATAATACATCAGTAATCGAGTAGTCCTTACTATTGTGAGGTTAAATTTGGTAGAGTTAACAATATCAAACACAATTAAATGTAAGATTCATTACTTACTCAAGCAAAACACTTCTTTTTTTTTCTTTTTTCTTTCTTTCACCTTTCTCCCTCTTTTTGTACATACATATTTATCTCTTTCCTCTTTGTTTATTTCCTCTTTCTATTCCCCTTTCAGCTTCCTTTTAATGAAAAGAAACATTTGCTATATTATCCTTAGCATTATCATTACATTTCTTATATATTGATTTGAACATTTGAACACTGCATAGCGAGTCTTTTGCTACAACATACTTGGACTTCAACCTTTTACCCAGGTCAGCCTTAGTGACCTAGTTAACTACAATAATACTGTGTTTGTGTATAAACTTTGTTCTCGTCATAGTAGTTGTTTCCTTTTATATACATATATATATATATATATATATATATATATATATATATATACATGTTCATAATCCTCTAGGGCTTTAACATTTTGAAAATAACTCAACTTCTTTATATACCAACTGCAGGATGGAGATTAATAATAGTAACATCACTGAGCATGGTTAAGCAGAAATTTATTAATATCTTAAATATTTGTGACTCATGGGCCTGCCCTTATAACAGTTGTAATGTATATTTCCACAATGGCTCCTTTGTAAAGTACAGCATAGTTCTACCAAATGGAGTAAATATCACAAATTAAATCTGAGAGAGCCTGAGTCCAAATGTGAAGTGATGATACTAGTAAATTATTTTATATGCTCTCTATGACTGTCCTTTCCATTTAACCCACTGAGAGATTTTAAGCATGGGTAGTTTAGATGTGTTAGAGCAATTTGTAACTAAATATTTATGCTATATTCTAATAATTTGTCCCCAAATAATTTCCTCGACATCCAGGACTGATGACAGATGTGTATACTTGGCATGTTTAGTTGATTATACTTTGCTGCAAAATGTATAGCTTTATCAGACTACTACTTTAATTAAAATAAATTGCACACACTGTATAAACAGTCTTTACTACTGACTGCCATTTACATAATGAGCAGACACTGCTACCCTATAATGGTCAATATTAACTTGCAAATGAAAAAAAAAACATTTCAAATAATTCACATCTGACTTAGGATATTGTGACTTCTGAAATCTTACTTTGCATTTTTTTCTTTATAAATTTCACTGATGCCAATTAGTCTAGATCAACTACTGTAACACATCTAAGCAAATAAGACATTGGAGCTTTTATTGTTAGGTTTGCACAAATGGTGTTCTGGCCAAGTTACCTTTTTAGATTTTTTTTTTATGATGATGATACAATGGTCACAGTAAGGTGGGAAAGCCTTTAGTGCAAATATTCTCACAGGGGCATTAGTAAGCAGCCAGTTTTGTAAAGGGTGATCTTTAGTAAGTGGATTGGATTTAGTACTATAATGTGACTTTCTGGAAGAAATGAGATCTTGTTTAGGTGAGTGTCCAGGGATCTCATACAGTGTATGCCCGAATAGATATTAAATCACCTATTGAGGTGCTGTCATGTCAATTCAAGGAATGACATTTTATACAGAATGTAGTGGCTTATTTGAGTCATTGTTTGCTATTATTTCAGGTGGTGAATGAATGTCCAGCTGTCAATATGCGCAGATTTATTTCTGATATTGTTAATACTAAATAAGTAATTTTGATACTCCTACAGTAATATTTTCATAAAAGGGATATGCTTGAACTTTGTATCCTGTATTAGAATGATACTGATAAGGAGCAGTTCCATCACTGTTGAATAAATTAGTCTATCAATTAGCATAGGACATTAAAGCTAGGAGCTGTTGATGAACTGTTTTTTTTTTGTAGTCCAAAGTTTTTCTTTCATCTACTGAAAGCAGATAATCAACTTAATATTCATATAAATTACAAAGTATTCTGAAATACGATTGTTAGGGAAATATTTAACTGGTATTTCTGATGGTATTATAGGTATGTGAAGCCAACGTTTTGAAAGCTGACTGTGGATTTTATAATACTGTATGTGTGATTGCAGCCTGTCAGAATACTTCCCAAGCACTCAAGGAGATTTATAATGTAGCAGTGATGTCATCACCATTTACATAGTCCCGCTCTGGTAACTATGGAATTCATTTTCTAGTTTATTTTACTTGAATCAAGTTAATAATTATCATGGTTTCTAACATTTAGTTTAATGATTTATTGGTATGACGTTCAAGCAACTACGGGCTGTTAAATCAGCGAGACAGACAAAGAAAATCCTTGTTTCACGTCAGCAACACTCGTATAGCTGACGGATTTTTAACACAGTGCACAAAGGGAATTCAGATAAGCTTCATAATGTTAAACAAGCTCAATTTATAGACAGGCACAAGAGTGCTTGAGTGAAAAAGAGAGTAGAAACAACATTTTGAATTCAGTGCAGTGCTCATGATTACTTTTCTCATGAAAGAGAGAAAAGACAGTTTAGAATGTTAAAATGCTAAGCTGTAAATGGGATCGAGAAGAGAAAAAAAATACCATAATATGCTGAAGTCTTATAATGACACGATGCTTGAAACATTTTCAAAAAAAACAAATAAATAAAATACACCAAGAGTTCCTTGCGTTGCGTACCCAAAACCAAACACTAAAATTTTCCACCTCAGACTACCAAACAAGCAGACAGCTACAAAATTACCTGTTTCAAACATCCTCCTACCCCACTTCTCTCTTCCTCCCTTAACAAGTAAAAAAAAAAAGGAAAGACAATTCAGTAAGCAAATGAACACGTGTGCAGAATTCCTCTAGTCATATATCTTTGGCATCACTAGCAATTGTATCTAATAGGAATATAGCATTATTAATTTTAAGTTGCAAGTTTTATAAAGACATATGTAAGATAAGTAAAGTAATGATACATACTTCTTTAGGTCTGGGTATCCATAAACATTTTATGACTTAGCTTGATCTTTGAGAAAATTAGGAAGTCTAGTGACTTTGACTCCAGTTTCATTTTCTTCTTTCTTACATCTGTCCAGTTGTTTTTCTCAGATGATCTTTTAAGGGTCATAGATGGTGTCCAGTCCATACCTTCTGGGATTGCGATGATATTATTGTTTTGAATAAAAGATACAGCTTCTTCTATATTGTTGAAAGATCTCATCTCATTCTGATGATAGATTTTGATTTTGGCTGGATAGACTAGCTGTGCTTTAATTTTATTTTGCTTTAAAAGCCTTACCAATGGCCAAGAGCTTTTTCTCATTTCCAGTACTCTTATGGAATAATCATTGTCTAGCCTTTGAAGGACAAGGGACTTTTCCTCCAAGCTGTTCTCAGAATAAGTTCTTTATCTAAAAAGGACAGAAACTTCAGTACAATAGATCTTGGGGAAGCATTAGGGGAAGAAGAAATATGATTCCCTATGGCTCTATGTGCTCTCTTGATCCCATAGGACATACCTTCTTTTAAGTCCAAAAAATCAGGTAGCCAGGAAGTTAGGAAGGAAATAATATCTTCTCCTTCTGTTTTTTCAGGGAGACCAAAAATTCTAATATTTGTTCTCCTCTCCCTGTTTTCAATGCCATCTACTTTATTTATCAGCCAGTTATTTTGTTTCAGTATGGTCTCACAGTGGGATTCATCTTCTTTAAGCCTTTTGTCTATGTAATTCAGTGAAGTTTCAATGTTCAGAATTTTGGATTGTTGCTGCTGGAGTATTTCCTTCAGGACATCAGTTTGTTGTTGACAGTTCATCTTTAAAGTTTCAAGGTTGTCAGTAAATCTATCCATTTTTAGAGACAATTCCTGGAGAGTGGTAGAAATAGACTGGATCTCCTTCCTTAATGTGGAATCAGCATGTGAAGATTCTGAGTTGCTCATCTCTGTTCAATTGTATAATCATTAGTTTTGACAGGATTTTTTTTAAGAAAAGACTTCAAAGTTGAGAATCTAGTAGATTGTATATTCCCAAATAGGCTGTATAACTTTAAGGAGCTAGTGACAGAATTTTAAAGTAATAATTTTCCTGTTTCTTAGTAGCTGATGCGGAGCTCAAGAAAAAAGCTGTTACCAGTTGGCCATCTAGGCTCCGCCCCATCAAAGTTAAATTCTTGAATAGCTTTATATGCATTAATCAGTTTATTTTCCTCCTAGTTATTTTCTGTGTTCTTTTTCTTTTCTTCCTAAATGCTGTGAATTCTCAGGCCTCTGTATACCAATATCTTTTTTCACTTTAAATTGTTTTTATTTATTTTGTAAATCATTTAGCCATACATGAAAAACAGAATAGAAAGATACATGTTTTGATTACATTTGTGAAATAGAATCCATGAAATTGTTTACAATAAACATATTTAACTATAATATGAAAAAACTAAATTATAACACAATAAGTAAAAATATAACTTCAAAACCTAAAAAAGAAAAACTATTTACAGTGGTGCCTATACAAAACAAGTGATACATTTTATATTGTTGTAAAATGCTTTTATCTTAGTGTATACTCATATCGTTCTCCAATATTCCCATTACAGTCTGACAGTTGTAGTATAAAGTAATTCTGCTGGTTCTATTCTTTAAAGTAGAAATTTCCATTTGTCCAACTGTAAAGACAATTTTTTTAAATTCATTGAATGATGGAGATGTAGCAGATTTCCAATTAGCAGTGATAATGTTATGCGCTACAGCAAGTAAAGTCCAAAGAATTGAAGTTTTTATTTATTTATTTATTTTTTTTAGGAACACATTTGGCTATGGGAGAGTTAAACAAAACAAGACTTTTGGTTAAATGAAAGTTATCATTAAATGCAATCTGGAAAAAATAATCAATGTTATTCCAGTACTGTCTAAGACTTGTACAATTATAAATAACATGCTGCAAGTCTGCTTTTATTCCACATCTCCAACATTCCTCTTTATCTGTAAACATTAAAGCTAACTTGTGTGGGGTAAAAAATCTCCCATATAAAAATCTATAAGAAAATAAATACCATTTAAGTGACAATGTAGTATATTTTGAAGATTTAAGTTTCATTTCTTTATCTTCTTGTGTTGGTAGATGTCCATTTATTGATGCAAAATAATTCCAATATGATTTTTTATGATAGATTTTTTATTAACAACTTTATAAATATTTGACAGATAACCGTTACCATGGAAAGGATGATTAATAATGATTAGTATGTATTCTATTAATTTAGATTTATTCTGTCTGACAGATAATTGCATTAATTCTCTATTATTTACAATATATTGTCTCAAAGTCTGCAGGGATAATCACATATTTTTATCTATATTACATTTATTATTTGACTGACAGAAAGAATCTTGTCCCAATCCAACCATTGATCCCAAAATAGAAGTTCCCCTTGTTTTAATATGTTATCCTATGAATTTGCAATGTTTCCAGATTATTGGGTGTGAATGCTATAGGAAAAGTAGAAAATAGCCAAGAATTAATGGTATTTTCTTTATTGAGATTTTTTTTTTAAATTTGATATTGTAAGATTTATATAATTGGATGGGATTGTAATGGTTTTGTTTTCTAATATATAATCCTTAAGCATCCAGTATAATGGGGTGTATAATACAGATAAATGTTCCTGTATTTGATTTTGTGTAGCTTCTAGCCAAATCTGCTCTTTTGTTTCCATATAGATGTGCAAGAAGGATTTAACCATAGTGTTATGTTTTTAACTATGGAGGAAAGTATGTAAGTCTCTATATCAGGTAAATTTATTCCTCCATCTTCCCAGTTAATTGATTATTTAATGCTATTCTGGGTTTGTTTGGATACCATAGGAAATATAAAATCATTGTATTATGTTTCTGTATAAACTGTTGAGGGGTAGAAATTACTTGTATTAGGTATAATATCTTGGGAAAAATTATTGATTTGATCAGATATGGCCTACCTTCCATTGTAAATATGTATTTATTCCAATTATCCATCATTAATTGTATTTTATCTAATATTGAATTGTAATTAATTAAGATTAGATCCTGTAAATCATCTGAAAGGTGAATACCCAAATTTTGAAGTCTGCCATCTGTTACAACATATTTGGTGAATTTTTTATTTATATGTTGTTTTTTTTTTTTTTTTTTTTTTTTTTTATTTTCATTAAAATGTAGTCCAGAGATGCATTGGAATATAAATATTAATTTAAATAGGGGTTGTATGGAATTATTAGTGTCAGCCAATGTCAAAAGTATGTCATCTGCAAACATCTGACATTTTAAGTTTAATGTTATAGCTATTTCTATGCCTTTAATTTTAGAGTTTAATCTGATATTATTTGCAAAGGGTTCTATCAAAATAACAGAGGTGATAGGGGGCAGCCTTGTTTAGTTCCTTTCATAATATTAACAGGCCCTGATCTATGAGATCCTAACTTGACACAAGCTCTGGTATTTTCATAGATAGATTTTATGAGAGCTTAAAAGCTCATCAGAAATTTATACTCCTCCAGAACTAAGAATAGATAATTCCAGTTAACCGAGTCAAAGGCACTGTCTATATCTAGGGAGATTATAGTCATATCTATATCTTGGATTTTATTGTGGTCAATTAATGTTATTATTTTTTTAATATTGTAGGTATTTCTTCCTTTTATAAACCCTGTTTGATCTTCATGTATTAATATGGGGAGGAAGTGTTTAATTCTGTTTGCAAAGATTGCCATAAACATTTTATAGTTTATGTTTAGTAATGTTATGGGTCTATATGATTTATAAAATCTTTCATCTTTGGTTTTATTGGTGGGGTTATTAATGAATATTATGTCTTCTCTGACTGTAGTGTATACTTTTAAAAGTAAAGATAAAGATGGTCTTGACATTAATTTATAGCTTTCTGGTAAAATAGCTGGTCCAGGAGCTTTATTTGTTTTAAGCTTGCTAATTTGTGATTTAAGTTCTGCCATTGTAATTGGTTTATTAATATTTTCTATTTGTTCTTGTGTTAATCTAGTATGGATATTTTTATTAAGAAATCTTTTAATCTTATTAGCTGTAAAGATCAAGGGATTTGTAGAATTAAGTGTGTTATAATGGAATCTAAAAGCTTCTAGTATATTATTCAAATTGGTAGCTTTCTTCTTAGTATGGGGGTTATAGATTTATTTTATTTGCTTAGATTTAATGATTCTTTTTTAGTTCTGTTTGCTAGTTGTCTTTATCGGGATTCATAGAGTAATAATTTAATTTGATTTTTTTCTAAATTAATCATAGCTTTATGTTGAAGTATCTCCGTTTATTTATTATTAAGTTGAACCAATTCTGATATTACATCAGAATTTCCTTTTTGTATTACCAATTTGATTTTATCCACTTTATTTTGTAGTTCCATCATATCTTTACTCTATGCATTTATTTTATTAATATACCATGATAGTATTTTACAATAAGTATATGCTTTTAGGGAATCCCAAATGTAGACTTCCGACATATCTTTAGTTGTATTTTTTTCATTTATATAAAATTCTTTAAAATCTTTCAGTTTTGTTATATATCATGGTATTCCAGTAATGGGTATTGATTGTATGGGGTCAAGTTAGAATTCAAATATTAATGTGTTATGGTCTGATAAGGGGCAGGTTATAACTTTAAACTCTTTTAATTTTGTTATTAAACCATTTGATATGTATACTCTGTCTATTCTAGAGTTAGTTTTATGTCTATGTGAATAATAGGAAAAAATAAATTTGGATCTACAAATGTATTGATATTTTTGCTAATTGCTGTGTCTGTGAACTTTCTTAGAACTCTTGCTGTAGAAGATTGTTTCCCTTTACATTTTGTGTCCATATCTTGTTCATCCATAATACAAGGTCTCCTGCCAGTATTAAACTACCTTTTGTAAAGTGTATTATTTCCTCTAGATGCTGGTTTACTGTGTCTATTCCAACTCCCGGGATCCGGTATATATTTATGTATACATTTTCCTATTTATTTCAATTGATACCAAACAAAACATTCTAAATAATCTTGATAAGCATTTATTATTTTAGGAGCAATCAAAGTGTTTTTCAACAATATAGATACTCCTCTCCTTTTCTGTTTAAATTGAGAGTTTGCCAATAAAGTATAGTTATTAGAATTTAATTTGCCCTTGTCTTTTTCTAAAAGATGTGCTTCTTGAAGAAATACCAAGTGTGGATTATGTGAGTTTATATAATTGAACAAACTTTTTCTTTTAATGTTATTATTTAAACCAGTGACATTAATTGACAAACATTTCATGTTTTTAGTATGACTCTGAGGTTATATAAATGTATACTTGCTTCTCTTTTGAACATTTACACATGTTACTGGAATATCACATTATGGTATATTAATAGATTATGTATTTTTGTAAAAGGCACCAAGATTCCAAGTAATATAGAATTTTTAAGTTTAACTATTTTACATATATATCCAACAATTAACAACATGAGGTATAATACCTCTTGCCCGAATAGTTTAACTACCCAAGCAGTTTAAGACTGTTATGTACTTCTAGCTCCCTACCTAGTTACTTCTGTAAATGTGCTGACGTTGTTGTAAATGTTTTAAAATTCAACATGTGTCAAGGTGTAAAGAGCTTTGTAACAGTTAAATAAACTCTAATTAAAAATGTCTTAGAGCTTAAGTTAATTTACATAATGCAATACACATAAAGTAAGGATAATATCTTTCTACAAATATAACATTCATAAAAATAATATGCATAAAGAGTACATATTTCAAAACAGATACATATAAACAAATAATTCAGTCATTGTCAAGTTCATGTCAAAGACATTAGAGGTTGGTTCTTGTTACAGCTTTTACACTGGTAAGTCCTTTCAGATTCAGTTGTGGCCTATTGTAGCCTATTCAAAGTCTAATCATATAATTGCTATACTTGTATACATTTAGAATGAAATGTTATGTTACTATGCAATCATGTGATGGTTATTTCTCATTTAGGTTTTCTGTCTTTATTCAATATACATAGTAATTTCAGTGCATCCTATACTTTTTTAAGTACTAGTATTTGAAAGTGTGTCCATTAATTTACTATTTTGCCCTGTTTAACTCATAAATTTCTATCATCTTATCATACCAGCTTAGGCAGTCTGCGTTTTCACCCAGAGTACCTTATTTAAGAGATGATAAGTAATACTCTCCCATTTTCTATATTAGGAGTTCTGCAATACATAAGTTTGCTTCAGATATTCAAAATTCATATATGTCTTGGTACTTGGTATAAGCTTATTTATGTTGTTATATTACTTTATAATGTTCACTACCTATCAAATTAATTACAACCAAAAGAGCAACTCCCTATACTCTTGGTATAGGATTCCTTTTTCTACCAAGACAACATCCTGGGTGATACTGTATATTGACCGTATATGATTTTAATAGTTATATATAAATGTATAGATTCACTCTACAAATGTCTCCAATCATGGATGCAGGTGAGGTATTAAAATAATTGCAGGGTTTTTTTAGCTAATGATAGGAAAGAAATAATGCAGCATATAAATGTGTTTATGATTTAATAGGTAGAAAGAACTATGATAATGCTATTATAGTACTATAGTATTTACTATAAACAGCTTTATATAAGTTCAGTAGCAGTTGGAACTTCGAGGGCATAAATAACATTTGTTGGAGGGGTAGATATGTACCTACAAATCCTTCAAAAAATGTGTGTTAATACAAAATCCTTTATTTTATTGTCCCTCCAAGCTCACAACAGTAACATTGAGAGTCCATCTCAGTTTTCAGAACCTTGCCCCCCCAATTATTTTTAGCTTTATCCAGATTTCAAACATTAAGATATCAACAAGTATATTTGAAATTGCAGGAACTGACTTATTTGGTTCCTCACTTGTCAATCATTTATTAAGTGCCTATGGTCCACAAATGCATTGTTTTCAAGTTGTATACAATAGTAATACTAACCTCATAATTTGTGTATTAGAATTCAGCTAATCTTGCCTGTGTGTCTTCCTTTACTCACCCCCTCTGTCTGCATTAAGATAAATGTTTATATTTAGTATATTCTTAATCATTCAATGTTATGATGACATTATTATGATTGAGCTGTGTTATTGCAAGAACAGGGAGGGGAGAGAATCAGAAAATATTATTTAGGAGAGAATCAGAAAAAATGATTTAGAACAGGACTTTATCACAAAAAAAAATACAATAAATATACTATAATATCTTCTGGCTGCAATCAGAAAGTATAGTTCCCCATAAAGCTATCTGTCTACATTGGGAACAAGGACTCTGCTTTCATTTGTTTAAATCAGGTGTTTATGTGTTCTATAGCTTTAAACTTATGTCTGCTTTACTTTAGCATTTGTTAAATGCAGAGTTCGTATTAAAGTTCTCTTTTCTTTTAATTTATATATTAGTGAATACTTTATTTTGTTATTAGAGTTTGTTTGCAACTTTATTTTTTCTTTTAAAGCTTTGAGCCATTTTATTGTATCAATTTCTTTAAACACTTTATAACCACAACTCTGTGAGCTGTCAAAACCACCGGAAGCATTTGAACAGGCTCGTAGTGGCTTCTAGTGACAAAATAAAAGCTTCACTAGAAATGCTTTATTAAGTATTAAAGGTTGTTTTCAGCTTTATTTCTTATTTTAAGGCTACAAGCCATTTTATTTTGTCATTTTATATCAGCTCTCTTTTATCTCGACTCTGCGAGCAGTCAAAAAGCTCCAGAACATCTAAACAGCTTCATAATGGCTTTTAGTGATAAAATAATAGCACTGTTTCAATGGGAGTGCTTTATTTAGGTTTATGAGTTGTTTGCAGCTTTATTTCCTATTTTAAGGCTTCAAGACATTTTATTTTAGCATTTTCTATAAGCGCTCCTTGATCTTGACCTTGAGAGCAGTCAAAAAGTGCCAGAAGCCTTTACACAGGCTCATAGTGGCTTTCAGTGACAAAATAACAGCACTGCTTCACTGGGAAAGATAAATATGGCTCACAACCATGGCGGGAAGCTAATTGTGCTCAAAATTGTCAAAGGAAGAAGTATGCCTCATGTTGACACATTATTTTAAAGCATACTGTTAAAATCTTTTAAAACTGAAGCTAATTATCATTTTATTTATATTTTATCGGCTAGAATCTGCCCAGAAGCCAAATAATAACACGTCTTGCTCCAGTCATACAAGGCATAAAATACACCAAAATATTAATGAAAAGGTGTATTTAAACTCAATATTCATAAGTTAACCCAGTGAAACCAAGCAAAACAATCATTTTGTAATATTCAGACACACAGCTTCCATAGTTAATCAGTTCTAAGCATATATATATATATAAAAAGCACTGAATTCAACAAACAAAACCTGCATACTGATCATATAACAGGAGCTCTCTTTTCTCATTTTTTTAACAATGCATTCAATACTAAACAAGTATATAATGCTTTTAATATTTAGTGTTTAGTCTATTCAAATTAGCATAACTGTTCCATTTGAATTGTGTGTAAGGTTATGTTTCATAATTAGCTTTCATTTTTCCCTTTTAAAATGAAACTCTCTTTTTTATTTATATTACTAATGTAAATATTTCATAGGAAATGCAAGAAATGTATTTGTTAGTTTTGAGGTACTAAGCTACTAACTGAAAATGGTACCTGTTTTAATAGATGACTTTCATAGTAGAAAGTTTAGTTGTAACACTTTGACTTCTTGTCTAAACATTTTTAAAGTATATATACCTTATATGTTTACTTATCCTTCAGTTTTTTTTTCTTTTGTTCTACTGTTTTCCAACTGTTTTGTTTTTTAGCATTTCGTTTTGGAGTACTATTAGTCCAGTCCACTGCCTCCACTTGTGTAAAAACATTGTTGTTAGATAAGTATTTTGTTGCTAGTTCCACGGTTTCAAATATTGTTATACCCTCTGGAAGGAAAAACATTGTCTTTCTGGAAATAATAGATGTGTTTTCAGTTGTTTCTTCTTTAAGGCTTTTATTAAAGGGAGGAATTCTCTCCTCTTGGAAACTACAGTTGTAGAGTAGTCATTGTCAAATCTGATGAAAGCATCTTGGAATTTAATAGGTGAATTAGTCCAGGCATTTCTTAGTATAAGCTCTTTATCTTGAGTAGAAAACAATCTTACAATTATAGACCTTGGCTTGTTTTTTGATGTAGATGTGTTTTCCAATGCTGTTAATGATCTATGAGCAAGTTCAATACCATAGGAAAGTGTATCAGGTAATTTCAGTATGTCAGGCATCCAGGATGTGAGAAAGTTAATTGTCCCCGGCACTTTTCTCAGGTAGTCTATATATCAGGATGTTGTTCCTCCTAGTTCTGTTTTCTAGGTCGTCTAATTTTTCAAGTAGATAGGTGTTTTGTTTTAATAAAAACTCTGCTTGGTGTTCTTCTGTGAGTCTAGAGCCCATATTATTTAGTGATTGTTCCATAGATGATATCTGTCCATTTTGTTGCATAACTATTTCTTGAAGTTGTTCCAGTTGCTGGGAACATTTGTCCTTGAAAGTATCCAGTTTATCAATCTTGTCAATTTTTAATGACAAATACTGGATATTAGATAACATTGAATGCAGTTCCTTCCTGAGGGAAGATTCCTGTGATGAATTTCTTAGATGACTCATTCTGAAGTGCTGATGGTGCTTGTTTTCTGATGCTTAATTAAAGAGGAATGTTTTGATGTCAGGTAATAAAAAGTTCTTTAATATATGCTCCAAGGTTTTAGAAGTTGATTGATTGTAAAATAATCCTCAGTTTGTTTTTTAATTCTTAAAATTCCTGTCAGAAATAGTATTGAGGTAAGTGAGCTGAGAGATTCTACTGCTATCAGTTCACCATCTTGGTCATGCCCCTGTAAACTCCTATCTTGAATTACAAAAGTGTATTTTGTAGTAGCATGGTTAAGAGGGATAGAATTTTCTTAAGTAGCAGAGGACATTTCCTTTCCTAAATGTGTTCTGTTTCATTATACTCAATATAATTTATCTCATTAGCACAGTGAGTAATATAAATAAAAACAGTTTTCCAGGCTGTGCTTACTGCACAAGTACAATCATCCTCAGCACTCTGAATTTACTATCATAATAGTACACACATCATCCAACTTTTGGCATAGTAAATACACATTTCTAATTATATATCTATATGCATATCTATATAATATGTATTTATTTAACAGGAGGTATGGGATATATATATATATATATATATATATATATATATATATATATATAAAACATTTAGTAAACTGGACAACATACTTATGCTTCAGCAAATCACTGATGGCATACACATATGATACCTCAATTCTCAGTGGCAAACAATTAATGAAAAAAATTGAAAAAAAAATATGAAAATCTGTAATCATAGAAATTTCTTTGGATTGATGATCCAGATTAACCACTTTGAAATAGCCACAAGCAGTGTTTATAAAATCTGACTTCAAAGCATGCCTCATATGGGTGCATATTTAATCCAGTAAAACAAAAGCACAAGAAAGTATCTTTCAGTGAGATAAGGGAGGTAAAGTGTTTATACAAGTAGTATAGCAAGCAACACAATAAGACATCACATTTTATTAAAGCTTATCTTTGCCCTATAGGTCTTCTTCATCTGTTTGTTTTTGGCCTGCTGAGATCTATACTACAAGCCTGCACACCTATATATCGAAAATGGGATTATTTCCAGTATTAAGGTTCTAAAGAGACTGAGATTTACATTAGCAACAACTTGGAGATATACCCTTTTGTTGATGTTTCATGGTTATTCATGCTTAGCTCCTTCAAGTGTGGTAAGCAGGTAGTTGTTTGTGCATCCTGTAAAAATGGGATGGACTAACTCATTAAAACTTTGTTTGGATGGATATGGCCTAACTGGCTCTTGGTAATGTATATGATGGAGCTGTCCATTTATTGCTTGTTGGATTACAACCAATAATTTACTTTCTTTGATTACTTCTTTGAATTTGCAGTGCCTATACGCAACATGGATATTATGTAAAACTTTAAAATATACAAAAGAAGTAAATTTGTTATATTTAATCAGCATTGTGACAAAGATATTCATTTGTCTGTTTGCAATGTTGATCTTATTAACTGCGGTGGTTTCCCTTTACAAGACATGTGGAACATGTCTATTATTTTTTTTTTAGAATGAAAGAGCTGAGTACACAATATATAAAAAATATATAATGGAGGCATTTTATTTATTTATTTTTCACAACAGGAAGGGGTGTGAAAGTGAGAATAATGTTTATTTATTGTAAAAACTCCTACTATACTGTAACTTGATGGTAGTATAAGATATAGTAGCAATAACTGATGACGTGGGTATGATATATTGAAGATCTACAAACGGTTGGTGTGGTTTAATCATGAGGGCAAAGCCAAAGTGATTAAACAAAACCAACCATACCACACACCATGGAGTTGGTTATTGCTATTATACAATGACATCATTTAAGAAAAAAAATATTTACATTTCTTAAATAATGTCTTTATATAACAGTACCATGGTGTTCTTCTATGTTGTTTCCTGATTTGAAAGAAAAAAAGTGTAACCTCCTGACAGTTTAGAGGTATGAGAGAGACAGGAAAATCAGGTATGTTTTAGTATGTAGAACATGCCTGATTTTTTTTGTATTTTTTGTTGTCTCGTATGTACCTCTCAGTCTTTTATTAAAAAATGGGAATATGTGTACATTGTCTGAAGGAAAGAAAGTCTGAAACAGAAATGCCTGTCATTATTTAGTGACTTTGTTCCTCGTGATTTGTCAGCGAAAACCATTTTTTATGAGGAATGGTGTCACTAAATAATGATGCGCATTTCAGTTTCAGACTTTTTTTCATTCATACTAATGCGTGTCTGGCACATAATAATAGAAAAAAAAGTCTAGCCGCTCAGTGATACTTTAGTTGTTGTACTTTTAACGTTGTTATACTCTCGATTTACAATGGGCATGTTGGTTGGGCTGACCAATCAGCATGCTCCTTTTTGAATGTTAATGGACAGTCGTATAATAAGAAATTTAAATTAAAAAAAATAATAGTATAACACACCTGATTGAAAAAATTTAAAGTTCTTAAATCAAAAACACATAATGACCCATTGTAAAAAATGCATCTCCTGTTGTATTAACTTAAAAATTTGCTAAACTACTTTATGGCAAGCTTAATAAAAACATTTACTTTTGTAGTTTCTCATATTGAACAGTGATGCAAGAAAGACAAAATAAAGCAGGATGGTTTGAGGCAAGATCTTATGAAGCCCTGCTACTCAGCAGTGCATGACTATGCCCTCATGTAAGCAGAAGTCATACAGCTTACAACCTGTTCATTGGAGGAAGTTTGGCTTGGGTGGAAGGAGTCTACTGGATTAAAAGATTTGCCATTCCATAAAACAGATGTCTTACCTTCAAAGAAAATTAACTGACAAGAAGATCTTCAGCATATTTCTTCCAGTGTTCCTCTTTACAAGGAATATTCCTAATTTTGGGTCTTAAAAAGTTCATGTTCATAGGTTTATAGGTGTGTACTAGGTCAATGGCCCTGGAGCCTTTACAAGCCTAGCCCATAGGATTACCCTGGCATCATGCCACATGACTTTAGTTCCCAGTGCCTCTGTTGAGTAAGCCACTGGAGTGATCCCCGGGGTGAATTTTCTATTTCCCATCCACTCATCAAGATTTCTCTTGAAGAGGGCCAGTGAGGTGCTCTGTTTGATATGCATGGGAAGGCTATTCCATAGCATGGGCAGTCTCTGGGTTATGAACCTGTCCCTCCATCACATTCTGTTGACTGTGGTAATGAGGTTGAGGTCTCTGGAGCATGTTGTGTGGAGGGATTGGCATTTCTTTAGATGTAGCATTGCTAAGAGAGCTGGGTCAGACATGGCTTTGTATGTCAAGTAGAGATTGCCTCTAAGTAGGCAATATGAGACAGAGAATAGTTGGAGTTTTTTAAGTCTGTCCATACAGGACAAGTGTTTAAGACCTAGGATCCTCTTTGTGAGGTACTTTTGCGGCCTCTCCAGTTGTTGCAGGTGTCTAGTGAGGTACATGCCAGATGGGGCATTGTACTCGATGATTGGCCAAATGATGGAAGAGTAGAGGAAAACAATGACCTCTTTCTTCCTGGATGCAAAACCTTAATAATGAAATGTGTTACATAGAAGGACTTTCTGACCACAGTAGCAATGTGGTGGTCAAAAGAAAGGTTGCTGTCACCCTGTGTTCGCAGATCTCTTATAACACCTTCTTTGTTCAGTGGACTATTATCGATGTGGTAATTCATGGGAAATGGGTTGTTCCCAAAGGGGATGATGACACATTTATTGGCACTGAGCTTAAGGCCATTGTTCTGACAACAGTCATTGGTCTCAGTGAGGCCTTTCTGTAGGATGTCAACATCACTTGGGGAGTTAGCAATAGCTCCCAACTTGCAATCATCTGCGAACTTTGTCAGCCAGAGATTTTACGTGTTGGCCTGGACTTCAGAGAAGTAGATACCAAATAGGAGAGGACCCAGGACCAAACCCTGTAGGACTCCACTCATGACTGGTTGGCAGCCTGACTTGGAGTTAGCTACTTTCACACTGTGGGTTCTATCTGTGAGCCAGTTTGCAACCCACCTAGTGATATAGGGGTTGATGCCTAGCTTAGTAAGTTTTTTTTATGATTCCTGAGTGGGGAATGGTATCAAAGGCCAGATCAAGGTAGGTTGTATGAACCACCTTGCCTTCATCCACAGCTCTGGTGACTGACTCAAAGAAGTTGACCAAATTGAGCAGGCATGATCTATCCTTCACAAAACCAAACTGTGTGGGATCCAGAGTTTGGAGATTCCCTACATCCTTGTTTATTAGGTCCTTGATGATGCTTTCCATAGCTTTGCATATCAGACTTATCAGGCTAATGGGGCGATAGTTCCCAGGGTCTGTAGTCGCTCCTCCTTTGTTGAGAGGGATGACTGTAGCAGTGCGCCATTCGGTAGGGACAAAGCCTGAGGTGAGGCTGTGATTGAAAAGGGCACACAGGTGAGGTGCCAACTCTCTCTGTAGTTCATGTAGAACACAGCCAGGGATATTTTCAGGTCCTATAGAAGCTGTATTTGTGGCCTTGGATAGTGCTGTTTTAACCTGTGCAGCAGTAATACTGGGTGCCTGGCAATCTACTGGTATTGTGATTGGTCCTTTGGGGGGAGAGAGGGGTAAAGTTGGCACTGAAACTATCGGCCAGGATATTGGCAATATCTTTTGGCTCGGTATAGGAAGTACCGTTGTGCAGTAACTCAGAGAAAATCTGGGTATTGCCGTGGAGATTCTTTACATAACTATAGAAGGCCTTGTGATTGTCTTTACTATCAGTTTCCTCCTTCTGTTGTACAGTGTGTTTATGGCAGGGGACCACCAGATTGGCTTCCTTTTTTGCAGGAGAGCATCTTGGTTCTATTGGGTATTGCGAGATCCATGCATTTCTGTATGTGTTCATACAGTGTATTGGTACATTATTCGGCAGTCATGCAACTATTCCCCATTTGCATGAGTGCCGTGAAGTTAGCCACCTCTGTTTTTAGGAGCCCAAAGTTAGCTTTGGAGATGTTTTTCAAGGTGGTTACCTTTGCGGGGGGGATGTGGATTTCCAAGGTGATTAATTTATGATCGGATATAACCAAAGAGGAGTTGACTATTGGTGTAGAGCAATGGTCACCCATGTTAGTAATAACCAGGTCAAGGATATTGCTACCTCTAGTGGGGGTAAGAATGAGCTGGTCCAGGGCATTAGAATTAATGAATTCTAGGAAACACTGGGCAAGTGTATTGGTACATGAGTAGTTTTCCCAGCTAATGGAGTGGTAGTTGAAGTCACCTAGTATGAGAGTGTTAGGTTGGACCCTAATATTCTCCAGAGTGCTTAGGAACATAGAGTGTGAGTCTTGGGACATGGTTGGGGACCTATAGCAGGCTATGACCTGAATCGCTGTCTTACCCAATGTTAGCTGCACCTGAAGTATCTCTGATGCATTATGTTGGGCTACCAGTCTGGAGGTGTGCACATCCTTTATGAATATGAAAATACCACCGCGTTTGGAGCTTTGGTCCAAGTTCTGGGGCCGAAAGGTGTGGAATGAGTTATAGCTTGGTAGTGCAGGGGTGCCTTCTGCTGCCTTGAACCAGGTCTCTGTTACAGCACAAATGGCAATGTTCTCTATTTTAAGGAGTGCTTTGAGCAAGTGCATTTTGAGATTTAGACTTCTAGCACTGAGCAGCATAACCCTCAGATTACATTTGTTTGTAGCTGTTACAGTGGTAATTTGGTCTTTGGAACACTGCCTAAAAAAGGCACTATATGGGGTGGCAAGAGCCTTGGCCAGTATCCGGAAGCCCAGGGGTGACAGATGCAGGCCATCTCTGGCAAAGCATCGAGGTCCATCAGTCATGTCATCCCAGGCAAACAGATACTGGATCCCCTTAGAATGACACCAGAAACTTAGCCAGTTGTTGAAATCAATAATTTTCTGCTTGTACTGTGGTATCATTCTGGGTGATGGTAGGATGCTGCTCAGGGCTAGGGTCATACCTGCCTGGGCTACATAATCCGAGAGCTCCTCCATGTCTCTTTTCATGTAGTCCAGGGAGGTACATCTCAGGTCATTCACACCCACATGTACAATGACAGAGTCATATCTGTACCTGTTGTTGAGGGACCAGAGTGCGTGCGTTATGTGGTGGATCCTGGGACCTAACAGACAGCTAACTGTTACTTTCTCCTTATTCAAGCTAGTGAGTGGGACATCAGTGTACCTCACTATCGAGTCACCTATGACTAGTGTGTTGGGCATGCTGTTTTGCCTTAGGGGCTTTGGTTGAGTGGCATACTGTTTAGGAGAGTTATGTGTCTCATGATTAGTGTTGTGTTGTGGTGGACAAGTGCTTTCTGCCTTGGAGGTCTCTGCTGTTTAGGTAGATTTTTATTGAGAGCTTCTGCGAAGGTGGGTGTGTGGGTTGTGTTTTTATGTGAAGGCAGTGCTGGTGTTCCTCAAAGTTCCACATTGAAAGGGTCTGTCACTCATTCCATGTTAGGAATTTTTTTAGCTGATATCTATGGTAAATAGTAATCATATTAGTTCATCAAAAGAACTTTTCATAAGTATAAAGCAGCACATTTTCCCATCTTGAGTGCATGGATTGTGCTATCCCTAACAGAACCAAGATGGTATCCTCCAGAAAAAGAAAGCCAATCTGGTGTTCTTCTGCCATAAACAAACTCTACAACAGAAAAAAGAAACTGTTGCAAAAAAGAGTAAAATCCTATGATTGGAGGAACTCCCTCGTTAGCCTCTGTAAGAAGCTGAGATCCCTTATAAAATCCTCCAAAGCTAGTTATGAAAACAATTGTAATTATAAGGCTCCTATGTGCAAGTCTCATAATTACCAAAAATGACTATAAAAATGTAGGTGAACAGCAAACACTGATGTTATCCTTGAAAGCTTTCTTATTTTTGTTTGTTTTGCAGGAAGGCAATCCTCCTCTGTCTTTCAATATGAGGAGGAAAGTCCCCCACTCTCTCTGAATTTATATATACCATCTTAGAGCTCACCATATGTTAGAGACAAGATAATGTTCCCAGAAAGAGGAGAAATAGCAATATTGCTCAATGGCACATTAGTCTTTCTGTTCCAGGAGTCTTAATAACGAGTTTCAGAATATCAAATGGTTACCCGTTAAAATCATTGGCTATGTATGGTTGCTCATAAGATCAGAAAGTAGGATACTAATGTTTCAATGCCCTAGCTTTAAAAAAAAAAGAAAATTCAATTTGCCAATGAGGTAACTTATAGTCTGTTTTAGATAATCTGGGATAGGATTCTTAACCATGCACTAATGATAGTTTACTGGTTTAAAAAGAATTTAGATGGTAGGTAACTAATACACACGTTCTACCTGGTCTCAGTGTTGCTGTGAATTTTAAATGTTTCTTAAAAGCTAAGTTTCTGAAACACTAGTGTGTCTTTTAGCCAGTGGTTTTTAGAGCTTTCTGTCAAATGACTTGATGGATCTATTTAAGTGATCATCAAGTCATTACTAAGTGGAATACAGTTTTGTGCTTCCTTTAGTAGGGACAGATGCTTTTTGTTGTTTTGTATAGCTGAACATTTGTCTTCTACAAGCAATGAACTATTATTTGACCTCCATTTTTGTTTATTTAAGATAATACAAGCAAGCCAAATCTGAGGGTAATGCAACTCAATGTGCCATTGAGCTACTTAATGCGAGAAGTCTAAACCTCAAAATGCATTTACTCGAGGCACTCCTTAAAATGGAGAACATCGACATCTGTGCACTGACAGAGACCTAGTTCAAAGCTCCAGAGAGCACCCCTGCATTACCAGGCTAAAATTCATACCACACCTTTCGGACACCTAACCCGGACTGAAACACTAAAGGCGGAAGCGTGTCCATATTCATTAAGGATATCCACACCTCCAAGCTAGTTGCTCAGTAGAATGCATCCGAGATTATCCAAGTTCAGCTAACTCTGAGCAAGACCGCAATCCAGATTGTAGCTTGTTACAGACCCCCCCACCATAGCCCAGGATTCCCACTCCTCTTTTCTTGATACACTGGAAAATATTAGGGTACAACCCAACACCCTAATAATGGGTGATTTCAACTACCCCACTATTAACTGGGAAAACTACTCATGTACCAACTCTTTTGCTCAACGTTTTCTGGAATTCATAAATTCCAACGCCTGGGATCAACTTATCCACATTCCCACCAGGAGCAGCAATATCCTAGACCTGGTCATCAGCAACATGGGTGATCGGTGTTCCACATCAGAGGTCAATTCCTTGTTGGTCAGATCCGACCACAAGCTAATCACCCTAGACATCCACATCCCACTTCCACCCACATTAAGGAAACAACCGTAAAAAATTTCTTCAAAGCAAACTTCACACTTCTTAAGACAGAAGTGGCAAACTTCACGACACCAATGCAGATGGACAATAGAGGTAAAACTGCTGAATCCTACACAAATGCACTTTATAAACACTTACATGAGTGCATGGATTGTGCTATCTCTAACAGAACCAAGATGATATCCTCCAGAAAAAGAAAGCCAATCTGGTGTTCTTCTGCCATAAACAAACTCTACAAAAGAAAAAAAGAAACTGTTGCAAAAAAGAATAAAATCCCATGATTGGAGGAACTCCCTGGTTAGCCTCTGTAAGAAGCTGAGATCCCTTATAAAATCCTCCAAAGCTAGTTATGAAAACAAAATTGCCACTGATTCTAAAGACAACCACAAAGCATTCTATAGCTATGTCAAGAATTTCAGTGGCAACACTCAGATCTGCTCTGGGTTACAGCACAATGGCACTAAATATACAGAACCAACTGATATTGCCAACATCCTGGCAGACAGGTTCAGTGCCAACTTTACCCCCCTCTCACCACCTAAAGGGCCCATCTCTATACTGGAAGAATGCAAAGTTCCTGTAATCACAGCTGCACAGGTAAAAACCTCACTCTCCAAAGCCAAGAACACAGCATCCATGGGACCTGACAACATCCCAGGCTGCCTTCTATATGAACTACAGAATGAACTGGAACCCCATCTAAGTACCATGTTCAGTCATAGCTTCACCTAAGGCTTTGTGCCCATTGAATGGTGCACCATGACAGTTATTCCACTCCACAAAGGGGGAGCCACGACAGACCCCAGGAACTACCGCCCCATTAGCCTGACGAGCCTGGTCTGCAAGGCCATGAAACGCATCATCATGGAACTCATAAACAAAGACATTGGAGATCTCCAAACACTGGACCCCAAATAGTTCGGGTTTGTAAAAGGCAGATCATGTCTCCTAAACCTGATAGACTTCTTTGAAGCAGTCATCAAAGACATAGATGAGGGTAAGGTGGTTCACACAGCCTATCTAGCTCTTGCAAAGGCGTGCAACACCATCCCCCACTCTGGAATTATAGATAAACTCATTAAACCAGGTATAAATCTCTATGTCACAAGATGGGTTGCCAACTGGCTTACTGACAGAACCCACACTGTGAAAGTAGCAGACTCCAAATCATACTTCAGCCCAGTGACAAGTGGAGTACCACAGGGTTTAGTCCTGGGTCCTCTCCTGTTTGGTATCTACTTCTCTGAAGTACAGGCTAACACAGAAAGTCTTTGGCTAACTAAGTTCGCAGATGACTGCAAACTAGGAGCCATAATCAAAACTCCTAACAATGTGGACATCCTGCAAAAGGGCCTCACTGAGATGCCTGCTGTCAAAGCCATGGCCTCAAGCTCAGTGCCAAAAAGTGCATTATCATCCCCTTTGGTAAAAATTCTGTACCCATGAACTACCACATAGGCAGTAGCCTACATAACACTGAAAGTGTGATAAGAGACCTTGGAACACAGATGGACAGTAGTCTCTCCTTTGATAATCATATCACCACAGTGGTCAGGAAATCCTTCTACGTGGCACACCTCATCACAAAAGGTTTCTCATCCAGAAATAAAGAGGTCATTGTTCCCCTCTACTCATCACTCATTAGACCCATTATAGAGTGCAACACCCCTTTTGGCATGTACCTCACAAGACATCTACAACAACTGGAAAGGCCGCAGAACCTCACAAAGAGGATTACTGGCCTGAAACAGATGCCCTACGTAGACCATCTAAAAAAACTCCAGCTTTACTCCGTCGCATATTGCCTACTCAGAGGCGATCTCTGTCTAACATACAAAGCTATGTCAAACCCAGAGCTGATGGACATGCTCCACTTAAAGAAATCCCAATCCCTCCAAGCTACATGCTCTAGGGACCTAAACCTTGACATCACAATAAACAGAACATGTTGGAGGGATAGATTCCTGTCCCAGAGACTTCCCATACTCTGGAACAGACTACCTATATATGTCAAACAGAGCTCCTCATTAGCACTCTTCAAGAAAAATCTTGATGATTGGATGGGAAATAGGAAATTCACCCCGGGGATCACTTCTGCATCTCTGCTTGACAGGGGCACAGGAAAATAATTTTCTTGGGTGGCGAAAGCCAGGGTACCTTTTTGGCTAGGCTTATATAGGCCCTAGGGCCAATAGCCTACTACTTACCTATGAACCTATGAATAACTACTACAGATGATGGTACAGACTGAAAATTCATATATGTGTGCATGCATATATATATATATATATATATATATATATATATATATATATATGTATATATATATATATATATATATATATATATGTGTGTGTGTGTGTGTGTGTTTGTATATATATATATATATATATATATATATATATATATATATATATGGGTTCCTATCACTTCATCGAACTGTGTATTCACCGACACTCACCTCTTCGACACCAATCCATCGACGTTCATATCATCGACAATTCCGGTAAGCGTTCTTCCCCCTCACAGGACCCATGGTAGCGCTTCTTCCTGTGTAACACCGATCAGGGTTTACGTGGTTCCGTATAATTTACCTTTAAAGCGCTACCATGGGTCCTGTGAGGGGGAAGATCGCTTACCGGAATTGTCGATGATATGGACGTCGATGGATTGGTGTCGAAGAGGTGAGTGTCAGTATACACAGTTCGATGAAGTGATAGGAACCCATATATATATATATATATATATATATATATATATATATATATATATATATATATATATATATATATATATATATATATATATATATATATATATATATATATATCTAGATATATATATATATATATATATATATATATGTATATGTGTGTATATATACACACACATACACTAGTATATATGTTTATATATATACATATATATATATATATATATATATATATGTTGTTGTTGTTGTCTTTCAGCTTTTCCCGGTTAGGGGTCGCCACAGCGGAACTCCGGTCCTCTAATGATTGGCAGTAGATTTTCATGAATGCATATATATATATATATATATATATATATATATATATATAGATATATATATATATATATATATATATATATATATATATATATATATATATATATAGATATATATATATATATATATATATATATATATATATATATATATATATATATATGTGTGTGTGTGTGTGTGTGTATATATATATACACACACACACTAGTAGGCCTGTGTTCATAACTTAATGTAAATGCAGATCGGCATTTCTGACTTTTACAAATGTGAAAATTGATAGTCAATAGAGTTAGTAATTAATGTTTAGGAAAGGTTAGTACATGTAGAGATCTGGGATGCTATTTGACAGATATTTATCAATCAACTTCCTTGTCAACAAGTCTTAAAATCAAGGGTTGTGTGATGATATTTGAGATTCTAACCCTGTATCGTATTTTCTTGGTAGTCCTTGTCTTTCTCATAGTAGAACAGTGACTATGTTCTTTTTGTAACTTGACATCCACTGTAGTTAAGGCAGTATGTGGTGGGCAGTACTAAGCAAGTCTCGGATGTGCATGCAGATGGATTCATGGTGGGTGTGCAATAAACCACTAATGAATGATGAGTTGGCTCCACTTGTTATTCAACATGGTGTCAGACAAAAGTCGTTGGTACCTAAGTCTCATCAAAGTGTAATAAGTGACTGAAGTGCAAAAGGTAATTGCATATTAGTAACATATATATTAGCAGTATGGCAGAAGGATTTCGTAGACCCAGACTGCTGCTGTTTAATGGCAATGTCACAGAGAATTTTCATGTGTTTACACAAGAATATGATAGTTTCATAGCAGCTGTACATTCATACAAAGACGCACACACACAAGCATTTATACTGCTCAATTTGTCAGGCTCAGAGGCTATTGAGTGAGAATGTTCTTTTGTATAAACACCTGCTGTTTATGCAGGAGAGGGAGAAAACCACCATGTCATTGCTCAAGCTGAAACGCGTGAAGATCTGGAATGCTTAAAGTGTAAATTGCGAGAACTGTGTAACCCCAGATGAATGCAGCGATGGAGTAACATAAATTCAATACACAAAATCAAAAGCCAGGTGAAAGAAGCATATGTTACTGACTTAAGAAATAAAGCAATCTCTGTTCATATATTTGAAATAAGGAACAAAGTTAAAGAGGGAGGATGTACAACAGTGACTATGTTGTGTTGTTTTGTACCTTGACAGCCACTGTAGTTAAGGCAGTATGTGGGGACCAGTACTAAGCAAGTCTTGGATGTGCATGCAGTGGATTTATGTTGGGTGTACAATAAACCACTAATAACTTCCATTTACTGGTTCCACTCATTCAACACTCATTACTGTGAAATGGACATTATTGATAATAAATATTTCTCTTAACCAAAACCTCTATCACAGAAAGACTGTTATTCTCTCATTAAATGTCAGAGCAGTTTGTCTGCAATCTTGTTGCTAAATGAACACTAACTGTAATGTAACATGCCAAACTTTGATTTTTATATCATATCAAGACACTGTTCAACAGTTTCATTTTTTTCTCTCTCTCTTAAACACACACACACACACACACACACACACACACACACACACACACACACACACACACACACACACACACACACACATACACGCATGTTTCTGAGGTATACTATGAGCTTCATTTTTTCACATTAGCATTTTTCAAGATCCGCTTCCCTTTCTAGTCACAAGTGTATTTTAAGTACTGTATTTAGCCTCAGGAACGTAACTCCTTATGAAGGGCGCATGCCAGCTCAAAAGCTTGAGTAATTGCAAAACCTATGTTAGTCCAACAAAAGGTTATTGCATCACTTCTGCATTCATGTGTCTTAGTGTTTTCTGTTAGTGGACCAACATGGTATTGCTTTTAATTCACAAACCTGTATACATCTGAAATGGCTACACTGTATGCAAGGTGGATTGTAGTTGTTTCAGCTACTGAATAACATAAGGACCACTGAAAACACGGTGGATTTTAAGAGAGGTGTGAAGCAATACTAATTCATCAAAGAGCAGTCACCAGACATCTACAGTTATGCATATATATATATATATATATATATATATATATATATATATATATATATATATATATATATATATATAGAGAGAGAGAGAGAGAGAGAGATGAAAAACAGTGGAACATTAAGTAAAAAAGAAAGGAAAGATCAATTCCCAGAAGATAAAGTATTCTTTTGCATACACTAATGCATGTTCATCTGCTAAAATATTTCTGTCATGTGCCAATTGCCAATTCACTACTAAAATAGAGCTAAACCAGTTTTGGGAATTAAACCATCCTAAGTGATTCATCTTGTTTGGATGGGTATTGTATAAAAAAAGGTTTTGTGCTCGAAAAGTTTCATACCATCTTTTTGTGAGGGCCCACCTGTTATTCAATAGCTACATTAAATCAGGATCCACATTTGTGTTAAGTAATTCATATTTTAGGATATCTCAGATTTTAAAATAAAAATGTGTTAAACTTTATATAATTATATGCATTAACTGTGGTAAAATAACTTATTCAGCTGTAATTTTTTGCATTCAAAGTAATACCTGAATGTACTTTAGGAGTTTGTAAAGTATCAGTTTCAACTTTTGCTAACAAAGCCCATTAGTGTTTTGCTTGCAATTAAACTGCTGACCGTATATGAATAAATGATTATGATAGCACACCGCTGGCTAGATTCTAACCCCTATTTGTTAGAGTTACAGCCTCTTGCTTATTTGCTTCATCTTTCTCTCTTTCCATCATTGTATATCATTAACACACTGTTCTTCGCTGTTATTGAAGATCTGCCACATTTGATATGTTTTCACAGTAATTAGAAGGTGCTGTACCCTGAGGGAGAGCATGTGCTCTTAATTAACAATATTAAATGGATGTGTTTAGTATATGCTGCAGCATTTAAAAAAAACATATGTGGAAATCATTCCTGCTTTGTCAAAAATCACTGACTGGTAAAAAATACTGTTTTGCTACCTTTCATTTTCATATATGCAGCTTTTGATTAGCTGAAAATCAGTTGTTTTTGAAGAATTTAACTCACATCAACAAAACTGTATGCATCATAGGTCTATGCAGTTATGCAGGATGAGGTCAGCTGAGGTTACACAGCTTCATCCAAAACACAGGTGCTTGAGTCAGAGAAATTGCACATTAACACTTCAGAGCTATATGGCATTTTAAAATCATGAAGAAAGAATCCAAGTAAAACTCTGATTTTAGGGGATTTGTTAGACAAGTTTTGGACTCCACTTCACAGGAATTTCTCCTAATTTTGTATTTTAAGTTCTAGCATGGTTTGAGCTTACTCCTCCTTTCAGCCTTTACTTATAGAAAAGCAGCTGGATTTCACTGTTTGAGTTGATTACTGTTTTGCAAATAAATAGACTAACTGTGATCTCAGAGATGTTTATCCTGACTACTAGGATATATGTAGTTACAATACTCCCTCCACATTAAGGATGCAATGACCTCTTAACCAAGCATTATAGGTCAGTTTTGGACAAATGTCTATTTGATATTTTGTGATTGGCAATGTATACCTTTGCTGAAAAATGTTTGCTGTTTTCTACTAGGCCTAAACAGCTGCCTTGAATGACAAAGGTCTAAAGACTGCTAAAAAATGTACTCCTTTTTTTTTTTTTTTTTTTTTTTTTTTGCATGGGCAAACTGTACTGCTGTTTTGGAGAATTTGCCCCATCTTCGGTCCTACTTTAGATAATCTACACCTGTGTCATACAGCTTCTTCTTCTTTTGGCTGTTCCCGTTAGGGGTTGCCACAGTGGATAATCTGTTTCCATTTCTTCCTGTCCTCTGCGCCTTCCTCTGTCACACCAACCACCTGTATGTTGGCTCTCACCACATCCATAAACCTTATCTTAGGCCTTCCTCTTTTCCTCTTACCTGGCAGTTCCATCCTTAGCATCCTTTTCCCAATATACCCAGCATCCCTCCTCAGCACATGTCCAACCTGGGCTGACCCTCTAATATACTGATTCCTGATCCTGTCTATCCTCATTACACCCAGTGCAAATCTTAACATCTTTAACTCTGCCACTTCCAGCTCTGACTCCTGTCTTTTCATCAGTGCTACCATCTCCAACCCATATAGCAAAGTTGGTCTCACTACCATCTGTTAGACCTTCCCTTAAACTCTTACTGGTACCAGTCTGTCAAAAATAACTCATGACACTCTTTTCCACCCACTCCACTCTGCCTGTACTCTCTTCTTCACCTCTCTTCCACACTCACCATTACTTTGAATTGTTGATCCCAAGTATTTAAACTTATCTTCCTTCAGCAACTCTACTCCCCATTTCCTCACCATTCCTCTATCCTCCCTCTCATTCACATGCATATATTCTGTCTTAGTCCGGCTGACCTTCATTCCTCTCCTCTCTAGAGCATATCTCCACCTTTCCAGGGTCTCCGCCACCTGTTCACTACTATCACTACAGATCACAATGTCATCTGCAAATATTATAGCCCACAGGGACTCCTGCCTGATCTCATCTGTCAACCTTTTCATCACCATTGCAAGTAAGAAAGGGCTCAGAGATGATCCTTGATGTAATCCTACCTCCACCTTAAATGCATCCGTCACTCCTACTACAGACCTCACCACTGTCATATTACCCTTGTACATATCCTGTACCACTCTTACATACTTCTCTGATACTCCCAACTTCCTCATACAATACCACAACTCCTCTCTAGGCACCCTGTCATATGCTTTCTCTAAATCCACAAAGACACAATGCAACTCCTTCTGGCCTTCTCTATACCTCTCCATCAACACTCTCGAAGCAAACATTGCATCTGTAGTGCTCTTTCTTGGCATGAAGCCATACTGCTGCTCACTAATCATCACCTCCCTACTTAACCTAGCTTCCACTACTCTTTCCCATAACGTCATGCTGTGACTGATCAGTTTTATCCCCCTAAAGTTACTACAGCTCTGCACATCACCCTTATTCTTAAAAATCGGTACCAAAACACTTCTTCTCCGCTCCTCAGGCATCCTCTCACTTTCCAAGACTCATTAAACAATCTGGTTAAAAACTCCACTGCCATCTCTCCTAAACACCTCCATGCTTCCACAGGTATGTCATCTGGACCAATAGCCTTTCCATTCTTCATCCTCCTCATAGCTGTCCGTACTTCCTCCTCGGTCATACAGCCAAATATGAAACCACAGTCAGACAGTCATCCTTAGCTCACACTGTGATGATAATTGGTGAGTTATCAGTGTATTCCAGAGTTTCTCTTTTTATTATCTTCCTTTTAAAAGTGTCTAGAGGATATTTCATTTTTGCACTAAACCGATTAAACGCTGTGTACACAAACCCCATTTCTTTTACTACTCGTCTATACTAGGCTGTTACAATTACTATTTTTGTTAAAAGTATGATGATTGTTGTGGCCTTTTGTCACAGTTCATCAGGTCTATTACTCATGTCATTCTGATAAAAATAAAGAGAACATAATCCGTTCATATTTTGTCGTATTGTGACTGCCCCTTTGTCCTCAAAGTAAAGGGGAACAGGTCTACAAAACTGATAGATGACCGTTAGAGCCCAATTTTAATTTTATTCTTATATTTTGTCTTTCGGTTTCAGATGGCAGAATTAACTTATTTTCATAAGTATTAAGCTAATGATCAGTTTAAGCATTAATTATTGAAGAAAAGGTAAAAACACTGTACTGCAAAATTGTATCATAGAGAAACTGGGTACATAGTTCTCAAGTGTCCTTGAGTTTGCAGAATGTCCTTAAGCTTTCCTCATATTTTTATCCTGCTCCTTGGAACATTTGTATTGTTTTAGTAAATCATTAAGGACTGCAATCAATAAATAATGACAGACATCTGAGTTTCAGACGTCATATTCTTCAGAAAATGCATACTAATGCAAGATCTGTTATTCTAGCAACTATATATATATATTAGAGCAGTATTTAAAAATATTTAAAAATCTGTCTCTATTGTTGGGCCTTTGGCCCACATTATTTTTTGGCTTTGACTCAGATTCTTGAATTAAGAAGTTATGAGTAGGTCACATCACCTTTTTACAATTATATGGACTAATAATGTAACACATCAGTATCCCTTAAGATGCTGGTGATTGTAGGCCAAAAGTGGAGTCAGATGCCAGTGGGTTCTTCAGAGATAGGGGTACAGATTTCCTCCCTGGTGGTAGAGATGATTTCTCAGAATATAAGTGCCCTCATTAAAGGTTCAGAAGAGCAGAATAATTGTCACTGCTAAAGCGAGTGGATGCACTTTGGTATACTAACTGTAAAGTCTCATGAGATCATATGATGTCACTAAATGTTTGATCTCAGACAGCAAAGGGGGGGATAAAGCTTTCCTATCTTGCAGTCACTAGCTCAGATCAACTGATGTTAGGTTATAGTTGCTTGAGCATGACATCTCAAGATGGCAGTTGCTTGTACAGACTCATTTCTCGTAAGGGCGAGATCTACTTCCATTACAATTCACGGAGGTCCAACTTGATGATGACCTAACCTACCAAATTTAATGTGTCTGTAACTTAGCTGGACAAAAAGAAAAAAAATTAAGTACTTTCTTGTAGGAAGAAAAGCCCCCACAAACCCCCTCACACACCCAGGATTACACATACGAAAACCATGGCTGCACAAACATGAGGAATAATTAAAATCTCAGAAACAAAGGTGTCACTGCAGTTGAACAGTTAGAAACTATACTGGCAGGGATTTCCTATGGAAACAGCATTTGGGAGTTTAACATCTGGGAGATGAACACTGCAGACTGAGTCCTTATGCAGTAAGCAGTTGACAAGGGAAGGCATGAAATCATAACATGTCTATGTCAGTGTTTAATATGTTGGCAAGTGTTACAGCCTCCAAGGAAAAAATACTACCTGTTAAGAATCATGGCTTCTTCAAGGTACAGCAGATGTGGAATGTAAATAATAAAGTATGGAGATGTGGGGTGAAATCCCTGCATGGACCAAAACAGAATGGGGTTCTTTTTTTGTATTTGTCCCTAAAGTGATGAGCTTGTATAAATGTTTTGCAAGAATGTGTGTACTCAGGTTGTCACTTCTGAGATACTCTTTTTGAGGTTTCATGGCACAAGCTTGAATATGTCAAAGAATTAATGGATCCAGCATCTCTAGTCAGTTGGATGGTGACCTCCAAATCCAGGGCTGCCAGTATGTCTGAGATCCAGCAATGTAAAAATGATCATGGACAGGGATCCAGCAATATAATACATTAGACAGAGTCCAAAAGAAAATGAGACACCTTTTTGTCCATCCTGTTGTACTACAGGGTTCTCATTTTTGGGGGAAATTGTCAATAGGATGATTCTATGGTGAATGTATAGGCTACAATTGCACACAGCCATATCTACATAGCAGGAAGTGATACTACAAACAGTAGTACAACCCCAAAGCTAACTCAGCAGGATATTGCAGATGTTTTAGTGCACTAACCACAGATGGCTGGAATATTCCTGCTGACCTTATGTGGCAAATTCCATGCATATACATTTGCTTAGCACTAATATACTACATCATCCTGTTATTCATGTCTATTTATGCTGATACAGAATCTTACATGCACATTAATATTCATATCTTGACAGGTCTGTGTGCCAAAGTATAAACCTGCGACAGGGAATGAAGGTTTCTTCCCCTGGCACAACTTGTAATGCAAAGTATTAAACTGTTTATTCTTGTAAAAAATAACAGGGCTTCAAGCATACAATCATAGCATTTGTACATACTATGCAAGTCCCTCAATGTCATTTGGCAGTGATGTATTACTTTGTGACAAGTTAACTTGTGTTTGTGTCACTTATAGATGGAGTAGCACAAATGTCCTCTAATCAAATTACATTTTTATTTACAAGATGGTTTTTGCCTTATCAGCATCCCACACATAGGACAGAGCAAATAATAATAAAATAGTAAAGCAGAAGGTAAAAATAACTCAGTACTGGCTCTGCGGCACAGATGGCTTGAGCCCTGACCATCTCCGAGGACACCCAGTTTCTGTTAGCAGTCTCTCTAATGTTATGATAACATATGGTGCATAATACCATATTTCAATTACAAGGCTAATAAGTGTATTATGCAGTGGCAAAATGATATATAATTGACTGCTAGAAAAATACCTGACAAACATTTTCATAATCCCAGCCACTGTTTTTTTTAAATATCATAACATACTGAGCAAACTAGACATATGTGATACCATATCAGACATACATTTTTTGTAGTCATTTTCTGTTAGAACATCATTAATTGATTTTTTTTAAATTACAGAATGGTGTATACTAATGTTCGGAGGGGTCTACATTTCCCTAATGGCCAGTTTGTACAAACCATAAATCTCAGAAGCCCTGGTTCAGTAATCTAATAGCTGCTCAGTGTCCAGTTGCCCAGAGTTGGTTACCTTGGATAGCACAGTCAAGAAAAAGCATGACATAAAACCAATCTGGTCACTGCGAGCTGCTTGACAATGACACACTAAAGATTAAATTAATGCTGTTGAACATTCTTTGACTACATCAAGGAGGGTGTCATTTCCTATGCTATCCAAAGCAGAGGCAGAGCTTAAATAAATGCAAAGCCTTGACTTTATTGAAACTGTGACCGAGGCAACTGAGTGGTATGCTCCAATGGTCCCAGTAATGAAAAAGAATGGTTGAATAAGAATATGTGCTCATCTAGAAAAATTCATTAATAATTTAGTGAGAGAAAGGTTCATTCTGCCTACATTAAAAGACATATTGCTAAGCTTGTTGATGCAAAAGCATTTCCAATACTAGATACTTCTAGTGGATTCTGGAAAATGCCTTTAGACAAAGATTGTAAAAAATGACAATGTTCATTACCTCTATGGGAAGATTTTGTTTCAGAAGGTTACCATTTGGCATAATCTCAAGCACTCAAAATCTTTAAGTGCAAAATGATTGATTTTCTCAGGGATCTGGATGGTGGTGTTGTTGTTATGAATGATATTCTGGTATGTGGTCCATAAAAATAAACTGCATGATTTGTGGTTAGAGACAATGCTGCAGATTATCTAAAATTCAAGTCTTAAAATAAACCAGTATGCAAATGCTGCTTTAGTACTTTGGGCACCATGTAATTGCTAGCAGTATCAGACCAGATGTAACCAAAGTCAGAGCAATAATACATTTGCAAAGCTCATCTTTTGAGACTGAGCTGAGACATGTTACAGGCATGATTAAGTATTTGGGCAAATTGTACAGTGGTTTTCCACAATGCTTCCCCTATTAACAGACTTATTATAGGAAAAAATGTAGCATAGTCCTGGGAACAAGCTTACGGGCAAGCATTCAACAAAGTCAAATAAATGCTGACAACAGCTCCAGTGTTGGTGTACTATGATGTCATTAAATAAACAACAGTGAGCACAGATGCTGATACCTATGGTCTAGATATAGCTTTTCTCCAAATGGAAGTATATAAGTGCTATACCTTATTACCTATTGCTCCAGAATACCAACAGAAATTGAACTGAGAAATTTGCAGATGAAACAGGGATGGTGTGCAAGTTTGTGGGCAATTGAACAGTTCTTACAATGTCTGTTAGGGTTTGAAAAGTTCCCACTAAAGAGAAATACACATACCTGGGAAACAACTTTTGGTTAGAGATGTTTTATCTAGAAATCCTATTTATGACCAATTGATATCAATTACTGACGATGACTTTGTGGTGCAAGTAAAAAGTGTAATAATGACACATCCTGAGGCTTATTCCTGCTTAAAAAGATCCAGTGTTACAAACTCTGATTCATTATATTCATACTCGATGTTTAAATCCTTGGACACCAGCCAAACTACTAATGCGTATATATATATATATATTATATATATATATATATATATATATATATATATACATATGTATGTATATATATATGTATGTATATGTATGTATATGTATATATATATATATATATATATATATATATATATATATGTATGTATATATATATATATATATATATATATATATATATATATATATATATATATATATATATATATATATATATATATATATATATTACATAGCAAGAGAGCCGTTATGAGAGCATGATAAGCTGATGTAGTACCAATATAGACTCATCAGAATCTTATCAAATTCCTAGAAAGATCCAAAATGTTAGTGTAATGACAAAACATCAACCAAGACATTGCCAGCCTACTGTCAAAATGTCAGTTCTGCATTATCCATAAACCATCAGAGAGACGTAAGCCACTAATGTTAATACCATTACTATAATACCCTTGTCAAAATATAGATGCTGACTTGTGCAAGTCTGAAGGCAAAAACAATATTTTTGTTGTTGACTATTGCTTGCATGAATTGGAAATAACTCATGTACCAATCATGAATGGCCAATAAATAGTTGGATGCAAGATAAGTTTCTCAAAGTGTGGCCTACATATAGAACTGATTATAGGCAATGGCACGCAGTGTATGTCCACTGAATTCCAACAGTTTGTGTCTGATTACAGTTTTACTCCTACTAAATCAAGTCGTGACTATCTACAATCAAATGATGTAGGCTAGAGATCAGTATAAACAGGTCAAAAGATATTGAGACAAACAGATCCTCATAAAGCACATATATCACACAAAGCATAGTGGTGCTGGAGTGAGCCCTTCTCCACTAATGCTTGGAAGACAAATATGGACTGACACGCCTATGACTGAATCAAAACTTGAGCAAAGAGTTATATAGTACCATAAAGTTAAACACAATGACAGCAAGGCTAAAGCCTCTTAAAAACAATTACAACCAACACCATTCTGCACAACCACTACCTGTCCTGTAACTAGGTTAAGCTATCTGCTTAAATTTAGAGGGGAGAAAAAGTGGGACAAAACAGATAGACTATAACTAAACCACAGTCCAAGTGGTGCAAACTAAAGATGGTACCATAGTTCAACGCAATAGAAACCACATTAATAAGTTCCTGGTGAGTTGTCAGACTAAAGGCAATGTTTCCCAGAGCCAACTAGGCCAAACTGAGCTAAGAATAAATAGATCAATGTCTGGCAAATTGGTACCTGTACTGACAGCAAATCTATTGCAACCAAATATTTGAGACAAGGGCAGAAGCCTGAGTTCAACTGATTGTAGAGACAGACCTTGTGCTGTCTACACAATACAATTACCTATTCCTGACAGTTGACTCTGTTTTGCCTAGTGACTGTAAAAGCTCCAATGCATATCATAACAATATTTCTCAAAAGTTTTTCTTTTGCGGTTACCCACTATGGCTCCACTTCCAATTCAAATAGTCTTCATGATTCTCAGAGTGGTAGACTTGTCCATATTCCTCAGAAGTAACAACTGTGTGACAGAGTCGCTAGGGCAGTTACGTGAATGCCAAAGATACCATGCTGTTTACTGTTTATATCTTTTTGCAGGCTCAGTCTAGAGTGTTAAATCATGACACAAGTTAAGTATCTATGAATATCTTGTAATTTCAGAAAACAACTTATTTTCCTTGTAAAAGGGAAGATAAAATGAAAAGTAGGTAAAACTGATAACTGTTTGTGTGTGTTTAAATATTGTATATAAGTCGATACTGTCATTTCCCTTTTTATATAACTGCATTATACAGCCTTTGAGATGCAAACTGTAGCATAATGCATTGCAAATTTTGAACTGTGGTCATTTGGGTGTGAGAATTAGGAATGTTAACCCCATTTATGTTGAGCTGCCATGTTGTTTATAATAAAAGGTATCTGCTGAAAATGCTGTTAAAGATGGACACAAATTCATTACTTAATTCAGTGGTCAGTAGACATAGCAACTTCTGACATCAGTAAATGATTAATAAATAATTTAAATAAATTAGTGAAACTGATACTTTTGGACTGGTCAGTTCCTCATTATTTCAGATCTCCTAATGACATATTAAAGGAAGAGACTTTTATGCAATATATATTTTGCACATAAATCCTCCACATTCTAACTTAGTAGTGTAGATGACATTTATCATATCAATTTAAAAGAAATGTTTGCTATCCTAAGAAACACTTGGTTTCAAAATTAAAATTGTTATTAATGAAATCTGAATTACAACTCCTCTTCTAGACTGATTAATTTATGGTATGCAGAAAACCTTGAAAAAGTCTCATCAATCAGGCATGTCACTGTCACTGCAAGTTAATGGATGCATTTCATAGAAAGGACAGCATTTGTTGCATCAAGTTTTTTTTTTTGTACTCTCATAGGTTAGTTAATAAAGTGGCATCTTATTAGTGGATTTTTTTCTCCTTACATAACCTAAAGATATTAGAGATGCTGTGCCTGAAAAGAACATGGCCACTTCTGGAAATGTTGAACCCTCTATGACTTGTTCTACTTGCCTTGTGCATTTTGAGTAAAAAAGTGTGTGTCCTTACCAGACATTTCCTTCCTCAGGTACCACTGATGGGAGCCCTCTAGCTTTCATTAATGGTTTATCTTAGATGAAATGTGTAAGTGGCATCCATTAATAAATTAGTCATGTAACAACATGTCTCCTTATTTGTACCAGAGACGACCAGAGATCATTAACACCAGAAGCATATTTGTCTTTGTAACACTGAAGCTCAAGCGGTAACTATGAACCCTCTCACAATGGAGTTCATGAAAGAACAGAAAGATATCTCGGTTCATAAACTAATCCAAGAGTGGGAGGTTTGCTCTCCCCTCAGTCTCTCTTTTATATTTTTCTTTGTTTATCCTAGAACTGTGTGTTCCTTCAGCTTTATTCAAGCAGTCTGATTCCTTATTAGGCCCTCTTCAAAAATGTCAAGCCGGATTTCATTATCAAGAGTGTTTGACCTTTCACAGACCCTTCTACCATCATTGTATTAAAAAAAATGTTCCCATGTCTGTTTCTGGTACTTGGGTTATTAGCTGTTAGAAGATAAGGACACACTGAATTTTCTAAGTCAGATAATATGGTTAAAGCTCTATTCATCCAGCAACAACTCATTATGGCAACAGCCAACAATTTTAATGTCAAAACACAATCCTTCCTTTCATGGCTTAAGGGGCTGTTTTGCAAAGGAAAATAATGACTGTGTGTTTAAATGTCCACTAAATGATTAGAAACTGCATCTGAGACATTATTTCTTTAAAAGGTAACTGTAATTTATAAAAATAAATAAATAAATATGCAAACAAGCAAGCAAGGGGGCTGTTATTAATATCAGACAGTTTTTGCATCTTTTATGAAAACATTCCTCATTTAGTCTCATTACACAAGACATACTGAACATATATGTAGCATTAACAATTACTACTCTTAAAAGCTTGCTGTTCTTCTTAGATTGCTGAACAGTAGTACAGTTACTTAATGAATAATTCACTACAACTAACATAAAGTGCAAACACATTTAAATTTTTCAGAGCTTTCACAGAGAAACAGCCACAAGTAAATTTAAGGCACTGTATCACTTTGAATGTTTGAAGTCTTTGGGTTCTAAGACTGGATGCATTTTACTTCCATACCCAGCAGTTAGCCTCAGCAAGCTGCTCCAACTTGCACTTCAACATTCACAGTTTTAATGAAGCTGCAGTAAGTGATAAAAGGAAGACCAGAACAATGAAAGTCTGTGTTACTCTTAGTTTGTATAAACGCCTGGAGCTACCATATAAGAATCATAATCTATGTAGAATATGTCAACTAAGTTAGAAAGTAGGTAGATATGAGCTACAGCCAAGTATTACACTTAAGTTATTCATGAGTTCTAACTAGTATAAAAATAGATAATGTTCCAGTTTATGCACATGTACAGTGCCATAAATATGAAGGAACAGCAGAAGTCTTGAAGTGAATGAACAAGAATGAATGAATAAGTTCTGCAACTATGACAGCAGAATAAACATAAAAAAGCAAATAACGATAAACTATTTCTTCAAACACATACACATGTATCTGAGTGACTGATCATTTTTCATTGCACGCTGTCTCATCTGTCATAAAAGTCGCATGCTATAGGCACTTCCACAGACATCCCCATATTATAGTAATCCCCAGACATAAAGGAACTCTCTAAACAGTGAACTATTGCCCCACCTGTCTCTTATTATTATCGATGCAGGGCATATAGGCCCACATATTACCAGCTTCTAAACCACAGATTGTCAGACTTCATGATGGTTTGCCCTCCTCAAGCCACAAGAATGTCATCACTGGATCTTCCCTACAGATCAAAAAAAGTTATATGGGCCTCTGCATAAAAAACATAGGCTGTACTGCACAGATACTGCCCACCACAAAATATAAACATTTAAAATAACAAATATTTGATCTAGTGTACTATTCTTTTAGTATTAATTTGCAATCAAATGCACATATACATTGACTTTTATATTACATTTTGCTGGATTCCACACAAACTAGATTCAAATAGTTCAAAGCTTTAACTACACACCATTCTAAGACTTGTTTGAGCCTTTTTAGGGTGGATGATTTCATATTATAGGAACCACTGCCCTTCAACAATATTAGTCAAATCAATCCAGTTAAAAGGATACTCATCACAGTGGCAGAGTCTATAACGCCCATCATAGAGGGCATTCTAGACTGTGTCTGGTCTTGGAACATGCACAGTCCAAATACAAACTGGAGTTTGCTTTGGACTCTGACAACACTTGCATGAAACAAGCACACACACACACTTTCAGCACTTATCAAATCAGAATAAAAGAGAATATAATAAAGGCATCCAGAAGTGCAAAGCCCAGTTTAACTCATTTCAACCAAACTGAAAACAAGCATGCCAAGAGAAAAGAATCACGAATACGCAGCATATGTCAAATTTATCTGTCGAAATATGCATTTAATTGACAGTGTACTGTGTAAGTGCAGTCAAAGAATATCAGGTACTTACGTATTATCGCAACCAGATTTTCACAAAAACAGTGGTTGCTTCCCGATCAGTGAATGTGCAAGTTAATGTGCTCGAAGTGGAAAACGGTTGTTTTCCAGAGTGCTACCAACACAAAGTACACAACATACTACTGTTGTTTGTTTGTGCTCTTTAATGGCAGCAGCATGTTGCTGCATTGCATGGCTGCCCACTGAATGTTCTTTGTCAGCCCATGCTGTGAAATAACGGCCATTTTACGTACATTCTTTCCAGTTTGGCTTCAATTGTCAGGGCTGCTGTAGCATCCTTTACCGCTGTAGCTGAATGCAAGAATTAGTTAAGGCATTCAGTAGCGGCTTGCCAGTAACAGCAGGTATTCAGGCTTCCGAGGAATACAGTTATTTACATGTGCATTTTTTAAGCATAGTGGAAAGTCTGTCGGATCAGGGAGATATGCATCTTTTTTTTAATTTGGCACCCTCGCTGCAATGTTTTGGCCCTTTTTTTTCCCAATTCCAAATTATATGACATGACTGACCAGATTTTATTTGGAAATCAAACACAATGCCTCTTAGCACTTGGTTCCCGATCATGTCAAATGTTCGTTAATGTTGATAAAATGTAATACAGAGTGTTTTCTTTTAACATTACACCTTATTTTCTGGACTGCTATCAGTACAATGTGCAAGACATGCTGTTGCTCTTTCTACTGGCACCCCTGTCACTTCCTGCAAGTCTGCCCGTTGAACGTTGTGCCAGCAAACACTATTAAGAAAGAACAACAGCATGTCTTGCACATTGTATCGATAGCAGTCCAGAAAATAAGGTGTACTGTTAAAAGAAAACACACTATATTACATTTTAACAACATTAACGAACATCTGTCATGATCAGGAAGCAAGTGCTATTACCGCAAAAATCTGGTTGTGATAATATGTAAGTACCGAATATCATTATCATGGATATCCGCATAAATTCCATCAGTACACACATGGACATAAGCTCCATTTACTGCTTCTGTAATATGTGTTTCGCTGTTGATATCCCCCATACCATACAATATGCGTATATGAATGCCACATACATATCATGGCAATTATGTCCAGTTCCAGGAATGTGTAAAACTGCTACATAGGGAAAGGTCTGTGTTGCTTCTCACAATAAGGTTTGAAGGCCATCACAAAGGCAGAGAGGCCTGCAAATATCAATATTTGAAAATAATGAGGCAAAATGAAATGACCTTGTACAGGTCAGAGTTAGTGTCAGACCAGTTATTGATATATTACAAAAAGCTGCAAGAACACAAAAATGTTGCATACAACCTGGATTGTTTAGCCCAGCATATTTACCTTTGCTGTTTTCAAGCTGCTAAGAATAACAAACAGAAGGATCTTGTTTTCACTTTTACACATTAAAATGACAACTGATTCTTCAAAGCCTGTTTCATCAAGTGTAGCTCACTAAACTGATCTTTTAAAAAATAGGGTTGCCCTTAACTTAAAGGTTGGTATTTGGCCTTTGCTACTCATGTAAGGCATTTAAAACTAGTTTTGCTATATTGGTAAAAGTGATCCTTTTCATTCATCTGGTGTCAGATGAGTGCTTCTGGTGGACTGCTTGTTGTTAACTACTGTTTCTCATAGCCATTCATGTTAATAACCAGATCAAATCCTTTTAAACATGTTCTAGCAAATAAATAGTCCATGTGTGGCTCTATTCGGTGTTTGTATATAGAGCTGTAGGCTTGTCTTCTAGTTAAGTTTTAAGGAAGCACTGTTGCATTGTATTAGTGTGTCTTGTTTAGTATTCTAACATAAAATGAGGCTGATTGAAGATCTATAGTCTTTCAAATGACCCGAATATTACTCCGAGATCTCAGTATAGCTGCCTTTGTCCTACTTCTTTTTCTTTTCCACATCTTCCTCAACTTGTAACTTGTACCTTATGATGAAGGACTCTTGCTAGACTGAAAGCTAGGCAATTGCTAAACTTATTTTGGTCCAATAAAATGTATCAAATCACATCAGTGTTCCAGAGACCTTGTACTTGAGGTCCAAGACTGCATTTCTTATTTTTTTTCTATCGACTTTTCTCAGTTATTTTTGGATCCTTAAAATGACCTTCACTTTACTAGTTTCTCTGGTTGGGTGGTGTAGTGGTGCAGTGGTTAATGTTGTCACCTCACAGCAAGTTCTCCAATTCAATTCTCGGCTCAGGTGCCTTTTGTGTGGAGTTTGCATGTTCTCTCTACATTCCCACCTCTAGGTACTCTGCTTTCCTCTCACAATCCAAAGACATGCATCTGGAACGTTTCTCCCCGGGCCTCTGCTGAAAATAGGCTATGTCCTAGTCGGACTTTCCTGGTCAACAAATGATAAATAAATAATATGATTTTGAGTCATGTCACTCCTTCTGAAAAACAATATTATTACTGCCCAGTCATCACGAGTTTTCCACAACGCTCTGTCCTTGGTCCCCTCCTCTTTAACATTCTCACGGATACTCTCCACACAACAGGCCTCCCCAGTACAAAACTCAGATGACTTCACACTTATTTGCACATCTGACAACATAACACACCTGCAAAAAAATTACTCAAGAAGCTTTAACAGTCACTGAAACATAGCTTTGTAATTTACAACTCAAGCTCAACCCTTAAAAAACAAACTACTACTTCTTCCCCAAATACCTCTCTCATGAAAAAACAAAACTAAAGTCCTCTTCCTCTTGATAAATACAACCACTGAAGTCCTTTCTCATAGCAAATTATCACTCATGATAATAGACAATAATCTTAAATTTGACCTGCATATACAAAGCTGCATAAGAAAAACTCATCAAAAACTAGGGATGATTTATAGAGCCCAAACTTTCTCGCCAGTGCAAATAAAATGACACTTGCCACTACTTATCTCCTCCCTATACTTCTTTATAGTGGTTCTATCCTTACTAACCTTTAGGCATCACAAAAATTAAAATTTGAACAGTGTTATATAAAAGTTGCTAAATTTGCAGCAAATACCTCTTTCAGAATCCACCACTGTATAGCGCTAAAAACCTAAATTGGTTTGAACTACCCCATCGAATAACATATACACAGCTTCATACCACCTATAAAATTATCTAGCATCCATCTGCTTGTCTAGTACCAAATAACATTCTACACAACTATGTTCCCAGTTGGTCATTATGAGCCAAATGACCAAAAAGTCCTGTCTGTCCACAAACCTATCAACTCTGCTGGGCATTGTCTGTACTCGTCCTATGTTGCTAAGGCTTGGAGTTCCTTTCATGTATCCATCATGTCACTATTCTCTCCCATCCATGAAAACTATTCTTAAAGACTTCCTAGTCAAAAGCTGACTCTGTTCTTGCTCAACACCAGGATACAGTATATCCCTAAATGTGAACAAATACCTCTTCATACCTTACACCTCCTTACTATACCTTCTTCACTCACTTTCTTACTAATATCAGTTTCTCTCCCCTTGCTTTCTCTCTAAATATACCATAAGCCTGCTTTTCTCACACTTCATATTACAATTTCTGTTTGTATTACACCAACTTACCTTTAATTTCTCTATATACTGGCTAAAATTTCTTTAAATTTGAAATCACTGTCACAGAACCATCATTTATTCTTAATCATTGTTTTCCTTTTATGTCTAATTTGGTATAATTATTTAACCATAGTTGTTTTTGTATTATTTTTATAAGATTGTAAAATTACTGTTCTTAAAATGTTTTGTCATACTTTGAAGCTTTTCTCCTGGGGCCTCCTCCGAAAATGGGCTCCTACCCAGTTGGACTTTCCCTGTAATCAAATGTCAATAAATAAATCACCATTTTCCTCTGCACTGGCAATGTGGTCACACTGCATTTATTCTGATGGAGTCTGTTGTTTAATAATGTCGAGAGACGAAAGCACTAAATACACAAAACTTTACTGATGCTATTTTTCCAAGTCACATATGACTTTTTTTCTCTTCTGTGTTCCACTGGTCCTGAATCAGTGAGCATCGTGTCTTTCAATATATCCTAACCCTCTATACTCTTATTATTTAACTGCAGACTGTGTAGAAGTGTAGTATCCCTTTGGCTGTACTGTCCCAAGAAATGTTCATGTACTTAAGATATGTCATTTTTTTACTGCTCTGTATGATGGGAGGATGACTTCAGCTTCACTAATGTTAACCTCATTTATAAAGTATACTGCAGTTTACTATGGCTTCTTAACATTATGCTATATGATCAAACCTATTAGTGATAACATTCCTAACAAAATTTTCTTCCGCTACAGTCTGTAAGCCAAGCCCTCTTAATGTGCATGTTTCCCTTAGAGTCGATCCCCCAAAGTGCATTGGTTTGCTTTTTTTTTTTTTTGATTAAGGCACAAGTGCATTCTCACTGTCTGTCTGACCAGAAAGCCATATCAGATCTTATCTGTAACTGGACCCTGCATATATTACAACGGCAGCATTTGTTTTGGTGTCAGCAGTGATCTGGCTGATATCAGAACACCATACCATACAATAAACTGTGCAAATTCACTTAATTAATACTAATTTGTTAAAAAAAATGCACTCTAGCTCCTCAGATTGAGGTCCTTTCTCTGAGTGCTACCATCCACAAATACAGTCTTTAAATACCATAGGTTCAAAAGTATATAGGCTAAAGACCACCAGGGCTTATATAAGCCTAGCCAAACAATCCAACCCAATTATGTCCTTATGTATCACGGGTACTTATTAGAAGGGTTTGTTAATTAAGAAATGGCTATCAACTATCAAAAAAGACACTTAAAAAAAAAAAACAATTGTTGAAGTTCCTTAGTGTGCTATGTAATTATTTTTAAAACTTTGAGGAAAGTGAAATTGCACTACTGGTTTTACATACTCATATAAAATGCTTTGCAGCTCTGTAACTATTCTTACGATTACAGTCCCTTCAATACTCTTGTGTTCTTATTTTTGTCTTGTTGTCTTGCCTGTGTAAAACAGTGATCCTGTACAACTGCCTCCATATATACTGCCATATCTGAATGATATCAGTAAAAACTAAATGAAAACGCCAGGCAAGCTGGAACGTCCAATGAGTGACCTCTCAAACCTCTTGAATCAGAGGCACATGGGATATATGCAAATGACCCGAAACAAGTCATGGGCATTCAGAATCACCAATTAGCTGAAACACCTGGTGTTCATAAGGGTCATTTGCATATATCCCATGTGCCTCTGATTCAAGAGGTTTGAGAGGTCACTCATTGGAAGTTCCAGCTTGCCTGGAGTTTTCATTTAGTTTTTACTGATTGTTTTTGTGTCACCATTTCACTCATTGTTTTATATCTGAATGATATGGGAAGACATTCTTTATGTCAAATGTATATCAAGTGGTGTTCTGCCCAGTTTCCTTGGAGCTATATGTCATAACAGTGCACTGTTCACATCAACAAAAACATAATATCAGACTCTTTCTCTTATTCTACGAAAATTAGTTCCTGTGAGTTTTTGCACTATACTAATAGCATAATAAAATACATCAGAGATTGCACTTTATTCAATGTGGGGTCTATAAACAATACATTACAGTATTTACAAACTAATGTCACTGTACTTTTACATTTTTTTCCTTAGCACAACAGAGACAATTGTCTCCCCTTCTCAGTACAAATATTCACAGCTATGTATTGCATCTCCTGTGCAAAAACCTACCATTTAACTTGTAAATCATGCAAGCAATTGCTAGGGCTTTGGGAAAACTGACTGAAGTACTGAGAGTTTCTTTAACACAGGCCATTAGTGTACAGTCCTATTGGAATATCAGGTTTTATTTAATGGTAAATAAAATCTCCAGAACTAGTTTTATATTCACCATCTGAGACAAAAACATTGGTACTAGCTTTACAGTTTTATATTCACCATCTAAAACAAAAGCTCTGGAACTAGCTTTACATTCACCATCTGAGACAAAAGCTTCAGACCTAGCTTTACATTACATTACCTAGCCATCTGTCAGAAAGAAGCCATCTGTCTGAATTTTACAGCTACCCTAAGGCAGTTTCCTCCTTTCCATCACTTCCCTCCAAGAATCTGATGCTACGTTAAAGGCCTCAATTGTCTTAGGGTGTACTATACTTTCTGCTAAAATCTTCTAATATAGTCTACCTTCCAGACATAGTTTCTATGAAAAATGCTTTATCATATCAGGATTAAACTGCATTCTGTTTACTTTCAGGACATGTCTTATTCTGTCCTCTCTGTCCATCTGAACCTTTGCAATATTTTAGTCTATGTCAGTGTCTTATATTCTTATACAAGATCCCTGCATCTATCCATGTCCTTCCTCATAGAAACTTACTAGGCTGTTGATCTGTGAGGATCTTAAGCAGCCAAGCCTCATTTTTCCTTGCCATTTATTGACCCTTATATTTTTCAATGCAAATTGCGAAAGATGAGCTAGACAAGTATATGTTGGGATAACTCTATGATTCCTCACTTCTTGAGGGCCGGTGGTCACTCATCCATTCATCCAAATTACATTTGGATAGAGTAAGAGAAGTAGTCTGCTTTATGTACAGTGAAAATGGTTTCATAAATGCAGTATTATCTGTGAAACATACCTATCCATCTAGCATGTTCTGTTAATTTTAAAAAAGAGATTGAGGTCCCTTATTGGGTTTTTATGATACCCTTAGACTTTCAAATGTGTAACAGGTCTGACAGAATATGGCTAGTTGTGGCTGTATATGCAAGGTAGAGGTTCCTTGTCAGTAGCCAGTATGATACTGAGAAAAGAAACAAGGCTTTGAGTTGGTCTGCATAGTTTTTATGATTTAGGCCCATGATATTTTTTACTGATAAAGTGTATGAGGTCATTATAATCTGACAAGTGGTTGGACAGGTAAATAACAAAAGGGACATTATACTCAGTGATTGGCCCAGTGAGTAGCGAGTACATTAGAACAATTACAACCCTGGACCTGGAAGACATTAATTAACAAATAAGCTGTACAATAAAAAAGGACTTTCTGACAATAGTGGATTTATAGTGAACAAAGGACAGTTCGTTGTCAACATAGGCTCCCAGATCTCTAACTTCAGGATCAATTGTTTTTTTTTTGGGGGGGGTTGTCAATGTGACAGTTGCAAGTGGAGTTTTGCTTGCTGAAGCATACAAGTATGATTTTTTTTTTGCACTTAGTTTTAGTCCAACGTTCTGTCATCAACTGTTTGTTTCACACAGGACCTCTTTCAGGATCCTGACATCCTCTTCGGAGTTTATGATGACACAAAGTTTGGAGTTATCTAAAAAGTTAGTCAGCTACAATGCTTTAACTTTATCCTTATCCTCTAAGAGGTAATTGACAAAGAAAAGTGGCACAAGGCCTGAACCCTGGGGCACTCTGCTACCGACAGGTCTTTTAGAGGCAGTAGAGCTGCTGACCCTTACTTCCTGCATTCTATTTGTGAGCCAGTTTGCTATGCAATGAATTACACTAGGATTAACACTAAGCTGGAAGAGTTTATCTATGATGCCTGAGTTTGGGATGGTTTTGAATGGCCTTGTGAGGTCAAGATATGCAGTGTGCAATGATTTGCCCTCATCCATTGCCACAGTGACTTTTTTTAAGAAGTTGACCAGCTTAAGTAGATAGGAACTATGCTTGATGAATCCAAACTTGGTAGGATCAAGCTTCTGTAGGGTACATATATGCCTATTTATTAGTTCCACTATGATCCTTTCCATAGCCTTCCAGATGTGACTAGTCAGCTTATGGGTCTAAAATTCCCTGGGTCCACTGAAGCCCACTATTGCAGAAGGAAATGATTGTTGCTGTCCTCCATCCAGCACAAAGACTGTTTTGAGGCTAAAATTGAATAGCCTCTGTAGGGGGTCTGAGAAGTTATTTTTCAGACTAAGAAGTAGGCAGCCTGGTATGTTAGTTGGCATCATAAACATAGTATTCTTGGCTTTGGACAGTGCCATGAGAGCTTGTTCTTTGGAGATTTTGATACATTTATTTATTTTTTCTCTGAATATTGCAGGGGAAGAGAGGGGTGAAGTTAGAGCTGAACTGTTCCCCTAGAAGATTTGCTATGTCCACTTGGCCTGAGTATCTGATATCATTTACTATTAGTTCTGTACTGTGCTGGACATTGTTTATGTAATTTCTAACATAGTTAAAGGTGGCTTTTTGGTTATCTTTCACCTGAGCGGATATTTATCCTCTTGTCTGGCTTTAATCGATTTGATTAGGATCTGGTGTTCCTTGTTTAGTTTATTACCAACATTTTCAGCTTCTTAAGAGTTAGATTCTGTGTAGTGAGTTTTTTTTTAATTATTATTACTTTAGAGCTTGTTTATATTAAGGTTTTTACCAAAGGGTTTTCGTTTTGAATTTCATATGGCATTTGTTTCTGAGGGGTACAGATGCATCTATGCAATTATTTACACATGCATAGAACTTGACAGTTAAGGATTCTGTATAAACAGAGGTATTATAGGAGTAGAAGCGGCTTTTGAACTTAGTCAAGTCATCAGTCAGTTTTAGTAGATTAGCCATTGTTTCAAGCTACAGTCTTAAGGTGAATGTGACTGACTTGTGGTCCAATTTGACCAGACAGAATGTTACAATTGGTGAGAAACGGAGCTGACCCATACTGAGAAGGACCAAGTCCAGGATTTTCTTACTCCTGGATGGAATGCGGTCTAATTGGTCCTGAGAGTTTGCATTGGTGAAGTCCAAAACTCTCTGGACATACATGTTTGGGGACATATACATCTCACAGTAATGGGAGGATGGTTGAAGTCTCCTAAGAGAATGATACATGATTTAATATATAGGGACTCTATATTGGTTGGGCAGGATGTATGGGCCAAATGGTGAGGTTGAGGGGGTCCTGTTGTTAGACATGATATGATAAGGGAATTTGCTTATTGCACACTGAATGTGTCAGAGTTCTAGGTCATTATCTTGCCTCATGAGCCAGAAGATGAGATTTATTTTTACTACAGAGTCATCACCACCTTTAATGCCTTTGCCTAATGTTGTGTGTCTGTATGAGTGATAGGTATTGAAGTCATGCAGTAATGCATTGCTTTCGCTGGTCTTGAACTAGGTCTCCATGATGTTGCATATGTGGATGTTTTTCACAGTAAAGAGTACCTGTAGGCTGTGGAGTGTTTTGGGTTCAGGTGCCTGGGCAGCATGACATATCCCTGTTGTACATTTGGCTGGGGACATATGGCTGATGTGACATTTAGCTGCTGAGAAATATGGCTTTTTGTGAATTCCCTGTGGGCAAAGAGAAGCACCCACTGCCTTGCCCACAGCTTTAATAACCAAGTGCATGGGGCAGAAGAGCTATTGAGTGTTGTGCTCAGTGTACAGTACATGCTTATGTAGCTACATGTACAAGTGTGCTATAGCATGGAGAATATCCTGCATGCTAGTGTAATCACATTTAAGCTCTAGTATGCATTTTAGGTAATGTTCTGTAGATACTGTGAAAGGGGTGGTGGTTCACACACACAAGTTATAAAGGCACTGCCCATTGTGCAATGCATTTTTACTGAAACTAACATGCCCACTGGCCAGCCTGCTGCTGATGCCTGACATACTGCCCTGTTGTCTCATGTTTTCTTGTGGGCCATGGACATTATTTCCCCCTGTACATTTGGTTATTGAAGTTGTGGGCATGGCACTGCATTCTTCGGTTTGCCCACAGGGAATTCACAACAGCCATATTTTTCTGCAGCTGAATGTCATTTCAGCCATGTGTCCCCAACCAAATGTACCACAGGGAAATGTCTTGCTGCCTAGATGCCTGAACCCAAGTTTTTCATTGAGGCTCCTAGCATAGGTATTGAGCAGCGATACCTTATTGTTGTCTGGATTCTCTTTAGTTAAATTGGAACTTTCAGAAGACTGACAAAAGGTTCTAAGGGTGGCGGACAAGGTTTTAGCCAAAATACAGAAACCTCAGGGGAAGAGGTACAGATCATCCCTGGAAAAGCAATTAGGGCTGCCTACCATCTCTTCCCATGCTGATATATATATATTGTACACCTGTGTGTTACTGGGTTAGTGTGATATTGTGTGGTGCTAACAATCAAGCTTGTTATTTGTAGTGGCTACATGTGAGTGTCTTGTCTCCATTAAGATTATAATACGGCATCTCACACACACTGTGACAGTTTAAGTAATAGGTGGTTGTCAGTAGACATCAGACAGATGCTACATTGTCTCAGGGTGCTCATTTCAATCTGGAAGTATTATTATGGAAATGCTAAACCACCAAGGTCAGTGGCATTTCATACCATCAGTTCCTCTCACCATTCTAGCATCCTTCTTATTTATCTTCATCAGCATTATAATATACCTTTCCCTAGATGTTTTCAAAAGGATCCTTAGTAGGATTACACCTGGTTTCAGTGCCATGTCCTCTTAAATACCCACCAAAGTCATTTCCATCTCAATAGTCACTGTTTTATCACTTGTCAGTCCTTTTCCTGACCCTTTTAAGCCTTCCTGCTTTTTTGGTGAACAGTCATGTGGCATATTTGGTTATAATTTTCAACTGCATCTTGGGTTCATTTTGCATTGGCACTTTCCAAGCCAGTGTACAGATTTGTCTCCCCACCTTTCTTCCTTTTTCCTATGTGCCTATATATTACATCCTTCTCCCTGTTAATGTGTGCTGAAAACCATTTTTCCTTGTCCTCTTTTGCTTTCTTATTGCATTTCCCTGCCCTATTTCTAGTATCACAATATCCTTCCCAGTGATCCTTTATGGATAGTCACATTTATTTTTTTTTCTGTTTTCTGAAAAAGTCCTTTTATCTCCTTTTCATTATTCTCCAGAGTACTGTGTCTATGGTTTCAAAAAACATCTCTACAACTTTGCTCTCATGACACAATTCTGGGCCTTTGTTTATATATTCCCTATGTTGTTATTACCTGGTCTCTCATAATCCAAGAGGCTGCTCTTTGCAGAAGCTCATGGATCCTTCTCTATAGCTAATGCAGACTATCTTGTGTCCTCACTGCCAGCTGGTGCAACTGCGACTTTTATATTTTATTTATTTATTTGACATTTGTTTACAGGGAAAATCCGACTGGACAAAAAAAGTGCACATTTTCAGTGGAGGCCTGAGCAGAAAAGCTCCACAGTCGCAAACTATCAAAAATCAACTACAGACATTTTAAATCACAAAGTATCATGCAATACTACAAAACATAGGAGTGAAAAAATGTTGTAATGAGAAAACCATAGAACATATGTTTTATAGCAGAGTGCAGTGAAAAACAATAACATGAGCTGGAGAAAATATACGATGAAAAACTCATAAGTCATATTATTTGTTACATAGGTTAGTATGCGATAAATGAGACCTGAGACAATTCTAATAAGATATTTGAAAAAGATATTGGAGATTATGTGATTAGAGACAGTGAAAGGAAATTAAATGATGTCTTTGTATGAGAGAGGGTGTTCATATTATGGTTATAGAAGGAAGTAAAGAAGGAGAGAAAAGGAGATTATAAGAACAGTACAGGGCAGGGTGCCTTCAGGCAGGTTCAGAAAGTAGGGAGGAAAGAGAAAGAGGTGGAGAGAAAGATCTGCTGAAAGAAGTGGATAAGGTAAGGTAGTGGGAAAAACAAAATAATAGAGTGGAGTAGGAACTTGGAGGGGGTTGTGAGGTGGTGTGACTTAGGTTGAAAGGAGTGAGTGAAGTATAGCAAGTAAGTTCAGCCAGGATTGACACAGGAGCAGGTCCATGATTTTGCAAAGTATTCTTATAGAGAGCAGTTAATGGTGGGTCTTTTAGAAATAGTTCTGGTAGTCAGAGGTAGGAAGTTCCATTTTTTGTGTTGAATACAGTTATAGGCTTTGTCCTGAGGATTTATTTGGTTTATTTATGGTGAGAAGCTGTTTGTCTTCTGATCTAAAAGTTCTTTTTGGGAAATACATCTTGATTAAAGAGGTAAAAGATAGGCAGGCTAATGGCTTGTGGATGATTTTATGTATTGGTATAAGTGAAACGTATGAGAGGTGGACAGGGAGTTCCAGCCAGCTAAGGGTATGCAGAGCTTTACCGTGATGGGGTAAAGGAAGATGAATTAGTAGAAAACTTGACAATTTTGTTGTAGCAGCTTTCAAGTTTGTTTTGTATGGATGATTGCCAATTGGTTAGAATTTGAGCTCCACAGAGTAGGTAGGGTGGAATATGCTCAAAAAATATTTGTTTCTATATAGCATGTCTAGTTTTTGATGAGCTTTCTTGATATTGCTCTGGATGTAGAGGTTAAATTTAAGATTATCATTTATTATGACTCCTCATATCCTCGGTGGTGCAGCAGTAGCGTTGTTGCCTCACAGAAAGGGATTCTCTCGTTCAATTCTTGGCTGGAGTGCGGGGAATGCCTTCTGTGTGGAGTCTGCATGTCCTCCCCGCGGTTGGGTGGGCATTTGAAAGACATGTGTAAATGGGCGTGCCTTTGTTGAAGGTTGAACATCGAGCTGGCACCTCGGCGTTCATGAAAATCTACTGCCAATCATTAGTGGATCGGAGTTCTGCTGTGGTGACCCCTAACCTGGAAAAGCCGAAAGACAAACAACAACATTTATTATGACTCCTAATAGTTTGGAATGGTGAACTAATTCAATTTCAGTACAATTTGCCAAAAATATTTTGAAAGATGCTTTATTAAGTCTGTAAGTTTTGGGAGTGGAGAGGAAGAGCTTGTTTTTTTCAGGGGGTTGATTAAGAGTTGGACTTTTGTAAGCCAGGTTTCAATACAGATGAAAGCTTGTTTAGTGATTTCTTGGAGACGAGTAAAAGTGTTTGAAGATCAGATGGTGGTAGAGCCATTTGTATACTGAATCAGGATGCCTCCACAAGAAGATGAATGTAGGATATTGTTAAAAATACTGAATAGTAGAGGGCCAAGAATGGATCCTTGTGGGATTCCTGTGGAAATGGAAAGGTATGCAGAGTTGTACCCTTGCCATTTTACAGCTTGCTGTCGGTTGGCAAGGTAGCTGGAGAACCATTTAACAGATGGAGATGATAGATCCAGGGTAGAAAGTTGATTGAGGAGTTTAGTGTGAGCAACCATGTCAAAGGCTTTTGATTGATCTAGAAATACTGCAGCTGAAAGTTTATTAGAGTTGTCAGTTTTATTGACAGTGTCTGTAAATAATGGTAATGCAGTGCAAGTGCTGTGGTCTGGCCAATATCCATGGTGAGTATTGATGATTAGCTTATTTGTAAGAGATGGCAGAGAAACTGTTGATGTATATATCTTTCAAGGATTTTAGAGAGGGGAGACAGGATCACTATGGCATGGAAATTTGTAATGTTAGTGAATTTACCTCCTTTATGTAAAGGGATAATATGTGCCATTTTCGATAAGTTAGGGACACATGATTCTGTAATTGAGCCATTAGTAAGAATTTTGATTGGGTATGCTATTACATCTGAAGCTAGAGTTAGGTATTGCAGAGGAAGGTTGTCAACTGAGGAGGAACAAGGTTTTAGTTTATGTAAAAGCTTTTTTTATGAGAGTTACAGAAACTGGTTTAAAGGTAAAGTAGGTAGAGTTGTTTGTGTGTGTATGAGGTTGCAGTTAATTGAATTTTGTGAAGGAGATGTGCTAGGGTTTAAGGTGGGGGAAGTTAGATGTGTGGAAGGAGGTGTGTTAAGTGAGTTTGAGGTTAAGTTGACTATGCATTCTATGAAGTATGTATTGACATAAGTAGTTGTTTTGAAGAGGGAGAATGTTTGGGTATTGGTTGGCATCATTTTTCTACCTGGGTTGATGATACAGGATATGGAAAACCAGAAGTTTGTTAGAGTTGCTTTAAGACTGTCTTGTAAGTGAGTATATTAAAACTATCTCCATTAACTTATTTCTTGACTTAGTTCTGTAGCTATCTGAATTGTTGCAAATTGTTGTCATTGTTATTATTTTGCCATGCTTTATCTCTGTCTTCATAAGGGGTTTGCATTGGTTAATTAGCCATGGGGTATGGTTGTTTTTAATTATTTTGTAAACTGTGGGGCTAAGGTGTTAAGAATATTTGGAAATAATGCACTGAAGGATTCAACAGCATTATTTAAGGGGAGTCTTTTTAGGATAGCCCAGTTAACTGCTTTCAGAGCTTCAATGAAAGACTCTTTGGAGAAGCCGGAAAGATTACGGATATTTTTGAGCTTATGTTCCTTCATTAGTTGTGAAACATTCCTATGGGTATAAGCTGGAAGGTGGTCACTTACTGTATCTGTGAGGGTACTTGTGGTGGTACAATTAGATGGGGTGATAAACAGAATCCAGTCCAGGATAGATTGCTGGAATTATTTTTACCGTACCTTGGTGGCATATTAATAAGTTGAGTGAATCCAAAGAGGTTCATGCTTTTGATTGCTAAATTTGTAGATAAAGACCGCCAGTCAATGATCCTTCATCTCATCCTTCCTACTGAGCAGATATCAAGTACTGTTCCTTTCCTAGATTCTATTATCTACCCCATACCCATAATTTGAAGAAGGTATTAAAAGAAACCCTAATAAACTCTTACTCTACTCATGTTAACTCCTTTAATTACCACTCTACTTTCTGATTACAATCTTACACTTCTCTACAGCTCACTTCTTCACCTCATGTCTATCTAGCAATCCCCACTCCTACCTTTGACATATTCTTCCCTACCTGAGTTCCACCTCATATCAAAGTACATACGTATAACAAAATCTATTAAGTAAGTAATCACAACTTTGGTATATTCTATGTATTTAAAATTCTGCTGTGATTACGGTTATCCTGTGTTAGTAACTGTCTTTGTACTTGTGTCTGTATGGGCTTTTCCACCTGGGCTTCTGCTGAAGATGAGCTACAGCTCAGTCGGCCATACTTGGTTAACAAATATCAAAATAAATATAAATAAAATAAAATATTATTTAAAATCGTCCATATTGTATACTCTTTTAGCAGTCCATTCTGTCTGCCAAGATACTCTGTTCTGCCTCCCTCAATCAGTTCATTTATTCTGTGTCTATTTAGCCATCCTTACATTTGAATTAACTGGGCTCTAGAAGGAAGCAGTGAACTAATTTTTCTGTCTTACCCAATCTATTACAGCAAGAAGTCTATTACTTTTCCCCTTAATTATCAACTTCCTGTCATTCTTGCCCTCTTTCTGATTTTTCCTTTCCCATCTCCTTATTACCGTTCGCCTCAACGTCCAACACATCCGTTATGGATACTGCACCCTGCCTCTAGCCTTACCTACCCTGTCTCGCATGAGCAAGTATTGTTGTCCAACTGTATGAAACACTATGGTTTATTGACTCATTTTTTTTGTTGACACAAATTGCTGTGAAATATTCATAGCTATGAAAGTGCTATGAATATTATGAAACTGCTTGTGTTGTTTATAACTTAGAATGCCAGACATTGCTTTTTTCACATGATGAGTAATTAAGAAAAACAAACTGCCTAGAAACTGCAAGAATGACTTTTTGGCAGAACATTAAATAAAAATATTGTTGTCCAATCATAATTTTCTCCCTTTAAACATACACCCATCTGAAATTCTGATTATGAAATTTTTAATCACCAACAAAATAAAATCCATCATTTAAGGATACTCATGGACACCCAGATTAACAGTATCCAGGCCATGATAAAATTACTCCATCTATACTTTTTGTCCCCCAAACCATTTTTCCTACACATATACATGACCTTCTGATTGTAGATCAAGAAGCTGAACAGTTCACTGAATACAAAGTCAAAATATTAATGTCATGTGATCACAGTTATGCGAAGTATAGCTTTATGAAATAAATCTGTGCTTTCACAAAAATTTCTGTTATCTTTTTTTTTTCTTTGAGAGACAAAACCTCCTATACATTACTAGTGTGTGTGTGCTGGAGGTTGACCCCCACTTACGTTAACAAGTGAAGAGTCCCAAGATTACTGCATCTTTAAGGAACGGAAAAACACTCCAGTCCCAGTGATCTTGACGGAAAGGTATATATCTTCTCCAGTTGACTTGAAATAGTATTTCCCACAGATCTGTTCTTTGTTTGCTGAATTATTTTCATTAAACAAGTGCATGGATCTCTGTCAGATTGCATTTCAGTAGGAGTTCCTTTTTAGTGTTCTTGTTTGGAATTTTGGCAAATGGCTATAATATGGACATTTATTAATAATTTGGCCTTTCATTTTCACTATAACATTGGAGGAGACTCCATGACATAAGATTAGGGAATATTAGTATATAGCTATATTCTGAGCATTCATTTGCATTTACTATTGGAAATAACATTTTCACTAATGGTGCTGCTTCAGTACCGACCCAGATCAGGGCACAATGTGAGAAGACGAATATAGTAAACATCGGAGCAAAATGCTGAAAAATATCAAAGTTGCAAATGTTGCATTACCTGATAAATTTAAGCTAGTAATGTTGACAGTAAGATTTTTTCTCAAGCATATAGTATAGGAATTTTCAGGAAATGTTTGTTTGTGTTAACACTTGTCATTTTCCAGAATGAAGCAAAATGAGTTTTAACCCTCCCCCCAAAAATACTCTCCTTTCTTAAGTTGTCAGTTGTGACCATATGGACTTTTTACTTACATTATTCACAATGTATTACTGTATGACAAGTACTGAATTGTTGGAAGTTCACACAATCAAAACTGCCAAAGTTGGGACACTGTACCTCATATGGTTAATGTGGCCTCATAATCTTGAAAAATAAAATTCTATTAACTTCTTCAGAGTTTATTGTGAACATAATATGAGGGAATAGATTGTTTACATTGTACTTCATTCAGCTCTATAACTTATGATATATCATTAGAACAACAATTTGTGGTAAAAATTTCTATTTTACATTATTAGTATTTTAAAAGTAGCCTCATCTTAAGGGTTTTGGATCATAAACAACTTATTATGTGTTCTTGCCAAGGATGCCTAGAAACTTATCTTGCTTGAGAGGTATATCTTGGTCCCATGTCAAGAACATATAATAAAGGGTTGTGATTAGAGAACCAACCATAATTCTTTGTAATGCATGGAGCTTTATCTTCTCTGTGTACTACTAGTTACAGAAAAATAATTAAAAAAAGACTAGGCATGCAAAGTATTTTAAAAGCTTTAATAGTTTACTAGTTTAATAGTTTAGCACTATAAATCAAACTGCCTTAAAAGCTCTTAATACACTTTCCAATCAAATTTTCTGTTTATAACTGTGGCAGAACAAAATATTTAACAGTTTTTTTAAGTTGTTTACCTACTGTCACTGTTCTTTTGTAAGCTGGCACTGCTGTAAAACCTCAGTACAAGACACAATCTTAACACTGATTAGAGGTGCATAATAAAAGCTTATTAAGTGCGTTTCTGATATCACAAAGGTTCGTAACAAGCTTATCTTTTTCCCATGTTGGAAGTGTGATAGCAGTGCTTCACACACACTACATTAAATTAAAATAGTTTCCATGAACAGAAGTCATAAGGAATCATATTTATTTATATGCTCTTTGTGAGCTTGGATGATATGGAGGAACAGAAGACTGAGCTAATGCCAAGAATACACGTGACTAAGATTCAGTTTCTGATCTTAACTGACTTGTGTTAGCTGTCAACAAATTCACCTTGAGGACACACTGAAGTGAGGCTTGAGAGGTGAATTATGGAATCCATTTCGAGAACACATAAGTAGTTTGTTATAATTGCAGAAACCTGATCATAATTCTTTGCACTACTTAGAGCTTAAGTTGCTCTGATGTATTACTAGTTATAAAAAATGTGTAAGGAGGTACAATTGTTTTCAACTTAGAAAGACAGAACTCACTTAATGCTGTCACAGTGACAGCAAAGAGGAGGTAAGTTTATCTTTGATGCACTAACAGCTTTAAAAAACTGTTAAACTCTTGCATCTCCCTTTTCTTGTGGCAGCACAAAAGTGTTTTACAGTTCTTAAAGCTGTTATCATTTCCCAGTGCTGTTCCATGCTGGACACTATGTGTGCTGTAGAAAGAGACTAGAGCATAACAGCTCTGAATGCTGTATGCACTTTTTAGATGTCAAAGATGTGCATAACAAGGTTGTTGATTTTATGATTTCAAAATTCAATCAGCACAGATTCATTACTATCAATAAACACAAATGGTGTAAGTCTAGAATAAGTGGATGTCTCAAAATACTCAGCTTTCAGTTTAAACATGGTTTGACTTGAAAGAAAAATTTTACTAAAGAAAGGATACTTCATTTTTGCCTGTTAGAAAATGTTATGGGGATACTTTTTCATTTGGATCTCCTTAAAGTCAATTAATGTTTAAATTTGTCATAAGACTACTGAAAGAACTTCTATGAATGACATGCTAAGGAACACATTAAGAACCTATTAAGTTATATATATTGAATAATTTGACAATGAGCTTACTTGAAGAGACATGGGAGGGAGATATTAGGCAGACTTTGTCACAATAATTACTGAGCCCTTTCTTTAATTGCTCAAAAAAGAAAACCCTATAGCTAAATTGTAAAATGATACTTGGTGGTGATTAAGCAAGCAGGGAAATGTGGGGGTGTTAGAAAGTAACTTTTTCACATACAAATTAATTTGTTATTGTCAGGTGAAAGTAATGAATACATGTATAAATCAGAGCTGTCACAGTTTAAATGCCTGAAAATATAGAATAGATGTGACACTAAGTGGGCTTCTTATGAATGAATACAGTAGTGGCAATACACATAGATAGCTATTCTGAGAGATAAATCAGTCCTGCCAATTATGTATGGATTACTTAATTTACATACATATTCAGGTGCATTTCATGACCTGAAATGAAGCAAAGAAAGTGGTTCTGGCTGTTCCTTTTTCCATTATTAATATATGAGTATCAGACCTTGGTTAAACAAACACTTTCATATGCAGCACAGTTTTTTTCAGAAAAGTTAACCGAATATGGCTTGAGTTAAAGTGAATGCTTAATGACTGCAAACTTCACTTTCTTGTATGTTTCAATCTAAAGGAATATTAAAATATTCAAGGGTCAAACTGCATAACAATTTTTTTAAACAATACAGTGTATGAGTAACTGGAATAGCTTATCTGTTGCTTTGCTGATATAGCTTGTTTGACAATTAAATATACTTTTGTTAGTAATTATTCTCCGAGTTATTTGGTTCTAAGATTTCACGGAGTAATTTTTGAAAGGCACACAAACTGAATTATAACTTGTGTATAAGCAATCCCCCACTGACCTTAAGACATGCTCAGTCATATTCTAGCCCATTCACCTATTTGTTTCCCCACTTTTTGCTCTGTTGAGCTGAGTTATAGTAAGTTCATTTAAATAGTCAAACCCCCGCAACACACACACACACACACACACACACACACACACACACACACACACACACACACACACACACACACACACACACCACATTTACAGCACCCTTGCAGCCTGTCTGTTCCGGATCTTGACACAAAGGTAAACAATGAGGACCAGATGAGCTCATCAGACTATGAGTGAGATGTCTTTTGTAGCTTTACATACTATTACTACGGTGGGTGTATATATTCAACTGGACAGCATCACAATACATGCATTTCAAATATCTGTTAGCTTTCTATACACAACCCCTCAATTCAAAGATGAGGATCTGTAAGTAGTTCTCCAGGCATGAACCACAGGATTCAGAATTACTACATTTCCCACCTTCACTTAAAAACAGGGAATCAGCCCTTGATTACTTTAGACTGTACTGCAGCTGATCATGTGTGTCCGTTGTGTCACTGGTGGTTCTGATAAATGGCCTCTCTCCATGTTATCATACTCATACATATTTATATGCAATAAACATATGTGGTTATTTTCCAGCTAGAATTCAGAATAATGCATTTTGTTGGGTTAATGATATATAAAAAGACAGAGAGAGATATCTGGTTCAAGATTAAAGATATAGGTTGCATATATTTGCCAACATTTTTGATAGCTCTCATCTGTTTCTTTCCCCCAAGTTTTCATTAAGAAATATCTTCAGTGGAGACAGGGTTTCTAACATTTTTTCCTGTTCATATGCATGTCTGTTTTAAAAAGGAGGGACATAGTTGTTTAGTAACATGAGTGGAAACAATAGCTATAGAAATAAAAAGTTTGTGAAGTTTAGCTGTTTGTCTAGAGAACCAAATAACTGAGGTTGCATAAGAATGTATTATATAAATCAATCAGAAGTTATAATAAGAAATTATAGACTAATGAAAAACTAGACAAGTGACTTAAATTTGAAACTGAATGTATGAAAAATTAGGATTTATACCGCAATATGTAGAGATTGAAAGATGTTTTAATTAAGGCAGGTATAAATTTCAAAAATCAATATATGGTAGCCCTCTCAGAAACATATATATATATATATAATGGGGAAGGTCTGGCTAGAAGTTTAAAATGAATAAATGTGCAAGTAAAACATATACAATTCATACAGTGAATTAAGGAATGCATGATACATACATATGCAATAGTCATGGAATACAGAAATAAATCAAAATGAGAACTTTATGAATAAGATCAAATTTATTAGCCATACATCTCACAGAGATTCAGCAATAAGTCGCAATTATATGCTGAGAGATTTTTCATGAGATACAAAATCTAGGGTATACAAAGGCAAGAGGGCAACTATATATACCTTTAAGTCATAATGAAGTTCAGGCATTGCTCTCATGTTTGTATGATTAAGACATGGCAACCATTAAAGCAATAAAACTGATTGTTATCCTAACAACACTGACAGTTGTAAACAGAGGATACATGAATCAGTAGTTTCATCATGACTGAGTTAAAGTGTTGTGGCATATATGTTCAAGTAATTGAGGAAATTTTCTACAATGCATGTTCATTTACAACAATGCTGAAGGTCAGCTTTTTTAACTTCATGGATCTCAGACCCTGGGATATTCAGCCATAATGCTGTGATGTATTTCATAACACATGAACCAGTGGAGATCAATATTCCAAATGCTGTAATCTGGCAGTAAGTGAGTTCCAAATGCTGTAATCTGGCAGTAAGTGAGTTCCAAATGCTGTAATCTGGCAGTAAATGAGTCAAGCCTCAAGGTGCAGTGAGTAGGAAGCAGAGACCTTCTTGTTTTGTCTAGAGGAAGGCAAAGGTATTGACAAAGTTCAAATAGAGAGAAAGAGAGAAGCATAAATCTACAGATCCTATTAACAGTGATTTGTGAAAGTTTACTATTGTATGATGAATTAAGAAAAATTTCAGGCAGTCCCTACTTTAACTTTGCTTTTAATAGATTTATATAATTTTAATTTCAGGATTCAAATATGAGCAGATTAGTGAGTCTGTAACTCAATGTAAACTGCCTTAGTACACTACCTAAACAGTTTTTGGTATGGAAATGAAATGGATTCACTTTATATCCTCGAAATACTGAAATATCAAAATTCAGTATTTCGAAGCTATAAAGTCGAATTTTTGAAACCACAGAAACTCAGAACTGCGAAATTCAAAATCTCGCACACCAGAGATTTTGAATTTTGCAGTTCTACTGCACACACACACACACACACACACACACACACACACACACACACACACACACACACACACACACACACACCATCCTCCCCATGCACAAACACAAGCTCTCTACTACATAAAAGCAGGGGGGCACACCCCCCTACTTAAATATTCTCACTCCAAGGTCACACTACACACAAACACACACAAAACACCACCACACAAGCTACATTCTCCTCGCACACACACATCACAGTAACAAAACACACTGACACACACCACAGCCCCTACCCAAAACCCTTAAAACGCACACACACTTACCTGAATCCATAACCACAGAGAAACCTCAGAAGCGTGAAATTCAAAACCGCTGGGATTCAAGGTTTTGGATTTCTCGCTTCAGAGCTTTTGTTGTTCTCAGGATTCACTTTATGGGCTCGAAATAATGAATTTCGATATTTCAGTATTTTGAGCTTCTAAAGTGAATCCAAATGAAACATATAGCCTTAGGGAAAGCTATAATCATTATACAGTTTAACTATGGCTACAGTGCTAGTCAAAGGATGAAAAACTTCCAGATCACCAACTTTACAAACTCTTCAGGGATCGCTGCCCTCTTTTTTTCACATTCACAGCTAAGTTATTGTCTGAGTGCCAGTAATAAATGATGATTACTGTACAATTCAGTACTACTTCTGGCACACCTGAGCAGAAAATGGACACCTGTGTATAACATTATAATCAGGTTCAAGGAGCCAAGACCAACTATTTACTGAAAAGTGACAGCAATACAGGCTCCAATATATAGAACCCTGTGGGACACTTAATACTACCTCTGAGATATTCTTATCTAAAATAATATGAAACAGCTTGTCCTTCAGAAATGTGTTGAGTCATAAAACTAGACCATATCAAAAATCATTATTATGACTGACAGATTAAAATACTATTTCTAAGGGCACAAAAATAGCTCCCGTTTTCATACTATTTTGCATATTAGTGTAAAAAGTGTCTGTGGTGAAGCAAATATCAATACGTGTATTCAACACTCTTCTGAAACTAGGATGCTTATAGGATAAAAAAACTATTGTTGTTTACATATTTAGATATTTGCCCAAGTACACACTTTACTAAACATATATTGAGGTGTTTCAGGTTTGGAACAGGTCTGTAATCTTGGACCAATACTGGGGATGAAAATTTATGTAGCAAACATTCAGTAGTAAGTATGAACTGGAGAAAGACCACTCCTGCAGTGAGGAGGAGGCTCATAAATGTTGGTCATAGATTTCAGTATAATAGTTTCTGCTAAGTTAGGAAAGAAGGGCGTAAAGCAGTCCATGAGGGGGTTCAATGAATCAACTGATCTTGTTGAGACTTTTTTTTAGTGGAAGAATAGTTTTACATTTAGCACATCATGGTCACTGTAGTAGTGGTAGTAATAGTAATGGTATTTGGGTTCATAGGTTCATAGGTTAGTACTAAGCTAACTGCCCTTGTGAGCCATTTTAAGCTTAGCCAATTATCCCTTGTGAGACTCAAACCCTGCACCTTGTGTTTGTAAGGCAAACACCTTAACCATTAGGCCACCCGGGTAATAAGCCATGCTATCGCTGGACATTAGAATGCTATTCCTAAAAAAAAAAAAAAAACTTGGTAGGTTCATTCCAACTGGGAGATTCAATATAGCCTGCATGGTTGTTATACACCATGTGTGTGTTGCGGCACAATGCACACACAGACATGGAAGCTTTTGGGTTCAGTAAGCACTATCTAGAGGAGTTCACCCATGTGCAAACAAGGTAAATACCGTGGCATGCAAATTACAGCATAAGCAGTTGAATTGCATGCTAATCAACCAATCTAATGCAGTGGAGCTATTCAACAAGCTATAAAGGAACTGTGCAGATTTCATGTAGGCTTTCCCTGTGAATTCTAAAATTTTTGCAATACAGCCACTGAAAGGAGTCTACATAGAGAGAATATAAAGTAAAAGGGGTCTATGTTCAGCCATCAAATGGCTGCACATCGAACCCCATCCATCGAATGTTCATTCAGTGAATGTTCATTTCATCAATGGTGAAAGTAACTAGTTGGCCCACCACTTCCTCATCTGCCCTTTCCCCAATGTAGTGTGGTGTCTGTGTTGGTATATATAGTTAGAGGGGTGTGGTGGTAAAGTCCACCATGTTGGGGGGTGTGGGGGCAAAGCCCCCCACTTGAGTGGGTTTGAAATACTGCAGTGGGGAACACAGGGAAGTGATAGTGAACTAGTTACTTTCTCCATCAATTAAATGAATGTTTGCTGAATGAACGTTTGATAAATAGGGTTTGATGTTCAGCCATTCAATGGAAGTTCCATTCGATGGCTGAACATATACCCAAGTAAAAGTTGTGAGATTTGTACAGAACTGATCTTAACATGTGACAGCACTGGATACAGGCTGGATGCAACAAAAGAAGAGTAATAACAGCAACAATATCCTTTTTGTACAGTAATAGAAATGCATCTTTGCTTTCCCACTCCCAAATGAACAGTACACTTGTAAGTAATGCAAACAGATAAAAGTGTAACAATGTGCGCTAAGCAAAATGAATAAAAAAACATTAAACAGACTAATTATAGTTACATATCAGCTTATGCAATATGTAGCTGATGAAATACAGACATATCATCTAAAAATTAGTACTCCTCTGTGCAGATATATCTCAAAGTAATATCCTCTCTTCTTTGTTCAATCCATAAACAATTTGGCTCCCCTTCACTTTCCATAGCTACATGGTTGCTGACTGGTGTAGATTCAGGGTTGACAGCATGGTAAAGCTGCAAATGAGGTCAAACTCATTAAAATTGCTGAATCCTAAATCCTTGGCTCCATGTTGTAGCAGATGTAAACATAGTACAGACACTTCCTCAGCGTTTGTGTTCAATGGATGGCAACTGTGAACGCTTAGTCAGATGGGTGTGTCAGGTTAGACTTACAACGTGTTACATGTACGTCTGTATAGGTTGGAAATGCAGGTAAGCAGCACATAATTCACAGGTTCCATTTCATTAACATCCAACCTCCTCTTCATTTGTGTGCAAATTGTGTTTTCTCTATCAGTTTTTTATTATTATTTTATTATTTTTTGGCCATCATTTGCGCAAGGTGGTGCTTAGCGCAATCATGAAAAAGGAGGAATGAATGGAAGTTTTGGCTGGGCTTATTTTGTTTGTGTGGCATTGAGTGACTGGCAAAAGGGAGACCTTAAGAATAATTAGTGAATAAGGGAATGTCACGTAACTATTGCAGTGGCAACATTGCTAAAGTATGCCAGTTAGTATTAAGTCTGTGGAAAGAACCTGTTACTAAAATGATTATGCTGCAGCAGGTGATAATACAGTTAATGCAGTGATACTTTCCTTTTTGGAGCTAGATTGTACTGGGTTTGACTACAACTGAATCTTATGCTGTTAAGTACTTCTGCATTTCCATTGCTGCTCTTTTGTGTGTCATGTGCGCCATTGCACAATAATGCATTAAAGAAAAGAAATGGGGAAGCCAGGGCAGTGGTGAAATGGGGAGCAAGCAGGGGGTGGAACAAATGGAGAGCAACAGAGGAATGTGCAGGAGGGAGGCAGGAAAGAAACACAGCTATTCATTTCTTCAACAGTAAAAAATGATAATATATGCAGAATATTAGCTGAATTTAGACTGTCACCTCCAGAGACAGAGAGAGAGAGAGAGAGGTGGCTACAACACAATCATGTTGTATAGCCAACTGGACTGAATGAAGTGCTTCAAGAAGAAACTTATCTGAAATGAGAGCTATATATGGGAAGATTTTGTTTTAGTGGGACAAGTGCCCTTTTTTTCTTTTTGAGAGAGAGAGGAATGTTAGGCAAGGGACTTAGGTATGTCTGGGTCTGGCAAGATGGGTAGGTGAGGAAACAATTGCAGACAGATAAGACAAATAGACAAGACATAGGGAAAGTGATGGACACAAGAGTTTGGTGGACACCATGGATGGGGTGAGGGTGGGGACATCCAGAACCCAGGCTCATCAAGCGGGGTGACAGTGAGAACTGAGGCCTCACCCACTGGACTGTCATCATTGTCACCTCACTACACCACTAGCTATAGCACTCAACCTCTCCTTCTCCTTATCCTATGTAAATTAGGGAGAGCAGCCCCTACATCAGACTTAGGCATACACCAACAGTGCAGTGCACAACCTTATGCATCATCCCTGGCAGTTCAGTGTTGATGATAAACTCACCACTCCTGCCACTGCTCCTGGAGGGAATCACTGGACTATCATCTGGGGTAAAACTACTCAAGGGGGCAGGCATGCTGGACAATGGTGCGGGGGCCAGTGGATTGGGGGAAGACAGATCCTGTGGGGCAGACTTACTCTGCTGTGCTGTGGAGCATTTTGTGATGTGGTAAACATGGATGACATAGACACATTCTGACAACATATAATAATACAAAACAAACAAAAAAAAGAGAGATAAGGGTTGGGGTGAGAGAAAAAAAGAGATAAGATTAGTACCTTCATATGTAACATACAATGCATTAATGCAATTATTTGACTGCATTATATTAACTTTTACTCATAAGACTACCTCCCCCTAACAGATAACTATTACTTTTAAGACTATAAGCTCCTAACAGATGCACACTATACTACAGATTGCAGCAAGTGCTCCTTTACATGTGCATATATTGCACATATGCGTGTCCCAGTTATACAGATTACAGTTTACAGCACAGCATGTGTGCCACTGGTGTAGACCTTTTGCTTTAAACCTTCAAGTTGCACATAATTGAAGAATTGACAGTATTGTATACTTGGGAAATGTGATATTTGAACCTACCACCTCTGACTAAAGTCTAATATTGTACTCTTGCTTTGTGTGACAGACTAATGCATGCATACTTGCTATTACAGTTGAGATATGCACGGTCAATTTGATACAACTGTATAAAATACCAAACAAGCTATCTTTAACTTTTAGTGCTACAATAACACTACTCTTCTGCTGCATACATATCACATGGCTCCCTCATCCTCACCAACCTTGCACCATGGATCCTAACACTGCACTCCCATTACATGGCAGCTGTGGAAAAAAACAGAAAAGAACAGAATACCATTATGAATAGCAGTCTTGCCTACATTTAGCTTTTAAGCATTACAAGAACTCTCTGTTGTTGATACTTACACATCTGTGGGATGTCCACCATCCTAAATGCCTTGATCCAAGCATTGCGAGTACCAGTCTTCCTCCTCTGGAGGTCATTGTAGTGATTTGTACATTGGTCACCAGTGTGGGGGATACCAATAGCACTGTTTACAGCTGAGGCCAAACTATCTCAAGCCTCTGAGTTATACTGGGATCTAGAATAGTCCACCTGCAGCAACCTGGTAGTGTGGTGTTTCACTCAGAGTCCAACAAAAATCTTGGATTCTTGGACACCCCATCTCGGTGCCCTAAATCTCATACTATCTCCATGAACACCTGCCATATCTTTCACTAATCAAGAGCAAAGGAGAATGATGATTTCCCACCAATTCCAGTTATTGCATTTACTGGGAGTGTGTGCACTGTTTGAAAATGTTGTGCACCACTTACTGTCTGGCAAACATGGTGCTAGGGTGTGTGTACTGCCAAGCAATATGTCTGCATGATGGTAAGCAGTGTGCAATAGTGGCAAGCAATGCAATTTCAAGATTACTTGATGTACAAACAGTTGTGTATGTGTGTTTGACAAATGTGAAAGTCATGGCAGGCATGTTAAGTTTTCAAACAAATAATTTCAAATCAATTAATACAACAACAATGTCAGAATGTTTTGAAGGAACAAATGTTAATACTCTGGCTGAAATATTAATGTGCTCAGTCCCAATATTCTTAGATGAGAAATTATACACCTTAAAGTATTTAGTTTCAGTATAAATAACTTTTACAACTTCAACTGGATTGCTAGTGACTCTATCATTCTGTCTTAGTCATTTCTTGTATTGCCGCCTCTTCAGTCTAGCCCCTTGCCTCTGGTAAATCTCCTCATTGGTATAAAATTCCTGCTTGGTGTGCCCAGAGAGAGCTCATTTGTTCATCAGTCATTCGGTCTTCCTCACTCCCATCTCATCTAAAGGGGCAGAATCATTGATTCCTCCTACTTGTGCTCTCAATGACATCACATCTGATCTACCACAACTTGGCTGGATGTCTTCTTCATTACATTGATTACCATGGAAACCTGGTGGGACTACGTAAACTTTGCTTCAATTGCGTTAATATTTTAACCAGAGGATTAACATCTGTTCTTTTGAAACATTCTAACCTTGTTGATATATTAATTGATTTGAAATTATTTGTTTGAAAACTTAACATGTCCCTTTGGTTTTCTTCTAGTAGCTTGAATGTCAGTGCAACAGTTCTGTGTAGACCAAGTCAGTTTCATTCCCCTTTACATCATTTATTACAAACAATTGAGAAAATATGTGAGCTTGATATCAGAAATGTTTTAAATCAAAAGTAAAATTGCAAGTTTTGTAATATCATTCCTTCAGATTGTGATTTTTTGAATGATGTTTGTCAGGATAATAACATAAGAGTTATGAAACCATATAAGGGGAGAGGATTGGTCATTATGAAACATAGCTTGCTCTAAGATAGACTTATGATTAGAGGGCATGTTATTATAGGGACAGATAACTAACAGTGAGTATGATTTTATGTTTAACTAAAATGGTGATTGCAGGCATATTTGGTATCCCACAAATCCACAAAAGTCTTGAAAGCCCACCACTTAGACCGATCATTTATGGTAATAGGCCCACAATGTTTTTATTGCTAAATTTTTAGAAAGTATCTTAAAGGAGGGGATGAAGAATTTAAAATTTTGTTGTAAGGATTCTTGGCATTTTAAAGGCAAATGGGAGAAGTTCCTTTTATTGTTAATATGATATTCCTTATTACTGATGTTCAAAATCTGTACTCATTGATACCATATGAATTAGGGCTGCAGTAGTTTGAAGAAAGTGTATTCAGGAATACCAAATTACCTGCTGATAAAATCAGTGCAATTACAGCTTTAATGGAACTAGTTCTGAAAAATAATTTCATATATTTTAAAGGACAAATTTTTAGGCAAAAGACCGGAGTGGCAATGGGGGGAGCATGAGCCCCCATTTTTGTGAATTTTGTGATGAGTTATTGAGAGAATGTATATATCAAAAATAATCAGTTCAAAAATTCCTGGGCATTATATACCAGATTTTTTAGATGACATGTTCATTTTGTGGACTGGTTCACATGTTAAGTTATTGGAATTTGTGGATTATATCAATAACACAGTGGATTTTTTTGAAATTTTCCCACAATAGTGATAGATATAAATAAGATCAATTATTGGAGTTACATTAATCAGAAATATAGGTCTAGCATTTATTGAAGACCGACATGCTCAAACTCCTTTTTACACTTTCATAGTATACACCTAAAACATTAGAAGGCGGCAATAGTTAAGGGCCAGTTGGTGTTTCTGGTCATAATGGTATCTGATTTTGACATTTTCCATAAAGAGTGTAGTGTGCTTGCTGAAATTTTTTCTAAAAGGAGTTATCTGGTTAAATTGGAGGACATCTTGGAAGAGTGGTTCTTGACATAATAAATTTAAAAGTTAATTTACATATTTAAAAACATATGCATTACTATATGAACCAACAAAGAAAAAAAAATAAATTGAAAAAGAAAATATGACCATATAATTTTTTTTCTTGCATAAACCTAATACTACTTTAAACACAGGAGACCTAAAATGCTGATAAAACTCTTATAAGCCATTTTAACATTTTGGGGGGTTTTAATGAAATGTCCCTATTATGTTTATGGTGGGTGTAATGTTGTATACACACCCAACAAAAGAATGTATAAATAAGTCATTGGTTTAAAAATGTGATAGGTGGGATATAAATTTGTAACTTGATTGTTGTTTTAAATGACTCTGATGATGCCTGATGTATGGGAAGGTGAAAGTGGTTAGTCGTTTGGAATTTTTAAAGTATTAAACAATGCAACCCTTTGGATCATGGTTTGTGATCGTTTTTTATTTTTTGTTAAGTTTTGTTAGTTTATTTTGCCTTGTTGGTATTTGTTGAAGTTTAAACATAAAGAAATGCCTGGCAAAGGCCCCCACATGGCAACATCCATGAAATCCCCACCCACAGACTTTTACACAGTAATATCACAACAGGTCTGGCAGTGACAGTATGGCTTTGAAACGTAAGAAGTCTGAAACTACAAATGTCTATGCCAGAGCAATCTGACCTGTGGTTGATACTGTTATGCCTGTAGTCTGAAAGATAGGGCACACCACTATGCTACATTGGACCAAAATGTTAAGCAAATATCAGCACAGTCCGTGCAGATGTGTATCATATACAGCTGTGTCACCCCCCCCATAGTCCCATAAAAATGCAGTAACATGTTCCTAGACTTAAGCAACATCCAGCTGTCACCCAGAGTGATAGTGCAATAGTAATAGAAAGCAATTGTCAGTAACACCCACAGTCAATTTACTGATGCCATCCCAGGGGTGCCTCCTCTCGGCAGCCTGGGAACATATGATCATCAGAATGCACTGCCCCTGCTACAGATAGCCTGCATCTGTCACACCTGGCCTACAGGCCTCTGGCAAATGCCTATGCCTCACCCACAATGCCCTTTAGGGAGTGTCATGGGGTCCATAACACCAACATAACACATTCCACAAAATGCAAAGAAAGGCCATGCTGACAACTGCTCGGAGCAAGCCTGCCAGTCTCAGGGAGCCAGAAATTGGGACAAAGCCATGAATAATGGGGCGATGAAGGTCAAAAGAGAAGGACACCTGTGAAATACTGCTCTAATAATTTTATAAAGTTGATGGAATGATTTGTAGTAGTATGGAATGTCTGATGGGTACAAAGTCTGAAACTGCAATGTCAACTGTCAGTAATATCTGACTTCAACCCTGAGTGACTTGAAAAACCCTTTTGCTGGAAGACCACACTTCTTTGGGTAACCAACAAGATATATGAGTCATGGATGTAGACATTCTGTGATACTCTGTACAGTTGACAGGCAAGGCTAGGAGTTTAAACATGGGAATGCACTCACTGCAGGCAGGCCTAACCCTGGAAGATGGTGACAAGTCTGCACCCACAGAACTCTGGGCCACAGCCATGGGGAGTAACACACCCCTCCATGATCACTTATCCTATGCAATATCCTGACCCCAATATGTGTCTACCCTAGTAAAATGAGGTGGGCCATACATATATGTGTGTGACAAATACACACCTCTAGGCTGGTCAAAGAGTCTGACACACACAAGACCCTCCAAGTGCAGTCAACCACAAAGCAAAGTAGTGGTAGCTATAGGCAAACATATCTGCCCAGGAAACCCCCCACATATCCCATCCCCTAGAAATCTATCTGGAGTCTGCCTGTCACCCTGATCCTGTCTGACTTATATTACCCAACTGTGGATTGGAAATCAGACCATAAATGCACAGAGATTCCACCATTGTAATATATCACCAAGGTGCTGGACCATTTTCACAGCACCAGCAGTCAATTGCTTGTAGGCACACCCCTCAACAGGCTGTGCAAGAATGCATAGCACTTGACCCATAAATCTTGTGTGTGCATCTTCCATCCTGTATTCCTCTGGGAAATCACTGTGATGATCTGAGGAGGTATGTCATGAGGTACTGAAACAATACATGACAGTGTCAAATGGTATATATATGACAGATGTCTGCTAAAACAAGCCCTGTAACCCTAGCAACCCATACATTACTGAGAGAAATTGCCACAATCATTGTATGGCCCATTGTCCCCACAGTTTGATAGGCTATCTCCAGATATCCTGCACCAACAGGTTGAGAGGTATAACAAACCAGAATGGAGTGCAGCAATCCCTGGAATAGAGTCCCACGTGTACTATAGAAGGACACACTGGGCATTCTCATACACTTAGAGAAATGTCAGTAGGATCTAGGAATGAACAGGCCTTCCCCACCCAGTGCACTTCCCATTGCCCCACCTTAGTAGTCCTGAAGATGTCTGTCACCATAGAAGTCACTTATGTTAGCTCTGTGGTGCTTGCAATAACTGCATAACACTATAGTACAAATAACTAGTTAGGTAGGAGTTCTAATCTCAGTCCTGACAAATGTAAAAGTGTGTGTGTGTGTGTGTGTGTGTGTGTGTGTGTGTGTGTGTGTGTGTGTGTGTGTGTGTGTTCACAACTAAAAGCTTTTGGGTCTATTCAAATCCAGTACACTTCCCGTTTCCCTACTTTAACAGTCCTGCAGATATCAGTCATCTTAGAAGTGCCTTCCATCAGGCCTCAGCCCCATAAGCTATGTGGTGCGTGCGATTACTGCATAACATGATAATACAAATAACTAGTTAGGTAACAGTTCTAATCTCAGTCCTGGTAAATGTAGAAGAGTGTGTGTGTGTGTGTGTGTGTGTGTGTGTGTGTGTGTGTGTGTGTGTGTGTGAGAGACAGTTGTGTGTTCAAGACTGAGGGAGTTGTGTGTTTCTTTATAGGTGAAACAGTTTTTATCCCATTCCCACCCACGACACTTTTCAGCACCCCACCTTATCAGTCCAGATGATGTCAGTCCCTTATCAGCAACCTTGGCCAGGTGTCAGCCCTGTAAGCTCAGTAGTGCATGTGATAAATGCTTAACACTATAGTACAAATGACTAGTTTAAACTTGTAAAAACGCTGGTACTGTCAACAATAAAGGATGGTGCAGGAAAAAAGTAATCCACTGCATGTAAGGTTAACACCTTATTTAGAAGTTCGTTGGTCAGCATAAAATCAACGAAATACACTCGTGTGAAACTTCTAAGTAAGCAAAAAAGTTTTAATAAACAGAACAAATAGCGTTCTTTTTTTAATAACTTCTTGAAAAATGTTATTCAAAAAGGATACAGGGTATCCTCTTTTTAGAAACATATGATATAACAGGTCACATTCCTCTTCAAATTCCTTAAATAAGGAAACCATCCTCGCCGCCCTCACTAGTTGTCCTTTTACCACAGCTTTTTTCTGGTACAGAGGGTGCATGCTGGTGAAGTGGAGGAAACTATTGGAATATGTTACTTTTCTAAAGATTTTTGCTGTATAATGTCCATTATTTTTACTTAATTCAACGTCCAGGAAATTAATGGTAGTTTCCTGGAAGTTTTGGGTAAATTTTAAAAAGATTGTAGTAGAATTAAAAAAATTCACTAGTTGGTTTGCTTCTTCCTTATTACCCTTAAATACAATGAAAATGTCATCCAAAAATCCAAAAATTAAGTAAAAATAATGGACATTATACAGCAAAAATCTTTAGAAAAGTAACATATTCCAATAGTTTCCTCCACTTCACCAGCATGCACCCTCTGTACCAGAAAAAAAGCTGTGGTAAAAGGACAACTAGTGAGGGCGGCGAGGATGGTTTCCTTATTTAAGGAATTTGAAAAGGAATGTGACCTGTTATATCATATGTTTCTAAAAAGAGGATACCCTGTATCCTTTTTGAATAACATTTTTCAAGAAGTTATTAAAAAAAGAACGCTATTTGTTCTGTTTATTAAAACTTTTTTGCTTACTTAGAAGTTTCACACGAGTGTATTTCGTTGATTTTATGCTGACCAACGAACTTCTAAATAAGGTGTTAACCTTACATGCAGTGGATTACTTTTTTCCTGCACCATCCTTTATTGTTGACAGTACCAGCGTTTTTACAAGTTTAAGTGAGTTGCTTTGGTTTTTTCTTATGTGTTTTTTCGCTGGTTGCTGACAAGGAGGCATGGAAGACACAGTAGAGGAGGGAGACCTTTCTCAAGGAAACCTTACGCAACTGTTGCAGCTAATAAACACCAGACTCGACCGCTTATCGGAGAAGGTAGACGGCGTTTCCAACTCCAGCGGCGTTTCAAGGAATACAACAGCCAGGACTAGTTTACCAGCTGCAGGAGTGCAGGTAGCACACACTTCTGGAGCAGGTTCATCTCAACGACACCAGGTTGGTGAAATAAATACAGGACATTCTGTCAGTAACTTTAATATTGGAATGTGGTTAAACAATGAACTGGATATGGATTGTACAGAAGAAGGTACTGACAGCACACATTTAAGTGAGACTGATAATTTAATCGCAGACAAATTAAAATTATTTGATGCCAAGCTTTTTAAAATTAAAAAAACTCCAGCTAGAGCTCAACTACTTTAAGAGATGTATTAAAGAAAATATTGTTCCAAAGGGTTTGAGGCATTACTCATACCCTACTGGGTTGGAACATGGTTCGGACTTCTTTAAGGAACTGGTAAGCATTTACAACAAGCAAGGTTTGGAAATAATGCAATGTATGGTAAAACATTACCAAATTTCCCTTGACCTGCTAGTAAAAGAGACTGGTTCCCTTGAACAGGATATTAAAGTAGACCTTGACTTTAATAGATATGAATTTGAATATGATAGAATTCTCTCTAGTATAGCTCAACAAATGTCTAAATTGAAAATTAATAAAATAAAAAAACTTCAAAGAGACTTGAAAGCCTATCGTGAAGGGATGGCTTTTCCTAAGCCACCAATGTCTCAAGATGTTTTACGCAGTAACAACAATAAAAGTTCTACAGTCCAACCTGCTTATAAGGAACAAAGAAGACAAAAGCCCACTAGAAACACTTCTGCACCTCTGGATTCGGGTGTTGAGCCAAGCACAGAGTACTTTATAAATGATGATGACATTTTTGGAGAAGAAGCAGGTGGCTCAAATTCTAACCAGTTTTTTTCAACTGACAATAACCAAAGATACAACCAGGGTCCCCAAAAAAACTACAGAGGGGGGAGGGGGGGCAATTGGAATATGAACTCAGCCCAAGGACCCAAGCGGAGATACAATACCCGCAGCAACAAGCATCTGGGTTAAAACTTTATGAAACTCTTGTAAACAAAGAAGGTGATTTTACCATCTATAACTTTACTGAGTGTTGCATTGACCAAATTTTGGTGGAACTATTTGCTAAAGGATTAACGTTTGTGCCTTCTAAAAAATGTGATATTGCTGAATTACTGCTCGATTTTAAAATGTTTATTCGTAAACTAAATTTAAATTTACTGTTAGGTAATTCACCACACATTGAGAATGAACTTAGAGTAGCTAGTACTTTTAACCCCCCCCAAAATAGTATAACAAGTATGTTTGAATATCTGTGTGAAAATGAATTCAGGGACCTTATGAAACATTCAAATAAAAACAAACATGGTTCTAACATTTCAGTAGAGGAAAAGACACTACTAACCTCTCTAAGAAATCTACCGCTTAGGCTTATGAAGCTGGACAAGGGCGGTGGGCTGGTGGTGTTTTATAATGAGGATTATTCCAACATTATGTTGACCTTATTAGAAAGTAATACATATGCACCAGTGAGTAAAAATGAGTTGAATCAAGCCTATAATAGGATTAAAATGTTTATTTCTAACCTATTCACAGATAGTTTATTAACTTTAGAACAGTACACTTATTTGACTATGTTAGCACCAAGGATTCCAAAAATTTTTGGGATCCCGAAACTACATAAAAACATATCAAACCCACCATTGAGGGCGTTGGTAGACGCAAGACAGCCCATAACCTACCCGTGTGCCAAACTAGTGGATACTGTCCTGAAAAAATATGTGAGTATGGAACATCAAATATTGAAGGATTCCTGGTCCTTCCTGCAGTGTATGCAGTCCATAACATATGATGACATGGCTAACTTTGTAACTGTGGATGTGACAGATTTGTACTCCTGTATCCCACATAACTTGGGGATTGAATGGGTGACTGACTTTATCAGACTCAAAGGGGCAAATAATAATGAGTGTAACTTAGTTGAACAACTTCTTGATATTATTCTAAAAAATAATTTTGTGTTGTTTGAAAACAAGCTTTTTATTCAAAAAATAGGAGTAGCGATGGGTTCCCCTGTAGGGTCAAGCTTTGCGAACTTGGTTATGGCCCATTGGGAGAACAATTACATTTTTAACAGCCCTTGGGCCAACCAGTTCGTAAGCTACAAAAGATTTTTGGGTGACATTTTCATTGTATTTAAGGGTAATAAGGAAGAAGCAAACCAACTAGTGAATTTTTTTAATTCTACTACAACCTTTTTAAAATTTACCCAAAACTTCCAGGAAACTACCATTAATTTCCTAGACGTTGAATTAAGTAAAAATAATGGACATTATACAGCAAAAATCTTTAGAAAAGTAACATATTCCAATAGTTTCCTCCACTTCACCAGCATGCACCCTCTGTACCAGAAAAAAGCTGTGGTAAAAGGACAACTAGTGAGGGCGGCGAGGATGGTTTCCTTATTTAAGGAATTTGAAGAGGAATGTGACCTGTTATATCATATGTTTCTAAAAAGAGGATACCCTGTATCCTTTTTGAATAACATTTTTCAAGAAGTTATTAAAAAAAGAACGCTATTTGTTCTGTTTATTAAAACTTTTTTGCTTACTTAGAAGTTTCACACGAGTGTATTTCGTTGATTTTATGCTGACCAACGAACTTCTAAATAAGGTGTTAACCTTACATGCAGTGGATTACTTTTTTCCTGCACCATCCTTTATTGTTGACAGTACCAGCGTTTTTACAAGTTTAAGTGAGTTGCTTTGGTTTTTTTCTTACGTGTTTTTTCGCTGGTTGCTGACAAGGAGGCATGGAAGACACAGTAGAGGAGGGAGACCTTTCTCAAGGAAACCTTACGCAACTATTGCAGCTTATAAACACCAGACTCGACCGCTTATCGGAGAAGGTAGACGGCGTTTCCAACTCCAGCGGCGTTTCAAGGAATACAACAGCCAGGACTAGTTTACCAGCTGCAGGAGTGCAGGTAGCACACACTTCTGGAGCAGGTTCATCTCAACGACACCAGGTTGGTGAAATAAATACAGGACATTCTGTCAGTAACTTTAATATTGGAATGTGGTTAAACAATGAACTGGATATGGATTGTACAGAAGAAGGTACTGACATCACACATTTAAGTGAGACTGATAATTTAATCGCAGACAAATTAAAATTATTTGATGCCAAGCTTTTTAAAATTAAAAGACTCCAACTAGAGCTCAACTACTTTAAGAGACGTATTAAAGAAAATATTGTTCCAAAGGGTTTGAGGCATTACTCATACCCTACTGGGTTGGAACATGGTTCGGACTTCTTTAAGGAACTGGTAAGCATTTACAACAGGCAAGGTTTGGAAATAATGCAATGTATGGTAAAACATTACCAAATTTCCCTTGACCTGCTAGTAAATGAGACTGGTTCCCTTGAACAGGATATTAAAGTAGACCTTGACTTTAATAGATATGAATTTGAATATGATAGAATTCTCTCTAGTATAGCTCAACAAATGTCTAAATTGAAAATTAATAAAATAAAAAAACTTCAAAGAGACTTGAAAGCCTATTGTGAAGGGATGGCTTTTCCTAAGCCACCAATGTCTCAAAATGTTTTACGCAGTAACAACAATAAAAGTTCTACAGTCCAACCTGCTTATAAGGATCAAAGAAGACAAAAGCCCACTAGAAACACTTCTGCACCTCTGGATTCGGGTGTTGAGCCAAGCACAGAGTACTTTATAAATGATGATGACATTTTTGGAGAAGAAGCAGGTGGCTCAAATTCTAACCATTTTTTTTCAACTGACAATAACCAAAGATACAACCAGAGTCCCCAAAAAAACTACAGAGGGGGGAGGGGGGCAATTGGAATGTGAACTCAGCCCAAGGACCCAAGTGGAGATACAATACCTGCAGCAACAAGCATCTGGGTTAAAACTTTATGAAACTCTTGTAAACAAAGAAGGTGATTTTACCATCTATAACTTTACTGAGTGTTGCATTGACCAAATTTTGGTGGAACTATTTGCTAAAGGATTAACGTTTGTGCCTTCTAAAAAATGTGATATTGCTGAATTACTGCTTGATTTTAAAATGTTTATTCGTAAACTAAATTTAAATTTACTGTTAGGTAATTCACCACACATTGAGAATGAACTTAGAGTAGCTAGTACTTTTAACCCCCCCCAAAATAGTATAACAAGTATGTTTGAATATCTGTGTGAAAATGAATTCAGGGACCTTATGAAACATTCAAATAAAAACAAACATGGTTCTAACATTTCAGTAGAGGAAAAGACACTACTAACCTCTCTAAGAAATCTACCGCTTAGGCTTATGAAGCCAGACAAGGGCGGTGGGCTGGTGGTGTTTTATAATGAGGATTATTCCAACATTATGTTGACCTTAATAGAAAGTAATACATATGCACCAGTGAGTAAAAACGAGTTGAATCAAGCCTATAATAGGATTAAAATGTTTATTTCTGACCTATTCACAGATGGTTTATTAACTTTAGAACAGTACACTTATTTGACTATGTTAGCACCAAGGATCCCAAAAATTTTTGGGATCCCGAAACTACATAAAAACATATCAAACCCACCATTGAGGGCGTTGGTAGACGCAAGACAGTCAATAACCTACCCGTGTGCCAAACTAGTGGATACTATCCTGAAAAAATATGTGAGTATGGAACATCAAATATTGAAGGATTCCTGGTCCTTCCTGCAGTGTATGCAGTCCATAACATATGATGACATGGCTAACTTTGTAACTGTGGATGTGACAGATTTGTACTCCTGTATCCCACATAACTTGGGGATTGAATGGGTGACTGACTTTATCAGACTCAAAGGGGCAAATAATAATGAGTGTAACTTAGTTGAACAACTTCTTGATATTATTCTAAAAAATAATTTTGTGTTGTTTGAAAACAAGCTTTTTATTCAAAAAATAGGAGTAGCGATGGGTTCCCCTGTAGGGTCAAGCTTTGCGAACTTGGTTATGGCCCATTGGGAGAACAATTACATTTTTAACAGCCCTTGGGCCAACCAGTTCGTAAGCTACAAAAGATTTTTGGATGACATTTTCATTGTATTTAAGGGTAATAAGGAAGAAGCAAACCAACTAGTGAATTTTTTTAATTCTACTACAACCTTTTTAAAATTTACCCAAAACTTCCAGGAAACTACCATTAATTTCCTAGACGTTGAATTAAGTAAAAATAATGGACATTATACAGCAAAAATCTTTAGAAAAGTAACATATTCCAATAGTTTCCTCCACTTCACCAGCATGCACCCTCTGTACCAGAAAAAAGCTGTGGTAAAAGGACAACTAGTGAGGGCGGCGAGGATGGTTTCCTTATTTAAGGAATTTGAAGAGGAATGTGACCTGTTATATCATATGTTTCTAAAAAGAGGATACCCTGTTTCCTTTTTGAATAACATTTTTCAAGAAGTTATTAAAAAAAGAACGCTATTTGTTCTGTTTATTAAAACTTTTTTGCTTACTTAGAAGTTTCACACGAGTGTATTTCGTTGATTTTATGCTGACCAACGAACTTCTAAATAAGGTGTTAACCTTACATGCAGTGGATTACTTTTTTCCTGCACCATCCTTTATTGTTGACAGTACCAGCGTTTTTACAAGTTTAAGTGAGTTGCTTTGGTTTTTTCTTACAAATGACTAGTTTGGCAGGGGTTCTACTCTTGTATCTGGCAAATGTGTGTGTGGGTATGTTTTGTAAGTAGACGTATTTTGATATGTTTCCCACCCACTGCCCTACTTTACAGTCTTGCTGATGTCATTCCCCATATCAGCAGCTTTGGCCAACTCTCAGCCCAGTAAGCTCTGCAGCGCATGCAGTAACTGTGTACCACTATGGTACAAATCACTAGTTAGGTAGGGGTTCTACTCTCACATCTGGCAAGTGTATGTGTGTCTGTTTGTAGGACAAAGAATTTTGATAAGTTTAACACTCACGGCACTACTTTATCAGTCCTGCTGATGTAATTCCCTTTATAGGTTCACAAGTGTGTAGTAGGTAATGGCCCAGGAGCCTTAACAAGCCTAGCACATAGAAGGACCATGTCATTGTGCCACCTGATGTTACATCCCAGTGTCTGTATCAAGTATAGCCACTGCAGTGATCCTTGGGTTGAACTATTACCCATCCACTCATCAAGATTTCTCTGGAACAGGATCAGCTAGGTGCTCTGCATGACATGTATGGGAAGTGTATTCCAGGGCATGTGCAGTCTCTTGGAGAGGGACCTGTCCCATCAGCATGTTGTGGTGATTGTGGTACTGAGGTAGAGGTCTCTTTAGTGTGTGGTGTGGATGGATTTATATGTAGCATTTCTATACCAGCTGGGTCAGACATGGCTTTGTAAGTCAAGCACAGATAGCAGCTAATTAGGTGATATGCCACAGAGAATAGCTTGGATCTTCTGAGTCTGTCTGTGTAGGATGTGTGTTTAATGCCTAGGAACCCCTTTGTGAGGTGCTTCTGTGGCTTCTCCAGCTGTAGCAGGTGTATAGTGAGGTACATGGCAAATGGGCCTTAATACTTGGGGAGTGGTCTAATGAGGGAATAGTAGACAAAGATCATTACCTTTGTCTTCATGGATGCAAAACCCTTGGTAATGCAATGTGCCATACAGAAGGACTTCCTGACCACAGTGACTGGGAACTAAGTGTTTTACCAAAGGGGATGATGATGCATTTTGTGGTGTTAAGCTTCTGGTCATGGTTTCCACACTATTCATTGGTCTCAATTAGGCCTTTCTGTAGGATGTCTGCATCACTTTTGGAGTTCATGATAGCTCCCAGCTTACAGTCCTCTGTGAACTTGGTCAGCAAGAGTTCCTATGTGTTGGCCTGGACTCCTGAGAAGTAGATGCTGGAAAGGACACTATCCAGTACTGATCCCTGTGGGACTCCACTCGTGACAGCTTGCCAGTCTAACTTGGAGTTTGCTACTGTCACACTGTGTGTTTTGTGAACCAATCTGCAATCCATCCACTGATATAGGGGTCGATGCCTAGTTTGTTGGGTTTATCAATAATCCCTGACTGAGGAATGGTATCAGAAGCCTTGGCCAGATTGAGGTAGGCTGTATGCAGTGCCTTCCTGTCATACACAGCCCTGGTGACTCACTGAAAGACGTCAACCAGTTTGAGCAGGCATGATCTGCCATTCACAAAGCCAAACTGTGTGGGGTCCAGAGTTAGGAGATCACCCATATCTTGGTCAATCAGGTCCCTGATGATGTGCCCATACCTGTACATAGTAGACTTGTCAGGCTAAGGGCCCAATAATCCCCAGGGTCTATAGCTGCTACCCCTTTATGGAGAGGGATGACTGTAGCAGTCTACCATTTTGGAAGGACAAAGCCTGAGGTGAGGCTGTGGACACACAGATGTGGTGCCAGGTCTCTTTGTATGCCATGTAGAGCACAGCTACTGATATGCTGGGATTCCATGGAAGCTGTATCCCTACCTGTGGACAATGCAGGTCTAACCTGGCCTGCAGTAATGCTGGGTGCCTGGCATTCATCTGCCATTGTGATTGGCCCCTTGTGGGGGAGGGGTAAAGCTGGCACTGAATGTGTTGCAAGACTGTGGCCAATATCTGTTGTCTCAGGATAGGAATTAGCATTGTGCAGTAACTCACAGCACTTGTGGTTATTGCTGTGGAGGTTGTTGATATAACTGTCAAAGGCTTTTGTGATTGTCATCAATGTCTGCTGCAAACCTGCCTTCATAGATGCCTGTAGGTGATTCCCTGAGGGATCCCAAGTTGTGTTTGAGGATAATAAGGGGGTTCACCAGTCTTGAGGCACCATCTTTTTCTGCAACAGTGTCCTCCTTCTACTGTACACTTTAGTAATGGCAGGGGACCATCACAATAGCTTCCAATGTTTGGAAGACAGTGTCTGTGTTCTGTTGGCTATGGCTAGTATCATGCATCCGTGTACATGTTTGTGCAGTGCATATGTGTATGATGCAACAGTCATGCAGCTATTTCCCATTGGCATGGGTGCAGTGACATCATCCACCCCTTTTTTATGACTGCAATGTCAGTACTGAAGAAGTTTTCCAAGGTGGTTATCTTTGTGGGGGGTGTGGGTGAGATACTGAGCTCTATGTTGATTACATCATGTTTGGATATGACCAGGTAGGGATTGACAACTGTGGTCAAGCAACAGTCCGATATGTAAGTAATCAACACAGGTCAAGGCTGTTGCATCCTCTACTGGGGTTCAGTATGAGCTGGTCCAGGGCATTGGAACTGATGAATTCCATGAAGCATTGGGCCAGTGTACTGGTGCTTGACTTCTTTCCCCAGATGATGGAGGGGTAGTTGAAGTCTCCTACTATGTCAGTGTTTGATTTGACCTTCATTGATGCCAGGGTGCTAATGAATGTGCATTGACAGTCTAGGGACATAGCTGGGGACTGATAGCAGGATATGGTATGAATTGCACTATTCTCCAAAGCCAGTTTTACTGGGAGTACTTCTGATGCATTATGCTGGGATACTAATCTGGAGGTGTGGATATCCATTATGAATATGGAGACACCACCACCTGTGGAGGTGTGGTCCATGTTTTGGTGTTGACAGCTGTTGAATGCGTCATAGCCTGTTAGTGCAGGGCTGCTGTCTGCTGATGTGAACCACCTCTCTGTTACAGCACAAATATCAATGTCCTCCACTCTGGGGAGTGCTTTGAGTGACTGCATCTTGACCATTAGGTGTCTACTGTTGAGCAGCATGACCCTCAGCTTGCATACATGTCTAGCTGTTACGGTGGTAATTTGATTTGGAACACTGCCTAATAAGGTACTATAGGGGTGGCAAGACACTTACCCTGGACCTAAAAACACAGGACTGACAGATTTAGGACATCTCTGGCAAGGCATTGAGGTCTGTCAATCGTGTTATCTCAAGTAGAGAGATACTGGATCCCCTGAGAATGACACACAACATGTAAGCCAATGTTGCAGTCAATTATCTGTTGATAGTATTACAGCATCATTCTGGGTGATGGCAGTATACTGCTCAGGGCTACTGTCACACCTGCCTGGACCACATAATCTGAGTGTTCAACCATGTCTCTTGTCATGTATCATAGGGAGGTGTGTCTCAGGTCATTCACACCCACATGGGTGATGACAGAGTGATCCTTGTAGCTGTTGTGGAGTGGCCTGACTGGGTGTGTCATGTGTTGGATGCTGGCATGTGATAGACAGTTGGCTGTTACCTCCTCCATAATCATCATAGTGAGTGGGACATCTGTGTGCTGCAGTACTGAGTCACCCATGATCACTGTATTGTGCAAAGTGGTCAGCCTTAGGAGCTTAGTTTGAGGGGCACACTGTGTAGGTGACATATGTGTCCTTTGGCATATGCTATGTCATGGTGTTTGAGCGGGTATCTGTCTTGCTGGTCTGTGCTGTTTGTGTAAATGTCCATTGAGTGCCTATGTGAAGGTGGGTGTATGGCTTTTCTGTGTATGTCAGGGCTGTCATAGTGGGTGTTGTGGTGAGCTATGTGGTCCACATGGTGTGGTGCAGGTGCTGATCTTATCCTCTTGACCAGCTAATCCAGTATTTGCTGGAGAGTGCATATTTCCACATTTGGTGATATAGGGGTAACTATCACTGGTCTGAGGGCTTGGAGTTTGGAGGAAAGGGTTGTCTGTGTTCATGAGGCAGTTGCAACAGTGCCTCAGAATGGACAAGTGCACCAGGGTGAAAGCACAGAAAACCACACTTCAATCATTCCAGGAGGGGTGGTCATAAGTAGTAAGTACTGGGACTAATTCCATGATGAATGAGTACTGCTGATGGCTCCCAGGTGTGATATACTTATTGATACACTAACCTGTTGAAGTGCAAAGTTATAATTCTATTTGAAGTGCAAGGCAGAAAGAACTAGCAAGATGTATGGGAGAAATTGAAGGCAGACTTCCTGCCACCTGTAATACTTTACCTCAGCTGTGCAGTTATCAGCACCTTTGGCCAGTTGTAAGTCTAGTAAGCTCTGTGGTACATGCAGTAACTGCATAACACTACAGTACAAATAACTGGATAGGCAGGGGATCTAATCTCAATACTGGCAAGTGTGTGTGTGTGTGTGTGTGTGTGTGTGTGTGTGTGTGTGTGTGTGTGTGTGTGTGTGTGTGTGTGTGTGTGTGTGTGTGTGTGTGTGTGTGAGAGAGAGAATGATGTATTGTGTGGGTTAAGAAGTACACAAAAAAGCTCAAGCCTTCACAAACAGGTGCTGGATTTATTTTTTCAAACTGCAAGTAAGCGCTTTCATTCGAAAAAGCATTTACAAGGAACTTCATCAGACCGGGGAAACAAATGACATCTTAACAGGTGTGTGTGTACATTTTATATCCACTGTAGAGCAGTAATGTTTCACACATGTTCCCACCTTAGTCAGTTTGTCCAACACATTTTGCTGGTGTTTGTCCAGGCTTCTTGCACTGACAGGTTGTGAGGTATGCTTATAGCCAGCATTAGGCACCCGCCAAACCCGTGGCTGCGGGGAGTGGATTATCTCCCCACATACGAGGGCTCCCATATGAAGCAGCCACGGGTTTCAACATCGCTTCTACTTCTTGCTTGGCACCTTGTTCATTCGGCAGTGCCATTGCGTGATTCCGCCTTTTTTTCCCCCTGAAAGAACTTGCTTCCTTGATGGCTGCAGCCAATCAGGTCCCTTGCTTTACTTGTCAGCTGCTCTCAATCATGTCCACTTCAGTGAAGCAAGGGACCTGATTGGCTGCAGCAGTCAAGAAGCAGGTTCTAGCTTCCTGATTGTGTTTACTGTAATATGTGGTATGTTGGGTTAGTTCTTTTGATTGTCGACATTAGGCACACATCTGAACTGCCCAGATTTTTAAGAATATCCAGATTTTTGCTTTATATTTTTGGTTTGTTCTTCATAAAATTTGTGGTTTTCTTATACATTAATGAGTATTGAAGTCACCAAATAATAGCAGACACATACATTTAAGTTTTAAACGTTATATCCTTCAGAAAAATGTATGCTAAAGCAAAGTCTGAAAGCAAGTTTGTAAGTTTATATGAGCAATATTTAAAAAGTGTCCCCATTTTTAAGCCTTTGTACCCCTATTATTTTTGGCTTTGTCCAGATTTTTCATGTTAAGAGGTTGAGAGGTATGCTGTGAGGATGGCTGAAGGATGCAGGTTTTGCTGGAACGACCGTGGGACCAGCAAAGCAGCTGTATTTTAACTGCCCTTGTAAGGGCAATTTCTAAAAGATCTGAAAAACTGTGCTTCTGATGGCAATTTAAAAGGGCTGAACAGGTCTGGTCTGTGTGTAGTAGAAGAAAGCAGAGGATTAGTAGCAGCCTTCTATCAACTGCAGAAAAGGTAAGTTGCTGGGTTTATTTTTAACTTTATTTTTTTCTGGGGGGGGGGTGAGGAAACCTAGGGAGAGGGTTGTATAACTTTTTTTCTGCAGAGTTCTTACGCTAAGATGATTTGTGTGTGTGTGTGGGGGGGGGTGAGGGGCTGTGGTTGTAACCGTTTTATCTTATCTTTGTTCAGAATTCTTCTGCTAAGAGACTGAGGAAGGAAGGCTTGTTTGTAATTAATGTCCAGATTTGATGTAGTTTTTTTTATCTAGTCTTGCATAAGAATATTCAATATTGCATTTTTGTTTTGTGTACAATTGTGCTGAAATATTGGTAGTGGGGGAATAGTGGCTGTGAGAATGCTGCAGAATATACAGATGTTTTAATGTATACCAATGCAAACCCTGTTCTGCTAGTATGTTTTGTGTATACCGGCAATGTTTACAAGTATGCCTGATGCTACACCTTTGTTCTATGATAATTTTTTGCTCTGTCCAGAATTATCGTGCTGAGAGTTTGGGAGGGGAGTTAGTGGCTGTCAGAATGTTGCAGAATAGCTGCTGTTTTAATGTATACTAATGCAAACTCTGTTATACTAGTATTGTGTATACTGGCAGCGTTTACAACTATCCCTGATGGTATGCCTTTGCTCTATGATAATTTTTTGCTTTGTCTAGAGTTATTGTGCTGCAGGTTGGTAAGGGGGTTACAGTCTGTGAGAATGTTGTGCAATATTCAGATGTTTGCCTGGTATTTATCTATTTTCATTAAAACATGTGGGGTTATGCAATGCATTTTACTTCATAATCTGTTATTCCAGCATCTATATTTGCTGATAAGCACATTGTTTTTGCCTTTGTGTTTTTATTTTACTTTCACTTCATCCAGATTTATTGTGCTGAGATACTGGGGGGGGGGGGGGGTAATGGCTGTGACAATTTTGCAGAATGTACTGATGTGTTAATGCCTGCCAGTGCAACCCCTGTTCTACTACTGTTCTACTACTGAAGTTGATCATAGCAAACTATCCCTGATGTTATGCCTTTGTTCTGCATTTCTTTCTTTTTTTTTTTTTTGGGCTTTGTCTGGAATTGTTAAGCTGTGAGGTTAGATGAGAGGGGTAGGGGCTGTGAGAATGTTGCACAATGTTTAGATGTTTGACTTGTATTTTTGGTCTGTTAGTCATCAAACATGTGAATTCACACAATGCATGCTACTGGAAAAATATGTTATTCTACCATCTTACCATCTTTATTAGTTCATAACCACAATGTTTTAAACCCCCTAATGTTACGTCCTTAACTTGTTTTGTTTTTTTTGTTTGTACCGCCTCTTGAATTCTGCTGAGACTTTTGGGGGGACTATGAGAGTTCTGCAGAATGTACTGATTATTGTAATGAATGCTAATTATTCTAATATCTTTCTAAGTTTATCATAGCAATGTTTGTAACTATCCTTGATGTTACACCTTTGTTCTGCAGTTATTTTCAACTTTGGAATTATGCCCAGAGGTTATGAGGTTGGTAGGGGCTGTGAGAATGTTGCACAATGTCCAGATGTTTGTTAGTTTTGGTCTGTTCTTCAAAAATGTGGGGTCACACAACGCATGCTACTGCAAAATCTTATTCTAGCATCATTATTAGTTCATAAGCCCAGTATTTTAAATTCTTAATGTTCAGACTTACTGTAGTGCTGTCCATCATGTGTGGGTGTCTATGTCCTGTCTGCAAGTCTGTTTAACTGTCTGCCTCGTGTCTCTGTCCTGTGTGAGGAAGTCTGTGTGAGTGTCTTTGTGTACCTCTGTGGGACTGGCTACCTTGATGCAGTACAGAGGCATGCCATAATGTAACAACATTACTACTAAATGCCAGTCAGTGTGTGTGTGTGTGTGTGTGTGTGTATTTGTGAGTGGCTACCTTACAGGGGCTTGTCGTAATGTAACATTAGTATTAAATGCCAGCCAGTGTGTGAATTTCTCTGTGTGACTACCTTGCTGTGGTACAGTGGCTTGTCATAATTTATTGGTACTAAATTTTATTGATTTAACATTTGTTGACCGGGAAAGTCCAACTAGGACAGGGCCTATTTTTAGCAGAGGCTCAGGGAGAACTGCTGCAGAAGCATGTCTTTGGAATGTGGGAGGAAACCACACGAATGCAGGGAGGACATGCAGACTCTGCACAAAAGGCACCCCAGTTGAGAATCGAACCAGAGAACCTCTTGCTGGGGGGGCCCAAAGTTAACTGCTGCACCACTGCGCAGTCCCAGTCAGTGCGTGTGTATACCATTGTGAGTGGCTACCTTACTGTGGTACAGGGGCTTGTCATAATGTAACATTGGTACTAAATGCCAGCCAGTTTGTACCTTGACATTTCAAGTCTTTTTAATGGTCTGAATGTAGCAACACTACACAGTGATTGTTAAATGGTGCTGCATGAGCTTGATAAGGAAGGAGGAGTGATGGCAATATGGTCACACTTTTTATATTCTCCTGGGTAGGGCCCCCAACTTGAAACTTGCTGGGGCCCCCAAAATACTAGCACTGGCCCTGGGTATGTTACAGGAATGCTACATTCTCTTCAGATAGGCCCCTGTGGTGACCACTGTGATGCAATACAATTAACCCCACCACAAGTGAACATAGTCATAGTTGTGTGCATGGTAACTTGCATGCTCTCCACATGCCTGGGGTATTGCCAAAGCACATCTGAACAATTCCATACTCACCAGCTTCAGACTGCCATCCCATATGCAGACCAGAGTGACCTATGCAGTTGTGGGAGAGAGGTATTGTCAGCAGACTCACATGTGCCTTTGGTAAAGGATGGATACAGCATGTCTGCATATTTACAGTACAGCACCGAATACTACACAATTCGCTGTCCTTCACCACAGAATACATTAAAAATCCCCATCCACAACTGCAATCTGACCTGGCATATGCATGTGTAGATACTGTACAGATACAAGTATGTCTCATACAGTAGTCTACTAATTCCCATTGGGACATTACCTGCATGCTCCTTGTCCATTGTGTGGGGGCCACCCACCTCCAGCAAGTAGGGCTTTGGACCCTGGTGTTGTACTTTGATGAGTGGCCCAAGCTTGGCAAGGAGCTCCTCATTTGGTGTCAGTGGAGGCTGCATGACTGGGCTCCCACCTGTGGTTGTTGGGTCCCTTGTCATGGCAGCAGCCCTTTACCAGGCATGGCATGTGAGGTTAGTGCCATGATGCTGCACCTGCTCATATATACGTGTGTGCAGACCCACCTAATTTACCCTGTGGACAGGGTCATCCCACAGGGTGGTCCTCTCCCACAGATGTTGCTGGCTTCAGCCCAACAGTACTGTGTAGTTCTGTATTATGGCTTCCATTATCAGGTTGCATTCTGCTGGTGAAAAGGTCTCTAGCCAGTGATGTGACATTGCACCTGGTAGAAATTAACAGGGAAACACATCACAGGACCACATACATTTGGCAATAGTATATCCAGTACCTGCACATGTACCTTGAATACCAGTAGCCAACACTCACAACCATACCAGTAGCCACCACTCACATCCACACCATACCCCTGTAATCTATCAGCACAGTATCAGCTTGCATTGCATTCCTGGTTCTGATGAGACATATTGCCCACAGTGAGGGCAAGTTGTTTGCATAATCTGTCATTCCTCATTCAGGTCTGTGTAAATGGATGACATTAGCCATCTTCCATGAGGATGGTGTGTGGATGGTGCTGTGGCTTGATGTAACTACAGTGTGTAATGCATCTGAGAGCACATGCCTGAATTCATGTAGGATGTAGACAGGGATGATATGACGTCCATGGATACTTACATTAGTTACCTTTCAGTAGGCAGTATGTACCTGCTCACTGGTGATGAGGGGAGGGGTGTGGGTGCAGTACATATCCACCTATAGTGATGCTGAGCTTGGGGGGAGATGTTTGCCCTAACCCTATCTGCATCAGGTTGCCTGTAGCTATGTTGTATGTGTATGTGATCTGACTGGCCACCATTACAGGTTGGGTTGGTATGTTGCCTCCAAGATTAAAGACATATGGGAAGATGGCCTTGTGATTGTCCCTGGTGGATGTCTCCAATTTGTACTTATAGCTGGCCTTACAGTAATCTACCTGTGGCCTTATATGCTTGTTTGGACAATGGCTGACTTGATGCCAGGCTGGTTCCTGTCCCTACTTTGGCCTATACAGCCACAATAGGGACCAAGTCTGTGGTTTGTGTAATGCTGCTGTCCAGCAAAGGGGATTAACTCTATGTTGGTGGAGGCCGGTATGACAAGTAAGGTATTGCTGAGTCCATACAGCCATGTATGTGTTCAGTCAGTTGTTTATAGTCGGCATGGCCACAAAGTCATAACACAGTTGGACACCTCTCCAATTTAGTAATGATAATCATACTTATTGTACTAACCATGGCTGTGTCAGGGCAATGCAACAAATGTCACTCTTTTGGGTGCACATTAACTAAGACTACACATGTGTACATGTACAGCTTTTTTAACTGACATTTTGTATCCCGTGTTTGTTATCATGAGGTAGACACATACACCTACACATACTGATATGTGCATAGCTAATATCTCACATACATGTCTGTTCTCTTTCAGTAAGACACACTAAATTCACACTCCTGCTGCACGGTCATCCCTCTCAACCTGTTACAGCAGGACATCTGTAGGATGCCATGCATACATGGGTGCAATGGGACAACATCAGTGACAGTGTCTCAGTATTGCTGTAACATACTTGAGTCATTCAATAGCACAGTAGCGTTTGCACTGACAGGTATCCCCTGGAGGATATCCAACAGTCATATGGCAGGAAGAGAGAAGAAAGGCTAGGAGGGTAGTATTGAGGGTAAGAATTGTTAATGTTGGCAGTATGAGTGGTATTGGGACCAGGCTAACTGATATGATGGCCAGGGGATGGTTGATATATTGTGTGTGTGCGCAAGAGACCACATGGAAGGGGATTATGGCTAGGTGTATGTGAGGCAGGTCACAATTGTACTATCAAGGTGTGGACTGGAGGTGGAAGGGGGTAGGGCTTCTGCTGAAGGAACAGTATGCCAAGAGTGTTTTTGGAGGATGACATAAGTGTTTGATAGAGTGACGTTTCTGAAGCTGTAAGCTGATGGTGTAATAATGACTGTGGTTACAGCATATGCTATGCAGGTTGGTTGTGCATTGGATGGGAAAGAGAAATGTGACATTAGTTGGATGACGTGGTGATGACTGTACCCAAGGGTGACAGACAGGTCATTGTAGCAGATGCCAAATGGCATGTTGGTGAAGGAAACAGAGGGGATGGATAATTGATGGGTATGTATGGTATTAAAAGGAGTGGATATTTATTTATTTATTTATTTATTTTATTTATTTATTTTACATTTGTTTACCGGGATAGTCTGACTGGATACATGCCCATTTTCAGGGGAGGCCTGGGGAGAAAAGCTGCAAAAAACACATTCAACAAACTGTAAATTTTTTACAGTTTAAAACACAAAATAAACACAAATAAAAAGATTTGTACACAGATGTAAACAAACAACAAACAGATATACACAAACAAATTATTACATTTTTATTCAGATGGAAAATTCTAGACAGTGTTTTTAAGAATGATAGGGTATTGAAAGCCTAGTACGCTAACCTGGTAGTAGATCCAAGGAGATCATAGGATATATAAGTTAAGAAACAAAGTGTAGGCAGAAGTCCTCCATGTGCACATGAGTGATGGTTAGCGTTAGTCTGGATTAAGACAAGGACATAACCATCATTTTTTAAAGTACTGAATCAGACTTTTCTTGAACTGAGGTAGAGAGAGTTCAGATGTAAGATTAGCAGGAAGAGAATCCCAAGTTTTGCCAACAGAGTTAGCAAATAGAGATTCTCCGGCTGTGTTGTTGGATATGAGAGTTTGAGCTACTAGTCTTTCAGATGAATGAAGTGCACTAAGGTTACTGTAAGGGGGTGATGAGATTTTTAAGTACGGGTGTATTTTCTGGTTGGTAGAGAATCTTGTGTGCAACTATTAGTTGGTTAACTTGAAGTAGGTTAGGCAGTTCAAGCCATCCTAGTAGATTTAGGTTATGACAGTGATAAGTTCTATAGGCTGTATTGGTAGCAAATCTAGCAATGTGATTGTAGCTGCTGGAAAGTTTATTAAGGTCAGTTTTTCCTGAGGTTTGTAAATAGAGGGGAAGCATAGAGGAGGGTGGGGAGTAGATGTGTACGACCAATTACAGTTCTGGCTAATGGCGTTAAGAAGGGCTTTATTGTATATAGTGAGCCAAGTTTTTTATTAACTGTTTCAATTATTTTATTGATATGCAGATCAAACTTAAGGTTATTATCTATTATAACTCCTAAGAGTTTGGTTGAGGAAGCTGGGGAAATAATGGTGCCGTTGTTGGATTTTAATGTAAAGATTGTAGGGGTAGACCTGCAAGGGGGGAGAAAAGCAGCAATTTGGCTTTATTAGGATTTAACATGAGACAATGGTTAAGGAGCCAATTTTCAACTGTGATAAAAGTATTTTGAGATAGAATTTGCAACTCTGTAGGTGAAGTGTCAGAGCATACTAAAGTGGAGTCATCCGCATATTGAATAAATGTTGCATTTGGGATGACCTTATACAAATCATTGATGAAAATGGAAAATAATAGTGGACCTAGTATGGAGCCTTGAGTACTCCAAGGGTGATGGGTAAAAGGGTGGATAGTTTGCTCTGCCATAGGACAGCCTGTTGTCTACCACTGAGATAGAATTGAAACTAATGGATGGCCTGGTCCTCTAGGGAGATAGATTTCAAAATGTTTATGAGTATTTGGTGGTTTACCATATCAAACACTTTCAGAAGATCGAGAAAGATAGCAGAGGAAAGTTTATTATTGTTTTGGTGTTGGTTAATGACATTAAAGGAGAGAAGGGCTGAGGTTGTACTATGGAATGGTCTAAAACCATGTTGGATATTGGCTAGAAGATTATTGTGGATAAGATAGTTCAGGAGTTGATTATGGATGCATTTTTCTATAATTTTAGCCAAAGGTGACAGAATAGCTATGGGTCTATAGTCTGACTGGTCAGTAGAGCTGCCCCCTTCATGGAGTGGGATGACATGGGATATCTTCCAGACGGAGGGGATGGATGCTTCAGTTATAGTTCTATTGATCAGGATAGTAATGGTTATGCTATGGCATCTGCAGCTTTTTGTAGATATTCTGCAGGGAGTAGATCAGCCAACAGGGTAGTAGGCTTTAGTTTCTTAAGTTATTTTCGGACAAAAGATGTGTAAACTGGTTTGAAGTTGAAGGAGAGTTGGGAGCTGGGTGTAGTGGTTGGAGAATATGGGCATCTGTGGGATAATTGGTTAGCTAGGTTCTGGAAGGTTGTTGTAAAGAAGCTGTTAAAGGTATTTGCAATTTCTTCTGGGGTTTTTTGGTTAGAATCCAAGGGGGCAGAAGTGGAGGATTGTCCTGGACTAAGGAGTTTGTTTATACCTACGCAAAATGTTTGTGGCTTGTTTGGTGTTTTTTTTATAGATGACAGTAATAGTTTTTCTTGTCTAATGTGGTGGATTTTTTTGTTTCATTTCTTAGCTGTCTGTATCTAAGTTGATCTATTGTTTTTTTTTGTGTTCCGTGAAGTGGACCAAGCCCTATTTCTAAGTATCATTTTTTGTCTGCTTTCTTTTGAGAGCCAAGGAGCAACTTTTGTTTTGGTTCTAATAGTCCGTGCTGGTGCATGGGTGTCAAGGATGGATAGGAATTTGGTATTTAAGTAATTTACTGCTTCTTCAAGTTGTAATTGTTTCAGAACTGACCATTTACAATATTTGAGTTCATTTTGGAAATCCGTACAGTTGAAATTCTTATTGTTCCTTACTGTTTTAAAAATGGACTGGTTGTGGATATCAGCTTTTTGCCTGATTAAATAAGTGAGGAGGTGATCACTTACATAATCAGGCAAGGTCCCATTCTTGTATTTGATGGGGTGGGTGTTAACAAGAATCCAATCCAAAATACGTATTTATTGTTGGGTTTACTGATCCTAGTGAGAGAGTATATGACCTGTGAAAATCCATAAAGGTTTATGTGGTGAGTGGGGGGGTTCTGAGGAACACATGTTCCAGTCTATGTTGATGTCCCCAAATACAATGGTTTCTTGGGGGTAGTTGCTGGATAACCAATGTAGGATATCATCAAGGGTATTTATGTTATTGCCGGGGGGAATATGCACACAGATGAGATTTATACATTTGTTCTTATTAATGTGGAGCTTAGTCATAAGCATTTCAGCATTGCCAAACAGGGATGTTTGCAGGGCATTATTGGACACTTCAAGCATGGATTTTTACAGAACAGCTACCCCACCTCTCTTCCTATTGGTTCAATCAAGCCTTAGGATGTTATAGCCTGGTGGTATAATTTCATTATTTGAAGTAAAAGGTTTTAGCCAGGTTTCAGTTAGATGTAGTATGTCTGGGGAAAGAGCATCTAAGAGGGCATGTAGGTGCTGAAAATTATTGTTTACACTTTTGATATTTAGGTGACTAGAAAAAGAATCAGAATTGACCAAAAACTGCTGTGAAGCTGTAAGTCACTTCTTAACCATTTATCAGATAGGAAAACAGCATAACCTTGTATCTGTAGGCTACTGTGCTCTCAGTTAAATTAACAAACACACTCAGTATTTGATCAGTTATGGATACTATTTGCTAACAGAAGGGAATAAAAGAGAAATGGAAGAAGTGTGTGTGTGTGTGTGTGTGTGGGGGGGGGGGAGGGTGCTTACAAGCCAAAGCAGAGTGCTCTCTAGGGGATAATGAATATTAGCTCAAACAGTTAACTTTAGCTGTTTGTGTTTGCAGACAGTTCAGACCCAGACTGTGCTTTTCATATAACAATGTATCCACCGGTCTGGTTAAAGATAAAGGTGTTACTGCAGCCGATTACTTAGAGTGGTGTTAGGTCTAGAAAAGAAGAGTACAGAGAGGAGTAAGCACTGCTGAGATGATAAACATACATTATAAAGACTACAAAAACAAACTGTGCAAATAGCTACTGCATACAGGAAAATATGTCTTGAATCAGCTACTAGTACATGCAGATACTGAGCCAATTGGATAACACATTAGTGAGAAAGGACCTCAGCTGACAGGTATTCAGTCAGAGATAAAAAATATAGCGAGTAGCACTCTGTCCTGGGTTTGTAATGCGAGTCTATGCACCACTTAGACCACAATTATATAGATATAATTAGACACTAGTATGAGCAATCTATGCACAACACATATGCAGGAATACTATTAGTTAATAAGGTGCAACTATGCAAATAGCACATACTAATATACTAAACAACTTGGTAAAGACAAACACATGCTAGCATGTCATAGTAAGCTCCAGTAATACAGCATAAATCATATTAGATCTCTGTGAAACACAACTCAACATAAATAAGTAACATGAGATGAGAGATGGTAAGATGGTAGTGGATTTTGCAAAAAGGATGGACATGGCTGTGGTGAATACACACTATAACATGAGGGAGGAGCATAGGGTGACATACAAGAGTGGAATAAGATGCACACAGGTGGAATATATCCATTGTAGGAGGGCCAGTTTGACAGAGATTGGAGACTGTAAAATGGTGACGGGAAAGTGTATTTAGGCAGCAGAGAATGTTCTTATGTGAGATGATGTTGGTGATCAAGATGAGGAGGAGTTTGGGGGCAGCACCAAGGATCAAATGGTGTGAACTGGAAAAGAATGCTTGTGAGGTGGTGTTCAGGGAAGAGTTGAGACAGGCACTGGGTGGCAGCGACAATCTAAAAATATCTGGTTAAGTGCATCAGAGCTGGTAAAGGAGACAGCTAGACAGGTGTTTGACATGTGGATGGAGGAAGCAGTACAAGGACACCTGTATAGACAGTATACAGAGACAGGGGTTGGGGAAGAAGGAGTGGAATTGTCAGAGAGATGAGGACAGTAGGTAGGAGTATGGGGAGATGATGTGCATGGCAAAGAGAGAGGTGGCAAAGGCTGAGGATGGGCATATGAAGAGTTCAATGACAGGTTGGACACTAAGGAGGGATGAAATGAATTGTACCGAATCGCTGGACAAATGCACTGAGCTAGGAAATATGTGCAGCAGATAAGGGTGATAAAGGACGATGAGGTATCTGTACTCACAAGCAAGGAGAGTGTGTTGAGCACATGGACAGTGTACTTTGAGAGGCTGATGAATGAAGAGAATGAGACAGAAAAGGTTGGACGATGTGGGTATGGTGAATCAGGAAGTGCAATGGCTTAACAAGGAGGATGTAAGGACAGCTATGAAGAGGATGAATACTGGCAAGCCTGTTGGTCCACATTACACACCTGTGGAAGCATGGGGTTGTTTAGGGGAAATGACAGTGGTATGTTAGCCAGACTGTTTACTGATGTCTTGGGAAGTGTGAGGTTGCATGAGGAGTGGAGAGAAAGTGCTTGGGTACGGTGTTAAGAATGAGATTGATGCACAGAGCTGTGATAACTACAGAGGGATAACATTGACCAGTCACAGCATGAAGTTATGGGTAAGAGTAGTGGAAGCTAGGTTACGCAGGGAGGTGAGGAGTACTGGTCAGCAGTATGGTGTCATGTGTGGAAAGGGCACTACCAATGTGATGTTTGCTCTGAAACTGTTACTGGTGGAATACAGAGAAGGTCAGTTATTGCTCTGTGTCTCTTTGGATGCATAGAGTACAGTTGTCAAAGGTGGGTGTGTTCAAACGATTGGGATCAACATTTCAGAGTAATGAGGACTGTGGGGGACAAGTGAAGAAAAGAGTACAGGCAGGATGGAGAGGGTGGAGAAGAGTGTCAGGAGTGATATGTGACAGGCAAGTACCAGTAAACATATGTAAGGTCTGAAAAAGGGTAGTGAGACCACCTATGTTATACGGGTTGAAGACAGTGGCAATGACAAGAAGGCAGGGGTCAGAGATGCACATGGCAGAGTTACAGATGTTATGATTTGCAATGGGTGCACAGGTTTAGCAATGTGTATATGACAGGCTCAGGCCATGTTGGATGGATATGAGACAGTGCTGGAGAGGCAGTATTACATTAGTTTGGACATGTGCTGACAAGGGGTGCTGAGTGTATTGTGAAAAGGATGGTAAGGATGTAGCTGCCAGGTAAGAGGAAGAGAGGAAGGCCTCAGATAAGGTTTCCGGATGTGGTGAGAGAGGACATGCAGGTGGTTGGTGTTAGAGAGCAAGATTCAGAGGACAGGCAGAAATGGCATCAGATGATCGACTGTGGCAATCCTGAATGGGAAAAGCCAGAGGACAATGAAGGGGGATGTTGTAATGTCAGTCTTCACAGATTTGGCAAGGATTTGACTGACATAACACAACTCTATGGGTAAATGACTACAAATATGAGGCACAGATATGGTCAGTGTTCAGAACACTGGGCAGTTGAGTGTTATGAGCTCAGTATATAACATGCAGTTCAACACACACATCTGCAGCAGTACTTTACTCTGCACCTGCTCTGTATATTTGTCTTATGTTTACAAGACAAAATGTGTATCATAGTTATATGCACAGGTAACATATGGATATGTACAACATCCCAGTAGCTGGCCTAGTCACTACTGAGTAAGCTACGTGCTATGGCCATCAGTGCTGTTGATCAGTACATCAGTACAGCAAGTCTTGTTGAGACATATGCTTTCAAACCTCTATTTTCCATTATTAAAGACCACCTACCGTATTCAGTTACATGCTTACTTGTTTCACATACCCTTTTTTCTGGATATTTCACAGATATATCTTTTTTCATTTTTTTCTCACAATACTACAACTTTGCACTCATGGACTATCTATGACAGAGGTGGTTTGAATAGATGGCAGCTTGTCTTTTTTAGGTAATGCTCATGACCATGTGATGGCCTGAGCACCAGTTGGTGTTCCTCAGTTGCTGATTGCATGCAGAGCAGCTGTGTAGTTATTCAAATAGCCAATGTCATGGCAACACACTTTTATAATTGAGTACTCCATGTGGGCGTTGGCCTTTTCCCTTACCTGTGAGGAAGAGATCCTGGAGATGTGTGAAGTAATACCTCTTAGAACAAGACCTGTGGAGACAAGCCAATAAATGATGGAGAAGATTCAAGACTTAGGGCAGAATGTGAGCATTGCTATTATATGTTTTGAATACTGCTTGTTTAACAGGGTTTGTCTGAACATGCTACTTCTGCATGGGTTTCAGTCTGACAAAGTTTTGTGTCTGCATAGTTTTCAACTGTAGGGCTATCCGCATAATGGCCAGAGGTTTGCCTGTTATGTCTGGTCTGTTCCCCAGACAGGTGTTACCCTTGGAAAATCAGTAGCATACTCTTGTGATTGCAATCAGTACATGCCAATATCCATTTGTGTTTCAGACTTTATATCCCTCAGAAAAAGATGTTACAACAAACCCTGTAACACCAGCAATTTTCTCAGTGTATAACAGCAATATTTCAAGTATGGCCATGTTTTTGGGCTTCTGTCCCAAATTATGTCAGGTTTGGTACAGATGCCATGCAGTAGGAGGTTGATAGGTAGGGTCTACCATTATTTTGTTCGGTCATTCATACTGAGGGGAAAAGGTAAACAACATTTGGGACTCTACATATAAGAGGTTGGTGTATGGAGAATGCTCTTAGATGCCCTTGTAACATATTTTATGTGGGGAAGAGTAACAAGTGTTTTAAAACTAGGATGTTAGAACATGTGAGACATATTACTAATGAGGAAGAAGACAGTTCTATATCTGTACATTTCAATAATTCTCACCATGGGGGTAATAGTCATGAAAGAACATTTATGTACGGAATTGGTTTAAATTCTTAAATGTGATACTTTATCCCTTAGAGGGTTGAATGAGTAGTGTAATTGGAGGCTGTGTATAGACATGTAATTAAGTGTAGTGGGTTACAAGGTACTGGTTTGGAAAAAGTCTGTTTTTCAGTTTCGTCAAACAGTCATAAAGAGCAATTGTTATGTACAGAATCAATGTATGTTTCTAAATGTGATACATTATCCCCTATGGGGTTGAATGAGGAGTGTAACTGGAGGCTGTGTATTTAAATGTACTTAAGTGTTAATTGCTTCCTCTAATTAAGGCAAGTATTTCTTGTAATGTGTTACTCCTTGAAGGCTTTGGCAAAGACATCAGAGTAAAATGAACTTGTGTGAGTTACTGGCTGTGTTTTTGTTTACTATCTTCACTCATTGTAGTTGTTTTGCCAAGAGGTCACTGCATATTTCTGGCCATTGTGTATAGCCTATCATGGTTTTGTAGCAGCATACTGTTCACTTATTTGGACTGGAGGGAAGATGTGAGTGTCATGGGTCCTTTCATAAACAACTGTGCATGCTGCCCCAGTTATGGGTGGTCTATCAGCAGTATATGTTTGTATGGGCATTTAGAGGCATGTATGCATATAATATATATATATATATATATATATATATATATATATATATATATATATATATATATATATATATATACACACACACACACACACACACACACGCACACACACACACACACACACACCAGTATTTCTTGGTACTATATCTATATATTGTTATACATATATATGTATTTCCACACATATCTATCCATTTCTCTATATATGTAAATATATTTTCATGTAAATATTTGTATATAACAATCATTCCTCATTGCACAGTGTGCATTTCCTATTGTGAACTGACTGTACTGCATGATATGTTGTAAAAAACATCCCAACATCTCACAGCTAAGATGGCCTAATGTTAAATTGCTATGACAGCATCCCAGGTTCAAGACTGAGCATGGCTGATTATTTTGTTGCTGGCCAGAAGAAGGGCTGCTGGATACAGAGTGATTAAGGCACTTTTAAGTGGGTTTGTGTGGGTTTGCATGGTGCTATGCGGTGCTAAAACACGGTTAAACTGATAGGCGCTTAAACTGTGTAGGTTTCGCTTACCAACGCATACCAGTGTGCAAATATGCTTTGCAGAGCAACTACTGGTTATCATTCACATTTAAGCAATGTGTAAACCTGCTAAGCATAGCTCAGCCCTGGTAACCATTGCTCACATTCCAGTCTCATAAAATAGCAGAGTAACGACATCCTGTAATAGGTTTATTTAATTTCCTGTACATAACATGCTTTTATGTGCTCTCATTACAGTAACATGGGGTATGACGATACTGTACAGGACACTTGGGTATACATGGGTAGTATCACATTTTTTTTTTATTATTTTTGTATACATGGGTAGTATCACATGTTATATGCACTCACACTTGCATGTTACACCAGCTACAGTACACTGGTGGATGAATATGATTCTGCACATATTGTATTATGAAATTATTACTTTTGACACTGCTTTTCCGTGTAAGATTAGATTGCCTATTGCAGTACTCCAAACATGCACCTCTGCATGCAGAGCTGGAACTCTGAGTGCTACAATATCTTGTTCTTGGTGTTTCAGCTGTATGTTTTTATGTATCCCCTATTGGATATTAATATGATAGTATTATAATAACTGTAGAGTACTATGTTTTTTGGCCATGTCATTGAGGACTGCTGTCATGTAGTAATGGCATACATTTCAGTTTCAGACTTCTATCCTTCAAGACATTCATCCTAATGCATAACATGTTTGCTGTCCACTTTCTGTCTGTCCTCTGTGCAGATGTGCAGATGTCAGGTATTGCTAAGGATATACAACTATGTAGATGCCCACATAGTTTTGTGCTGTGGGACTGGACATCGCTGCTAGCTCCAACAAATGGGACATCCTTCATGTGGGCCTTCACACTTTTACTTGCCTGTGCAAGGGGCATTACAGAGGTGGTGGGCTACAAATTCACAGACAGTATGTGGGAATACTTCACAGGACAGGACAGTTGGAGACAACACAACAATGTGGGGGACATATCTCCAGACTTGTGAACAGATTCTATGTCATTATCAGTGCTGTTATACACATGGTGGGCAGACAGGTTGACAGGATTTGTGTGACATGCATTTAGTGAGTGACATCTCATCTGACAGTGATATGTCTTTGACATACCTCTCAATTGGCATGCTGTCCAAGGACTGGCCACATGTTTGCCTGTTATGTTTTGTCTGTTCCCCAGAAAGTTGTTGTCATTGGAAAATCAGTCAGGGACTCAAGGGAATGCAGTCAGTAAATACTAATAGACATTGGTATTACTGATTTCATATGCCTCATAAAGGATATGTTACAACAAACCTAGTAACATCAGCAACTATCTAAATTTCTGACAGCAGTATGTCCAGTCTACACCTGTGTTTGTGCCCCTGTCTCTAAATGATGTCATGCTTTGTCCAGATGTCATGCACTATGAGTCTCAGATGTATTTAGTATCATTATTTCTTGCCTTCATTCCTACTAACATCCCAGTGATGTAGTAGACCCACAGACATGTTACAGGAAAGAGGCCATAGATATCAGTCCTGAGCCTGATATCCTGAGGTGAACTGTACATTTGAGAGGTCTGTGTAAGTCTGGCCATTGTTGACAGACCATCAGGATTGTGTACACGTCATGTGTACATGTTATTTGGACTGTGTATGGAGGGGGTAGATATAAGTGTTATGGCTCCTTTTTTATCTGACTGTGCATGCTGCTCTGGTGTCTGCTGGTTTATTGGCTGTATGCCTTTGTAGGAGCAGACTGTGACGTGTCCAGTACCATGGTTAGGATTCAGACTATACTGAGAATTGGGCCACTATATGTAGGGATAGTGTGTGACTAGAAAACTATTCTGTATTTCTTCACACAGTCCGTATACTCTACTGTTCACCTGGCCTACCAGTATGTGACTGTGGTGGGATTGGTTGTGGGTATGCACTTTCACACTGGTGTCTAATTTTTGGTACTGTAACATCCCTGTAGTGCCTGACATCCCAAAGGGGGATGACAACACATTATTTGACATTGGGTTTAAGGCTAGGGCTCTGACACCAGTCATTGGTCTCGGTGAGGCCTTTCTGTAGGATGCCAACATCACTTGGGTAGTTAATAGCTCCCAACTTTCAATCATCTGCAAACATTGTCAGCCAGAGTCCCATGCTGGCATGGACATTAGAGAAGTTGATACCAAACAGTAGAGGACCTAGGACCGAACTCTGCTGAACTCCACTTATGACTGGTAAGCAGTCTGACTTGGGGTCAGCTGCTTTCACACTGTGGGTTCTATCTGTGAGAAAGTTTGCAAAACACCTACTGTTATAGGGGTTGATGCGTAGCTTAGTGAGTTTATCCATGATTCCTGAGTGGGGAATGTTATCAAAGGGCTTGGCCAGATTAAGGTAGACTGTATGAACCACCTTGCGTTCATCCACAGCTCTGGTGACTGACTCAAAGAAGTCAACCAGGTTGATTGAACAGGCATGATCTACCCTTCACAAAAGCAAACTGTGTGGGATCCTGAGTCTGGAGATTCCCTGTTTTTTAGGTCCATGACAATGCACTCCATAGCTTTGCATGACAGCCTTGTCAGGCTAATGGGGAGATACTTCCCAGGGTCTGCAGCCACTCCTTTTTTGTGGAGAGGGATAAATGTAGCAGTACACCAGTCAGTAGGGACAAAGTTGGAGGTGAGGCTGTGATTGTACAGGGCACACCCATGGGGTGCCAGTTCACTCTGTAGTTCATTAGGAAGACAGCCAGGAATATTGCCAGGTCCAATAGAAGCTGTATTCTTGGCCTTGGACAGTGGTGTTTTAACCCAAGCAGCAGTACTACTGGGTATCTGGCAGTGTATTGGTATTGTGATTGGTCCGTTAGGGGTGGGGAGAGGGGTAAAGTTAAAAACCACTGGCTGCAAAGCACAGAAAAAAGAAAAACACTTGGTTGAGAAATCCACTTTATGAAGCAAAGCTTTCGGGTAGAACCCTTTATCAATACTAATACATAGACATCACATTATCACAGTTTAAATACAGGTCGACAGTCACATGACCAGCAGCCCAATGAAATCATGTGACAACATCAATATAACTATAAATATAAAACTATTAATACAAAAGTATAAAGCATAATCAAATAACAAATACAAAAATAAAGAAAAATATTCTATATCATAAAACATGCAAGTGCACCTTCTAAGCAACATTAAAAACATTAAAAACATTGATTTAATATAAGTGTATCTCATAGTTTAGTGTGCTGTAGCTTAACCAATATAGTTTTAAGGCTAACCATACTATTTAGACCTGGGGGGGAATCAGAAGCGAATCTCAAGATCCATTCATATTCCTTAATCTCCAGGTAATTATTCTTGTCACCGCCTCTAGGTGTAGGATGAATGGCATCAATAACTCTAAACATAAATCTATGCTTACTACCATAGGTAGATATATGTTTATACAAAGCATTCTTATCATAACATCTCCTAATTTCTGATTTATGTTCAGTAATATGCTCTTTTAACTTACGAGTGGTCTTCCCTACATAAAAGGAAGAACACGAAACACAGGTAGCCAAATAAACCACAAAAGATGAAGCACAGGTTGCAGATACTTTAAACCTATAAATTTTACCACTAATAGGGTGTTCAAATGTACTACTATCATTATTCATAATATCAGCACAACATACGCAATTAAAACACTTAAAGGTGCCAAATTTTGCTGAAATAGACAAAGGCAAAGGTCTACTAAAATCCTTGTAACATAACATATTTTTTATGGTCTTCATATTTCTATATGCAAAAGATGGTTTATCACCTACTACACCTTTTACTTCATCTGAAGCCCTAAGGATAGTACAATTTTTCTGAATAATCTGTTTAATATGACTCGTCCTTGTATTGAACGAAGTAACATATCTAACAACTGCCTTTAAACTTAAATTATTATTTCTAGTTTTATTTTCATTTCTAATTTCATCTTCATTAATAGTTAGGTTACATATACCTTCTAGAAAAATTGGTTTCAAGTTTGTCTTCCTATCAACTACTATTTTGTGCTTCACACTAGATAATAAATGTACATCATATCCACTAAATACAAAGTCTTCTGTTGTCTCATCTAACTGCAATGAAAAGATGGTGTCATTGGTATTTAACCTACTCACTCTACTAAATTGAGACGTTACTATGCCTTTAAACACATGTGGAGCATGCATACTGTTATAAAGAATATATCTACCAGAATGTACATCTTTCCTTTGTATGCTGGTATGAATGGCACCTTCACATAACTGTAATTTAACATCTAAAAAGACTATAGTATTGTCTGATGTTTCCATTTTGAATTTCAAAAAGTTTGTAGTTGAGTTCAAATAATTTAAAAATTCATTCAATTCATTCATGCTACCATCCCAAATCATGAAACAATCATCCACAAAACGTTGGTGAAAGCATATCTTACTAAGAAACTGTTTTTTATCATTACAGATGTTATTTTTCTCCCATTGGTAGAGAACCAAGTTGGCATAAGTATTAGCTACCAAAGTACCCATAGCTACCCCAGTGAGCTGAAGGAACAAAGATTCATTAAATAAAAACACATTGTTTTTCAAAACCACGTCCATAAGACAGTAAATATTTTCAATGTGTTTACTATTAGGTGTTGATTGCAAGAATAAAAACTCTCTTAATAATTCGACTCCAACATCATTAGGGATAACAGTAAATAGAGAGGCAATATCCAATGTAACAAAATAATATTTACCCTGCTCTAGCGTACCTTTTAAACTACTGTACCACAGACATAATTTTCACAAAAAATCCGAAGTATCTCGCAAAATAGTATTGCATTTGGATAAATATGGTTGTAACTGCCTTTGTAAATACAAAGAAATTGGTTCAGTAATCCAACCGGCACCTGAAACAATGGGTCTCATCGGTGGGTTAACCATAGATTTGTGAATTTTAGGGATGCCATATAGATGTGGGATGACTGGACATGGTACAGTGAAGTAATGAAACAAATCTAAGCTAATGTCACCATTCAACTGTAGCTCATAAATAACCATATTTACATAGCCAACACATTTTTTAACATCTAAGTTTGTAATACTCTTAAATGCACTACTGTCTTCAAGTAACATGGAAACTGCTGACATGTATTTGTCTCGGTCCATTAGAACAACTACACCACCTTTGTCTGCTTGTTTGATAATGATATCGTTATTCAATTGCAGATTTTTGAGCGCTTTGTACTCATCAAATGTCAAATTAAAAGTTCTTTTCTTCATAGTAGTAGAATATAATGCCCTGATCTGAGATTCACAAACGTCATGAAAAGCTTTCACAATGGGTACACTAACAGGTGTAAATGTACTTCGCCGTTTACACTGTCCTTCCACAAAGCCAGTATCACCAAACAAAAGTCTCAAATTGACATTTCTGGAAAACTGCATCAAATCTGTAAGCGCAGTTACCAGGTTATCACTATTGGTGCGTATAAAGTTAAGTCCTTTGCGAAGAAGAGAATAATGGGCTTCCTGTAAACTAAAAATAGAAAGATTTAACATACTGTTTATTATTTGCGGCTTATTTTGTTCAGCCCTAAAGGGCTTGCACTTTTCCATTTACTCGAGGTTGCCATTTGTCCCGTAGATGGTCTTCTCGATAGTGGGGACCTCTCTGCAACGGATTCAGGTTGCTCTAGGTGGAAGCGCTTGTGTGTGAAATTAATGGTAAGTTGTTGGGACTTCTTACCAGCGTTAGATGAGACGCTAGCATTGCCATCTTGTTTCTTTTTCATTTCAGATTGCGTGCCTACGCACGTTGTAGAGGGAAGTGATGTCATCTGGCTAGGCTCATATTCCACTGTAGATAGGGGCGCAGAAACGGTAACCACTTGTGCTGAAGTTATCAAATCTGATGTTATATCTTGAAACTCATCAAGTGTATCTAATGCTTTTCTTTGAGAGGCAATTCTATGATTAACCTGAGAGGTACGATCTATCTTCAGCCAGGAGAAGATATTACCTCTCTGGAAATCATTAATATCACGTATCAGCTTCCGTTTTTTGGTTGCTTCCATCCGGTTGTCAGACGCCTGCATTCTATCCAAGACTTGTTGGTAACTATCAGCCATGGTAGATAAAGCAGGCATTTCCATAATGCTATTCTCTAAGGCAATAATTTCATTTTTATAATCTTCAATAGTAAGAAAGAAATCATTCATTAAGCACATATAGTCAAGGCTCAGTTTAATATTAAGCTGCTGCCATTTTTTCAACAGTTCAGGGTACACATTTCCGTAGGAGGGCATTTTAAGGATTCTAAGCCCTCGTGGAACAATGCCTCTCTCTATATAGGCTAAAAAACTAAAGCGTTGCCATTGCAAACGATTAAAAGCACTTACTTACCTCTCAAGTAACTGTAGTTTCTTACTGAAGTCAGCAATATTCTCAGAAGCAGAATGGTCAACATTTTCTATAGCAGGACACACTGTACCAACGAATTGTAATAGCGGATTGGTCTCAATGGTAATAAGAGACCTAACAGAATTCATAGTCTTTAAAGTTACCATCTCAAGGCTGACGAGGCTGCAGGACCGACCCTTAAATAAATTCCCAAAGGCAGTAACTAAGTCAAGATAAATAGATGAAAACCACTGGCTGCAAAGCACAGAAAAAAGAAAGACACTTGGTTGAGAAATCCACTTTATGAAGCAAAGCTTTCGGGTAGAACCCTTTATCAATACTAATACATAGACATCACATTATCACAGTTTAAATACAGGTCGACAGTCACATGACCAGCAGCCCAATGAAATCATGTGACAACATCAATATAATTATAAATATAAAACTATTAATACAAAAGTATAAAGCATAATCAAATAACAAATACAAAAATAAAGAAAAATATTCTATATCAATATCAAAATGCAATACTATTTTGCGAGATACTTCGGATTTTTTGTGTAAATTACGTCTGTGGTACAGTAGTTTAAAAGGTACGCTAGAGCAGGGTAAATATTATTTTGTTACATTGGATATTGCCTCTCTATTTACTGTTATCCCTAATGATGTTGGGGTCGAATTATTAAGAGAGTTTTTATTCTTGCAATCAACACCTAATAGTAAACACACTGAAAATATTTGCTGTCTTATGGACGTGGTTTTAAAAAACAATGTGTTTTTATTTAATGAATCTTTGTTACTTCAGCTCACTGGGGTAGCTATGGGTACTTTGGTAGCTAATACTTATGCCAGCTTGGTTCTCTACCAATGGGAGAAAAATAACATCTATAATGATAAAAAACAGTTTCTTAGTAAGATATGCTTTTACCAACGTTTTGTGGATGATTGTTTCATGATTTGGGATGGTAGCATGAATGAATTGAATGAATTTTTAAATTATTTGAACTCAACTACAAACTTTTTGAAATTCAAAATGGAAACATCAGACAATACTATCGTCTTTTTAGATGTTAAATTACAGTTATGTGAAGGTGCCATTCATACCAGCATACAAAGGAAAGATGTACATTCTGGTAGATATATTCTTTATAACAGTATGCATGCTCCACATGTGTTTAAAGGCATAGTAACATCTCAATTTAGTAGAGTGAGTAGGTTAAATACCAATGACACCATCTTTTCATTGCAGTTAGATGAGACAACAGAAGACTTTGCATTTAGTGGATATGATGTACATTTATTATCTAGTGTGAAGCACAAAATAGTAGTTGATAGGAAGACAAACTTGAAACCAATTTTTCTAGAAGGTATATGTAACCTAACTATTAATGAAGATGAAATTAGAAATGAAAATAAAACTAGAAATAATAATTTAAGTTTAAAGGCAGTTGTTAGATATGTTACTTCGTTCAATACAAGGACGAGTCATATTAAACAGATTATTCAGAAAAATTGGACTATCCTTAGGGCTTCAGATGAAGTAAAAGGCGTAGTAGGTGATAAACCATCTTTTGCATATAGAAATATGAAGACCATAAAAAATATGTTATGTTACAAGGATTTTAGTAGACCTTTGCCTTTGTCTATTTCAGCAAACTTTGGCACCTTTAAGTGTTTTAATTGTGTATGTTGTGCTGATATTATGAATAATGATAGTAGTACATTTGAACACCCTATTAGTGGTAAAATGTATAGGTTTAAAGTATCTGCAACCTGTGCTTCATCTTTTGTGGTTTATTTGGCTACCTGTGTTTCGTGTTCTTCCTTTTATGTAGGGAAGACCACTCGTAAGTTAAAAGAGCATATTACTGAACATAAATCAGAAATTAGGAGATGTTATGATAAGAATGCTTTGTATAAACATATATCTACCTATGGTAGTAAGCATAGATTTATGTTTAGAGTTATTGACGCCGTTCATCCTACACCTAGAGGCGGTGACAAGAATAATTACCTGGAGATTAAGGAATATGAATGGAGCTTGAGATTCGCTTCTGATTCCCCCCCAGGTCTAAATAGTATGGTTAGCCTTAAACCTATATTGCTTAAGTTACAGCACACTAAACTATGAGATACACTTATATTAAATCAATGTTTTTAATGTTTTTAATGTTGCTTAGAAGGTGCACTTACATGTTTTATAATATAGAATATTTTTCTTTATTTTTGTATTTATTTGATTATGCTTTATACTTTTGCATTAATAGTTTTATATTTATAATTATATTGATGTTGTCACATGATTTCATTGGGCTGCTGGTCATGTGACTGTCGACCTGTATTTAAACTGTGATAATGTGATGTCTATGTATTAGTATTGATAAAGGGTTCTACCCGAGAGGGGTAAAGTTGCCATGGAATCTGTGTGCCAGTATATTGGCAATATCTGTTGGCTCAGTATAGGAGGTCCCATTGTGCAGTAGCTCAGAGCACATGTTGGCATTGCCATGGAAATTCTTTGCATAACTATAGGAGGCCTTGCGGTTGTCTTTACTGTGTGCTACACTTCTGTTTTTACAGCTAGCTTTAGAGTATTTGATGAGGAATCCCATTTTTCTGTTGAGGTTGACAAGGGTTTTTTTTCCAGTCTTGGACTTCATCTTATTCCACATCAGTTTCCTCCATCTGTTGTAGAGTTTCTTTGGGCAGGGGACCACCAAACTGACTTCTTTTTTTTTGGATGGGTACGTCTTTTTTCTATTGGGTCTGGCAGACTCCATGCATTGTCGTACGTGTTCGTACTGAATTGGTGTGTGATTTGGAGGTCATGCAACTAGTCTCCATTTGCATGGCTGCTGTGAAGTTAGCCACCTCTGTTTTTTGGAGGCCAAAGTTAGCTTTGGAATGGGTTTTTTTTATGGTGGTTACCTTTGCAGGGGAGTGGGAGGGATGTGGATTCCTAAGGTGATGACATTGTGGTCAGATCTAATCATGGCGGAATTGACTACTGATGTACAGCAACAGTCACCCATGTTAGTACTGACTAGGTTAATGATGTTGCTACCTGTAATGGGTGTAGAAATGAGCTGGTCCAGGCCATTCAAATGAATGCATTCCAGGAAACATTGGGCAAGTGCATTGATACATGAGTAGCTTTCACAGTTAATGGAGGGGTAGTTGAGGTCAACCAGTATGAGAGTGTTAGGTTGGACAGTATTATTCTCCAGGGTGCTTAGGAATCTGGGGTTTCACTCTTGGGACTTGGTTGGGGACCTATGGCAGGCTACGACTTGAATTGCTGTCTTACCGTATGTTAGCTACACCTGCAGTATCTGTGATGCATTATGTTGGGCTGCCAGTCAGGACGTGTGCGCATCCTTTGTGAATAAGGAGTGCTTTGAGTGAGTGCCTTTTGAGATTTAGACTTCTAGTTTTGAGCAGCATGACCCTCAAATTGCATTTGTTTGTAGCTGTTTTATATATATATATATATATATATATATATATGCATATACATAAATATACATAATATATATATGTGTGTGTGTGTATGTATTTATATACTTTTCTATATATACGTGTATGTATATATGTGTATATTTTACATGTATATCTCTATAGATATATTTTGTGTCTAGATCTGTCCACATTTATGCATCATCATACATAAATACATGTATAGATAGAAAACCTGACAATTCTACAGAATCTTTTCCCTACTACTGAATGACTCTACTGACTGATATGTTTGGAAAAGCATCAGTATTTTGCAGAGCTCACATGGTGTGGTGGTACCTTGCTCTGACTATGGTGTAGAGGAACCTGGGTTCAAGACTTGGCAGGACTGATAACTTTGTTGCAAGGCAGAACAGTTTCTGCTGGACACAGAGGGATAAGGGCACTATTTCAAAGAGGCCCCTATTTTGGACCCATTGACCCCCATTTTGACATCCTTTGGACAGATTTGTTACAGTAAGAGGTTTGGGGTATAGATCTCATGTACAACTCCAATACAAATATATGTAAACTATATATATATATATATATATATGTGTGTGTGTGTGTGTATTGATTCACTTTTCTATCTATACATGCATTTCTACATGTATATATTTTATATGTATGTCTCTACATGTATTATGCATTTATTTGTTCATGTGTATATGCATCTCCATAGCCATATATATTTGTATATGTATATACAAAACTTGACTAATTCTACAGGATCTTTTCCCTACTGTTGAATGACTCTACTGAATGATATGTTTGAAATAACACCATACATATCTACAGCTCAGATGGATTAGTGGTAGATTGCTGTGGCTATGGTGTGCAGGGTCCTGGGTTCAAGCCTTGCAAGGGCTGGTTATTTTGTTGCTGGGCAAAACAAGGGCTGTTGGATACAGAGTAATTAAGGCACTTTTAAGCAGTTTTAAGGGGGTTTGGTTGGCGGTAAGCAATGCTAACTTACAGTTAACTATTCTTACACACAGTTAGCCCTAAAAGTGCTTAATCTGAGTTAGCTTCGCTTAGCACCACACAAACAAGCTTACTCCCTCTTACTACTGCTTACACCCATTTACCCCCACGCTAATTTATTTAAAACAAAAGAAAAAAGGGGTGATAGGAAAGTGGTAAAAAAGGGAGCATGAAGAGGGAAAAACAATATGAAAGATAGCTACAGATGTGCAGGACAGGTGTAGGGAAGATCCATAGCTGTCCTTTTCTTCTACAGCAACAGCTGTGCATATATACAGAATGTGGAGGTAAATTTTGACACTCAAACTCAAGAGAGGGGTGAGGACAACAATAATGTGTTGTGAAGCCAATCAGACCAGATTACATGTGTCCAGTGGACACAAATGCAAAATAGACAGCTATGTATGGGGCAACATTTTTTTGTGGGAACAGATTGCTTTTTTTTTTTTTTTTTTTTAAGCTGAGAGTGAGATGTTGGGGAAGGATAGTAGGTATATTTGGGGAGGTAGGTTGGGTAGGTAGACAATCTTTGGTCCCTGTGACATCTTCAAGTATTTACAAATTATACCACAGTCATGTTGTACATAAACAAGCAAGGGGGAACAGCAAAATCTCACAGACATCCTACATTCCATCAGAACAAAATTATGTGGTAGACAAGCTGAGCAGCACCAGAGCAGGCCCTCATGAATGAAAACTAGATTGGGGGGGGGGGTTCAAGATTTAGTCTATCTTTAGGGGATTCTCAATTGGACCTCCTTGTTTTCTTTCTGAACAATGAACAATGAACTGACAAATTTATGTTCCAGGACTCCATGCAAGAAGGTTTGGAAAACAGATGCCTTTTTTTTTCTTTGGACAGGAATGTTCCTGTATGTCTTTCTGCCCTTTCTCTCATATCCAGGGTACTTCTGAAGATTCAAGGGATGACTTCCCCAAGATTATTGTGGTGACTCCCTTCTGGCCCAGGCAACTACGGTTCTCCCTTCTTTTGGAATTGTCAAGGGGTAATTACCACACATCTCCTCAAAGAATGGATTTATTCACACAAGAAGATGGGTGTTTGATACTCCTTGACATCAATCACCTTCAACTGACTACTTGGATGATAGGGTCTTAATTCCTTTGAAGACAACTGTTTTCTGAGGACATGCAGCAGGTACTAATGAAGGCAAAAAAGCCTGCTTCTCTCGTGGAAAGGAGGAATTTCCTCCACTGTCATCTATAACCTTGTTGAGCATTATATATTAGTAAATGGAAAAGGTTTTCTAGTTGGTGCCAACAACATAACCAGCAGTCATTCAAGGCTAGTTGTTCTCTGATTCGACAATATTTGTGAGAGTTACTATCCTATGGCCTTTCTTATTTCTCTATAAATGCTTATTTATTGGCCATTTCAGCATGTCTGCCCACGGATCCTCCTCTTTCAATGCAGGTTCATATCAAAATGTTCTTGAAATGGGTTTTGCGTAAGAGTCCCTGCTTTGGATCTTAATTTTGCATTACAGAAACTAATACTTGCTCCCTTTGAACCAGATAATCTGCTTGACTTGCGGTTCTTAACATGGAAAACAGTTGATTTATCAGACCTCTGCAAGAAGGGCATCTGAGTACCCTACTTCATTTTCCATAGGGACAGGGTTTCTTTGAGAAGTAATCCTACTATTATGCATAAAGTGGTATCAGAGTTTACTTTAAGCCAAACTATCCATCTTCCTGTTTTCTTTCCTGAACCTAAAAATGTGGAAGAAAGGATACTCCATACCTTGGATGCCCACAGACAACACAGATACTAGCTTGACAGATTTAAAATTTTTAGATATTTGGATCTATTAGTCATCATTCCAAACCTGCTGGGACAGTTAATTCCAAATAGCTGAGGCAATTCTGCTTAATGTCAGCCTTTCTGATATTTGAGACTCCTTGATTTTGTGATCTTCGGGTACAGTGATAGGATATATTTGTATTATGTGAACAAGCTAAGGGGAGTATTTCAAATACTGTAATATAAGAGTAAGTGATCATATGGTTCAAAAACAGATAGACATTTTTAGATAGGATTAACAGCTGTTTGAAGTGTGTAATGAATTCAAGATAATGACAAGCAGTACATACTTTAAGGTTGGTATGGATAGATTTATGTCAGTGGCCCTTCTGAAATTAAATGTAAGCAGAATGTAAAGAATGTTAATAAATTTAAACAGCTTTATCATACTGCCTGCACAGTTTTCAATATAAAACCAAAAAAGAAAGAGTTAGTTTAAACTCTAGCCCCTTGTACTGCTTAACCACTGTTGGTATATTGTTCAGAGGATCCTGTTTTGGCATCCTGCAAGCTTACAAGAGCAGCAGAAAGGAGAAAGAGAGAATTTGAGAGACTTTAAGTATCTCCATTTTACTTATTCTTGAATATACTGCTTACTGCACTTTATTTTAGTCATTCTTTTTTTGTTATATTGCATTTAATTCAACTGCATTTTAGCTACACACTCAAATGTGCTAGCCTGCACTGTGATTTAAAGTGTTTTCATAGGTTCATAGGTTCATACTAGGCTATCTGCCCTAGGGCATTTATAAGCCTAGCCAGAGTGTGTTTGGCTTTCGCCATCCATTTTAAATTAATTTTGCTATGCCCTTTTTCGAGGTTAGTATACTGTGCCTCTGTCTAACAGTGACACAGAAGTGATACCCGGGGTAAACCTACAATCTCCCATCCACTCATCAAGATTCCTCTTGAAGAGAGTCAATGAAGGACTCTGCCTAACCTGGACTGGGATTTTATTCCAGAGTGAAGGGAGCCTCTGGGTTATGAATCTGTCCCTCCAGCATGTCCTATTTATTTCAGTGCTGAGGTTCAAGTCTCTCGAGCGCGTAGCTCGATGGGATTTGGATTTTCTGAGGTGCAGCATGTCCATTAATTCCGGGTTGGACATGGCTTTATACGTCAGGCACAGATCGCCTCTGAGCAGGCGGTATGCCACTGAGTAGACCTGGAGTTTCTTTAACTGGGCAGCATATGGCATCTGTTTGAGCCCTTTGATCCTCTTGGTGAGGTACTTTTGGGGTCTTTCCAGTTGCTGCAGGTGTCTGGTAAGGTACATCCCAAAAGGGGCATTGTACTCAATTATGGGCCTGATGAGGGATGAGTAAAGAGGCACGATGACCTCCCCTGATCTAGATGTGAATCCCTTCATGATTAGGTGGGCTATATAAAATGTTTTTCTAACCACTTTGGCCATGTGGTTGTCAAATGAGAGATTGCTATCAACTTGGGTCCCCAGGTCCCTAATTACTTCTTCTGTACTTAATGGATTACCACCTATGTGGTAATTTGTGGGCACTTTGTTTTTGCCAAAGGGGATGACTATACACTTTTTGGCGTTTAGCTTGAGGCTGTGGCTCTGGCACCAGTTTTCTGTTTCTATGTGGCCCTTTTGGAGGATGCTTGTATCGGCTGGAGAGCTGATTATGGCACCCAGTTTGCAGTCATCTGTGAACTTGGTCAGCCACAGTCCTTCTGTGTTGGCCTGTACCTCCGAGAAATATATACCGAACAAGAGACGTCCCAGGACTGAGCCTTGTGGGACACCATTGGTAACTGGTTTGGAGTCTGACATGGCTCCAGCAATTCTAACTATGTGGGTTCTGTCCTTGAGCCAGTTTGCAACTCATCTAGTGACATAGGGGTTTATATTTAAGCTGGTGAGCTTATCTATAATGCCCGAGTGGGGTATTGTATCGAAGGCTTTTGCAAGGTCCAGGTAGGCTGTGTGGACCACCTTCCCCTCGTCAATGGCCTTGGTGACTGTTTCAAAGAAATTGACCAGGTTTAACAGGCAGGATCTGCCCTTAACAAAGCCAAACTGGGTAGGATCCAGTGTCTGTAGGTCCCCAATATCTTTATTTATGAGGTCTATGATGGTCCTTTCCATAGCTTTGCAGACCAAGCTAGTCAGGCTTATGGGGCGATAATTTCCAGGATCCGTTGAGGCACCACTTTTGTGGAGAGGGACCACTGTTGCTGTACTCCACTCTTTGGGTACATATCCTGTAGTAAGGCTGAGACTGAACAGTAATTTTATGTTTGGGTTTAGCTCTTCTTGGAGTTCATGTAGGACGCAGCCCGGGACACCGTCTGGTCCCATTGATGCTGTGTTTTTTGCTTTGGAGAGGGCGGCTCTTACCTGAGCATCTGAGATGTCAGGGGGGCAGCACTCTGCTGGGATAGATATTTGCCCTTTTGGTGGGGAGGGAGAAGTTTGCACTGAACCTGTCAGCTAGGATGTTGGCAATGTCTGTGGGTTCGGTGTATTTTTTGTCATTTTGGACTAATTCTGAGCATATCTGGGAATTCCCTCCCAGGTTCCTAACACTAAAGAAAGCCTTGTGATTATCCTTAGTGTCCTGTGCAATTTTTCTGTCGAAGCTGGCCTTAGACGACTTTATGAGTGCCCATAGTTTTTTGCTAATACTGATCAGAGATGCCTTCCCTTTTTGGGATTTTGCTCTATCATGTAGTAGCTTCCTCCTTCTATTGTATAGTTTGTTTATGGCTGAGGTCCACCAGACAGGACGTCTACTTTTGGAGGATTGGGTCTTGGTTTTATTTGGGATTGCATGATCCATGCATTCCTGAAGGTGTTCATAGAATGCGTTTATAAAGGATTTTGCAGTCTGGGCCATATTTTCCACAGGCCCAGGGGCTTTGAAGGATTCCACCTCTGTTTTCAGGAGTGTGAAATTTGCTTTAGAGAAGTTTTTCACTGTGGTTTTCTGGTCAGGGGTGGGGTTGGGATGTGAATATGTTTTAATCGCTATTTTAAGTGTATTTTCTGTGCTAAAGCAAAAAAAAAAAAAAAACAAACAAAAAAATAAAAAAGTTCTAGCTTGTTTGCTCATTTTCCTGCCTTTTTCTGTAACTAGAATAGTCCAGATACAGATTTGCAGTATTCAGGACTGTATTGCAGTTTCTGAGTGCCCCAGACCTTTCTGTGATAGAGGGAATCCTTTCTGCGTACCAGTGGGAGTGGTAAGCACTAGGTAGCCTATCTGCCACAAGAGGAGTGGGTTCTAGCTCGGAAATTGTAGCTTATTGGCTGTTTGGTCAGCATTTCTATCCTTTTTAACTTTCTGCCTTAAAAGCCCATGTTTGCATGGGTTTGTAGTTATTTAAGCTCCATGGATCCTGTTTCGGCATCCTGCAAGCCTGCAAGAGCAGCAGAAAGGAGAAAGAGAGACTTTGAAGACTTCAAATATCTCTGTTTTACTTATTCTTGAATATACTACTTACTGCACTTTATTTTAGTCATTTTTTATTATACTGCATTTAATTTAACTGCATTTACTGTATTTTAGCTAAACACTCAAGTGTGCTAGCCTGCACTGTGATTTAAAGTGTTTTAATTGATATTTTATGTGTATTTTCTGTGCTAAAGCTAAAGAAACCCCAAAAAACAAAACAAGTTCTATTAGATGTGTCCAACCTGCGGCCCGCGTGCCGCATGCGGCCCTCAGAGCTCTTCCATGCGGCTCTCAACCTCTAACTACATCGATGTACGCATGCCCCAAAACACTTTTTTTTGTTTTGTGTTTTTCGCTCCCGTGACCTGTAATGCTAATGTCGTTGTGTGCATGCGCCAAAGCACCCTTCTAGTTTTGTTTTTGAGCCAAAAAAGGGTCCGTGTGTTTACACCATTATTTTGCACTTATCAATCAGTGTGTGTGTGTGGGTGTGTGTGTGTTCTCACTGAAGAGGGACTCATGTATGGATTTGCCGCTGTTGCCTTTGAAAGAGACAACAATTACCTGTGTTAATAGATACGTTTTTTTGTTTTGTGTTTTTCGCTCCCGTGACCTGTAATGCTAATGTCGTTGTGTGCATGCGCCAAAGCACCCTTCTAGTTTTGTTTTTGAGCCAAAAAAGGGTCCGTGTGTTTACACCATTATTTTGCACTGAACAATCAGTGTGTGTGTGTGGGTGTGTGTGTGTTCTCACTGAAGAGGGACTCATGTATGGATTTGCCGCTGTTGCCTTTGAAAGAGACAACAATTACCTGTGTTAATAGATACGTACGGAGTGAGGGAGTGCATGCATGAAAGCAGAATTGTGTGCGTGAAAGTAGAAGAAGAGTGTGTGTGTATATGTGTGCATGACAGAGAGAGATGCATGCACAAAGAGGCTAACAGTGATCAGTCTACCTACTGAACACAAACAAGTTAGCTCACAAATACATCATACATTAAGAGTACATTTTCATTAAATTGCGGCTTTCCTGACAGGGAGAGTGTTGCATTGAACATGAACTCATACCTCTTAACTCTATGGATTTTCAAAGAATGTCTGGATTTTTGCCTCATCTTTCAATTTGTGTCTTTTGCTTAGGAAATAAAAGTAGTTATCCAAGGTAATGCAGTTCCAGGGAGTAAGAATGAGACAGCAGCCTAGGGTTAATGGGTCACTAGTGGACTGACTATGTGGGTCTGTAGTATATAAAATTGTATTGTTTTTTCAGACAAACAAAAAAGCACCTAGTACTGTTTTTTCATTGGTACTGCAGTGGTGGTGCTGTGGTAGTGTTGTCATCTCACAGTTAGACGTTGCCCGTTCGATTCTCATTTAGAGTGTCTACTGTGTGACGACATGCGTGAATGGGCGTTCCTTCATTGAAGGTTGTGCGTTAGGCCCAGCAAGCCAGCACATAAAACTCTACTGCCAGTCATAAGCGGACCAGAGTTCCGCTGTGGCGACCCCTAACCGGGAAATGCCGAAAGACACACACATACTGTTTTTTCATTGGTGGCTTCTAAGCAGTGGTAGATTGAACAACAGTAAGCATAGCTTTGGCGGATCATCAATACTGGCAAATCAAGTTGGTACAATGTCATTTTTTAAATGTTGGGGATTTTAGTGTGTATGTGTGTGCTTATGTGTTGGGAGTGCTGCAACAGTAGACGATTATTAAAGACAGAGACTTATGGACTGTGGAGAATATGTTTCTTTGTTTCAAAACCTAATACTTGGGTACGCATGCCAGAAGTAGATTTTTTAAGACATAGCTTCTTGCCATTTACAGTGGATGGATATTTACATTTAATGGACAATGTATTAGCGTGGGCCTGTGGGGTTCTACAGGATGCCAAGTCTACCACTGCCAATGTCTTCTAAAGTGACCTGGAAATGGATATTGGGATGTTACTGAAAAAATATAGTAAGTGGGCTTAGAAATATAGTTTAATTAAACAAAGTGTACTTTCAGTTTACAGGCCATAATTTAATTTCTTTCAGGTAGTCCAGATACTGGTAGATTCTATACCATTAGACTTAATTAGGGAGAGCTGTCATTCTGGGGAAACAAGCAGCCCTAGTTTCAGTGAAAGCTCTGTGGTTGCTTGCAGGTAGGAAGTTGCAGGATGTTGATGCAATGTGTTTTATTTATTATTTTTAATGCATTTGTCATTTCAAAGCATGGTTTTCTTTGATGCAAAAGAAGGCAGGACTGAATGAGCCATATAATGTTTAACTGACAATAATGGGATAGAAAGATTATAAGTGATGTATAATGTTTGCAGCTACAGTTGTTTCAATGGTGCCTGTGATGCATAACTAATTTTGGGCATGTGTCCCACTTTTATTTTTCGCTTTGTCCAGATTTCTTGCTCTAAGGTTGAGAGGTATGGTGCCATACTAAATCAGAAGTTGTATTTACCTTGGAAGACTTTTCGGCATAATTATGAAAAACAGAGCCTTTTTAATATCTCTGCTTATTTCCAATATAAACTGCCATATAACCTTGCAAATAACCTTCTTATTAAGCTACTTTACTTCTTTTGGAATTGACAGGTATGATTCATCTGTTCGGACATAAGCATAGAGTGCTAATGTGACTTTTGATTTCTTGCAGCAGTCTGTGGTTTACATAATCACAATAACTTTTCTGTGTTTCTGGGTGTGTAATCAGTTTAACAGTTTTAAAGATGTTTTCCAAAAATAAATAAATATATAATAAATAAATAATCCTCTCGAGACTTTGAACTATTGACAAAGTCTGGGAATTTGTTTTTTTCAAAAGCGAAGGTCAGCATTACAGCTCAGTAAACTGTCAGTCTGTGAGTAACTTCTGCACAAATTAAAATGTCTGAATGTCAAATGGCTTTAGATTGGAGGGAAGTTTATTTTTATTTATTTTATTTTATTTTACATTTGTTTACTGGGAAAGTCCGACTGGACACAGGTCCATTTTCAGTGGAGGCCCGGGGAGAAAAGCTCCAAAAATAACACAAAACAATATAATACAATACATGAGAGAGAGAGACAGCAAATTATGGATGTAGTACTCATACAATATGGCAGAAATTACATCTCATAACAGTGAGAATCACTGAGGTACAGAATAAACTTAAAAACATTTTTTTTACAGTTATAATTACAGCAAGACAAATATCAATGAGTTAAGTTTTTAGGAGAAAGCTGTTTGTATATAGCTGAAGCTCTGAAACAATCTTTTGGTATGGATTAACCTGGGGATTGACACAAGTTATATGTTTACACCACTATGTAGCATTATAGTTTATGGTTTTCTTATTGATTTACTTTTTGCCGAGCAGTTGTTTGTTGATTTATTGATGGTCCTTTTGGTGGTTGGAAATTACATGGATGAATCCATCTCTATTATGATTTTTTTTAGATATTTTGACTTCCAGACAATTTCATTCAGTGAGTTGGTGTCATGTGATTACTGAGGTTGCCTATTTTAAAAGTAGGGGCTTGTGTGTGTGTGTGTGTGTGTGTGTGTGTGTGTGTGTGTGTGTGTGTGTGTGTGTGTGTGTGTGTGTGTGTGTGTAAGAGAGAGAGAGATTTAATATGTATACTGAATATAATTTTGCAAATGGAATTCTTAGTTAAACATGCCCCTCTTCTTGGGCAACTAGACTTGAGTAACCAATATTAGATCTTAGCCATCCAGCTGGGAAAGGTTAGTATGTAGATTTTCCATTGGTTTGATGAAGGTTATGCTACTTACCCAAGGACTACATTTATGGCTATCCATCCAGCCATCGTGTTGCTGAACTATATTGTTTGATAATGAGAGGAGCTTTTTACAGAAGTTGAAGGTTTTTGTGTCAAGAACCTGTCCATAAAAAGTGGCTTGTTTATGTTGCAGTGAAGGCTGTGGTCTTTGTAGTGAGCGTTTTAAGTATAACCAGTATTTCTGAGGTAGAGGACGTCTCTTAAGGCAGGATCTTTCTTAGCCTGGAAAGCAAGCCAATGATGAAATTTATAGGGCCCAGTGAGAGACAGAGGAAAGCAAAAAGCTTTTTGGTCTGTTTGGATAAGTAAGTGAACTTAGTCCTTTGACCTTTTTTGTCAGAAATGGTTGTAGTCTTTCTTTTGGCAGGGTGTTCTGCTGAGGCACATGCCAAAAGGGGAATTGCACTCAATGATGGCTCTTGTAAAGGAAGAATACAGGGATGCTATGACCTCCTTGTCTCTGGATGAGATACCCTTACTAATGAAGTGGGGCATGTAAAAAGCTTTCCTTACAACGGAGACAACGTGGTGGTCCAAAGTCAGGTTTCTATCAACCTGGGTGCCCAAGTACCATATGACTTATTGCGTGCTTACAACATTGTTATTAATGTGATAATCTGTGGGGACATCACTCTCCTCAAAGGGGATGATGATGCATTTTTTGGCATTTAGCTTGAGGCCATATTTCTGGCAGCAGTTATTTGTTTGGGTGAGACCCTCTTGTAGCTTATTCAGAATTGTTTTATTAAGTCAGTAATGTGAATTCTTTACTTTATTGCAAATTTGTTTGGTTATTTTTGTGGATTATAGTATTGTAGGACTGCTGATGTTGACATTTTACGTAGTTGGACTGCTGGAATGGTTTTCCCAGTGAGAAATGCTAGTACTGTAGTGAATATCTGTTTATTGTAAATATATATATATATATATATATATATATATATATATATACATATAGATATATTAACTAAGATGTTAGAGTTAACTGTTAGATTAGAGAATTAGAATTAGAATGATAATTAGAATTTTAAGGCAAATATTAGGCATTTATTACATTTATTCATTGTTCAAATGCACCTACAGTACAGCCAGGAGGTCGACTGTGGTCTTCCGGAGCAACAAAAGAGTTAACTATATGATATATTTTATATGCGGCCCCAAGACCATTTCTGTTCACTCAATGCGGCCCCAGCAAGCCAAAAGGTTGGACACCCCTAGATTGTTTGCTCATTTCCCACCCTTTTCTCTAACTAGAATAGTCCGGATACAGATTTGCTGTATTCAGGTCTGTATTGTAGTTTCTGAGTAACCCAGACCTTTCTGTGATAAAGGGAAGCCTTTCTGCTTACCAGTGGGAGTGGTAAGCACTAAGTAGCCTATCTGCCGCAAGAGGAGTGGCTTCTAGTGTGGAAAATGTAGATTATTGGCCGTTTGAGCAGCATTTCTATCCCTTTTAACTTTCCACCTTAAAAGCCTGTGTTTGCATGTCACAAAGTGTCGCTAAGCTAGGGTAAACTATTACTGGTGCCATAAAGTCTACTCTTCAGTTTTTTCCTTAGATCTTGCTAGTTCTCTTCCCTCACACACAAACTAGCTTATTCATCTAGCACTTCACCAGATTTCTTGTAGCAATTATTGTAGCATACAAGTGCTACCAGCACTAAAACTTTCTATAAGGAAACAGATCCAGTACTTATTAATAATACCCTCCCTTCCAGGTATGTCTAAAGGTCAGTTCCCTGCACTTTTTCCTATTAATCTGGTGAAACTGGGCATTCTGAGGCAATGTAACAACTGCCTCATGTCCACTGACAACCCTCTCCTCTCACCTTGCAATACCCAGATTTGTGAGAGATGCACTTATATATCCAAACTGGAAGGAACACTCTCTCTTGCCAAGATCAGAATAGCTGGTCAACAGGAGAAGGTCAACACTTGCACCACACCACATGGAACACATTGTCCTCCAGAATAAACACCACCACAGCTCTCACATAAAAACACAAGCCACACACCCACCTTTGAGAGGGCTCTCAATAGAAATCTACCCAAACAGCAGAGCCCTCCGAGGCAGAAACACACTCGACCATCACAGCATGGCACAGATCACAAGACACATAGCTCACCTGAACGGTGTGCCACTCAACCAAAGCCCCTAAAGCAAAACAGCTTGCCCAATACATTAGTCATATGTGACTCAATAGTGAGGCACATGGACATCCCACTCATTAGGCTGAATAAGGAGAAGGTAACAGCTGCCTATCAGGCACCAGGATGTGTCATTTAATGCATGCACTCAGTTACTCCATGACAAGTACAAATATGACACTGTCATTGTCCATGTTGGTGTGAACGACCTGAGATGTACCTACCTGGACTACATGAAAAGAGACATGGAGGAGCTCTCGGATCATGTAGCCCAGGCGGGTATGACCCCAGCCCTGAGCCGCATCTTACCGTCACCCAGAATGATACCACAATATGAGCAGAAAATTATTGACTTCAACAATTGGCTAAGTTTCTGGTGTCATTCTAGCAGGACCCAGTATCTGTCTGCTGGGATGACATGATTGACAGACCTCGATGCTTTGCTAGAGATGGTCTGCATCTGTCACCCTGGGATTCCATATACTGGCCAAGGCTCTTGCCATCCCTATAGTGCCTTTTTTAGGCAGTGTTCCAAGGACCAAACTACCACTGTAACTGCTATAAATAAATGCAATTTGAGGGTCATGCTGCTCAATGCTAGAAGTCTAAATCTCAAGATGCACTCACTCAAAGCACTCCTTAAAATGGAGAATGTCGACATTTGTGCCATAACAGAGACTTGGTTCAAGGCAGCAGAAAGCACCCCTGTGCTACTAGGCTATAATTCATTCTACACCTTTTGGCCCCAAAATTCAGATGGAAGCTCCAAAGGTGGTGGTGTCTCCATATTCATAAAGGATATACACACCTCCAGACTGGTAGCCCAACATAACGCTGCAGAGATGCTCCATGTGCAACCAACAATGGGTACGATGGTGATTCAGGTCATAGTCTGCTATAGGTCCCCAATCATGTCCCAAGGCTCCCACTCCATGTTTCTAAGCAGCCTGGAGAATATTAGAGTCCAATCCAACACCCTCATACTAGGTGACTTCAACTACCCTCAATTGACTGGGAAAATTCATCATGTATCAATACACCTGCCCAAAGTTTCCTGGAATTCATTAATTCCAATGCCCTGGACCAGCTCATTCTTACCCCCAGTAGAGGGAGCAATACCCTTGACCTGGTTATCATGAACATGGACGACCATTGCTCACCACCGATAGTCAACTCCTCCCTGGTTAGATCTGACCACAAACTAATCACCATGGATATCCACATCCCACTCACACCCCCTCAAAGGTAACCACCATGAAAAACTTCTCCAAAGCTAACTTTGGTCTCCTAAAAACAGAGGTGGCAAATGTCATGACACAGATGGAGAATTGATGCATGACTGCTGAATCTTACATCAATGCACTGTAAAAACATGTACACAAATGCATGGAAATAGCCATACCCAACAGAACCAAGATGCTCTCCTCCAAAAATTGGAAGCCAATCTGGTGGTAGCTTGTCATAAACAAACTCTACAACAGAAGAGAGAAACTGTTGCAGAAAAAGGTGAAGTCTCAAGCCTGGAGAAACTCCCTTATTAGCCTCAATAAAAAGTTGAGATCCCTCATTAAATCCTCTAAAGTTAGCTATGAAAACAAGATTGCAGTAGATACTAAAGATAATCACAAGGCCTTCTATGGTTATGTCAAAAATCTCCACGGCAATACCCAGGTCTGCTCTGAGCTATTGCCCAATGGTACCTCTTATACCGAGCGAACAGATATTGGCAATATACTGGCCAACAGATTCCGTGCCAACTTTACCCCTCTCCCCCCCAAAGGACCTATCACAGTACCCATAGAATCCCAGGCACCCAATATTACTGCTGCACAGGTTAAAACTGCACTGTTCAAGGCCAAGAATACAGCTTCCATGGGACCTGACAACATCCCCAGCTGTGTTCTACATGAACTACAAAATGAACTGGCACCCCACCTATGTGCCCTGTTCAATCACAGCCTAACATCAGGCTTTATCCCTGCTGAATGATGCACTACTACAGTCATCCCTCTCCATAAAGGGTGAGTGACTACTGACCCTGGGAATTATCGCCACATTAGTCTGACGGGTCTGATATGTAAGGCTATGGAGCACATCATTATGGACCTAATAAATAAGGACATGAGAATTTCTAAACCCTGCATCCCATGCAATTTGGCTTTGTGAAGGGTAGATCATGCCTGCTCAACCTAGTTGACTTCTTCAAGTCAGTCACCAAAGCTGTGGATGAGGGCAAGGTAGTTCATACAGCCTACCTTGATCTGGCCAAAGCCTTCAATACCATTTACCACTCAGGAATCACAGATACACTCACTAAACTGGGCATCAACCCCTATATCACTAGGTGGGTGGCAAACTGGCTCACAGATAGAACCCACAGTATTAAAGTGCCAGACTCCAAGTCAGACTGATGACCAGTCATGATTGCAGTTCAACAGGGATCGGTCCTGGGTCCCCTCCCGTTTGGCATCTACTTCTCTGAAGTCCAAACCACACAAAGGGTCTCTGGCTGACCAGGTTCACAGAAAATTGCAAGCTGGGAGCCATTTTTGACTCCCAAGTGAAATAGACATCCTACAAAAAGGCCTCACTGACACCAATGATTGGTGCCAAAACCATGGCCTTAAACTCAGTGCCAAAAAATACATCATCATCCCCTTTGGAAAAAACTCTATGCCCATGAATTACCACATTGATGGAAATCAACTGAACACTGAAGGCGGCATAAGAGATCTGGGAACACAGGTTGATAGCAACCTCTCCTTTGACAAGCACATAACCACTGTGGTCAGAAAGTCTTTCTATGTGACACATCTCATTACCAAGGGTTTTGCATCCAGGAAGAAGGTCATCGTCTCCCTCTACTCCTCCCTCATAAGACCAATCATTGAGTACAAGGCCCCATTTGGTATGTACCTCACCAGACACCTGCAGCAACTGGAGAGACAACAAAAGTATCTCACAAAGAGGATACTAGGCCTTAAACACATGTTTTATATGGACGGACTAAAAAAATTCCAGTTAATCTGTCTCATTGCCTACTTAGAGGCGATCTCTGCTTGTCTTACAAAGCCATGTCTGACCCAACCCTGTAAGATATGCTACATCTAAAGAAATCCCAATCCCTCTGCTCCACACACTCCAGAGACCTCAACCTTATTACCTCAATCAACAGAACATGCTGAAGGGACAGGTTTTTAACCCACAGACTGTCCATACTCTGGAATTGACTTCCATTACACGTCAAACAGAGCACCTCACTAGCCCTCTTCAAGAGAAATCTTGATGAGTGGATGGGAAATAGAAAATTCATCCCGGGGATCACTTCAGTGGCTTTGCTCGATAGAGGCACTGGAAACTAACATCAGGCGGCATGATGCCAGGGCAATCCTATGGGCTAGGCTTGTAAAGGCCCTAGGGCCATTAGCCTAGTACTCACCTATGAAACTATAATGTTTCATACTACAAGTTTCCGAAACTCTTTGCGGATGGCCAAAGATCATTGTTATCATTTTGTTCAAATTCACAGTTAGGTTACTATTGGGACCACAGGATATTAAATTATTTTTGATGGTTTGTTTGTACTACGTGAACTTTCTCTTTAGTAACGTTTAACTCTGTAAAATTTTAGAACAGGAGTCAGCAACCTTTTAGTAGTATTGTGCCAAAGTAATGTTGCAAAGTCACTCAGCGTGCCAGCCTAGCCCACCATATTTTATATACAACTATTGAAACACATTAACTTGATCTTGGATCTTGTATTAACATGTTTCCAATACATTAAATGCACTTCTTGTGGCAGGCCTGCATGGAATTAGGTCATCTGCATATGTTATGGTCTGTTTGGGAGGCCAAAACCAGATCTTTAATGAAATATGAACACAAAATAGGACCTAACATAGAACTTGTATGACCTCCTGCCACTGCCTTCAGGGTGTCAATATCTGTCATACTCTTACCCAAAACAACATTAAAGGCCTTGTCCTTTAGAAATGTATTGAACCTTCCCAAATGCTCAAAGCCCATGCATCCAATTTTCAGTAGTCACTTACCATGACCAGGAGATTCAAATGTATTTATTTATTTGCATCTGATTACTAGGAAAAAAGCTCCAAAGTACTGCAAAATATTTTAAGAATAATTTTACAGTTTTTAAAAATAATACAAATAACAAACACTGTTTAAATAATTATACCTATTTCTAAAGTGACAGAAAGGGCACCTGTCATCAATCCATTTTGCATCTAAAAGTGGACACAGTGTCTATGATACAGAAGATAGTGGTATGCATATACAACTCTCTTCTCAAACTAATGCCAAGCAACAGCCAGGAATTAATGATAATATTTTTATATTTGGGGTTTTAAAGCAAAAGGCTTTGTTGGTATGAAAGCATATGGAGGGAAGATGTGGCTATGTAATTTAAACAGAAAAAAGAAAAGAAAAAGAAACTAAGGTACTCCGGCCAAGTGGTGTTTAATGTGTTGTACATTTGTATTTATATTAATGTGACATTTTAAGTGTAAAGTGGGTGGTGCAGCTTTTTACATGATTTTATTCTGTTTCATTTTATTTTGTTTTGCTTTTGTTTTAGGTACATGCAATGTAAACAGTATGTTGACTTAATTGTGTAAAACTTGATTATTGGACATTAACATAATTAATTGATCATGTGGTACGGGGAATGTATATAGAGTGAATGTGTGTTTGTGTCATTTAACTCTGATTATACCTGCAAAAGAATTATGGCAAAAGAGCTAAGTTTTTGATGCATTTTTAACTTGCTGGTAAAGATTACTAAGTGTCCGGTTACACGCTGTTGAGGCCATTTTTTTTTTAATTTTCCAAGTCGTGTGTTTCAATGCTCATTGCTGAGGTACTTCTGAAGCTAGTTTGCTCATAGAATAAGAGACTACACTTTTTACATAGACAGTTGCCCAAATACAGTCTTTGTCAGCAATTTATCAACAGGTTGTAGGGTGAAAATAGTGTTGTAATGCTAGACAGATATTTGAGATAATATAGGCAGTCACATTGCCTAAAAGTGGAAATTGCTTTCACTTATCATCTCATACAGGCCATCTGCAGCAACAATAGGAGTAATAGTGTATAAGAAGTAATCTGTACCATCTGCCTTTTGGAACTTATTCTTTGACAAGATGGCTGCATTATCTTCCTTCAAGGCCTTTTTTAATTTGTTTTCTACTTAGGTTACAAACAAAAAGTGCCAAGATTTTTTACTACTTCCTTTTGTTGTATTTAATCCCTTTTCTTGTAAAGTGTATTTTCTTACTCTAAATGTATATTTTTTACTGTAGTTACTTCAGCAGACCTATATTTCTTAAGTTTAATAAATTGGTGTTTTTGTTTACTGTATGCTGATCACTTCCTGATTCCATTTTATGCAGCCTTGCCTTCTGATAATCCATTAGAGGACAGAAACAGTTCTGTATCGGGCTGGCATGTTTTTTGCTGCCTGCAGCAGATTTGAATAAAAAGTAACCAAAATGCAGCATGATCAGTTAGTCAGACAATAAATCAAGAAATACTCATACTTTTATTCAAGTTAAAGGTAAAAAAAATAAGATGGGTCAGGATAAGATAGTTAGTAAGGTGTATAGGGCTTGGAAAACAGTGTCATTAAATGGATGCAAAATTAGTAAATCACTATCAATGGATTGACTGACCACTTTTACAGAGAAAACTATGGATGTGTGAATCACAGAAATTTAGGATTTGTCCAGAATACCAATTACAGAAGAAAAGAAAGAGAAACCATAGGAAAGTGAAGTGTTTTAACAGCCTTGAAAGCTGATAAAAACTCTTGGCACTGTTGGACAGACAGCAGCATACTTGACTTCTCTGATTAAGAATTCTGGGCAAATCTAAAAATAAATGGAGAACAAAGGATTAAATCAGGGACAGTTTTTAGATATGTCTAATTCACTTAAAAGTTAACAGAACAACAGATTTTGCATCCACATGCATTTTCTGAACAATAAGAAACATGAAACTCAGTCTGGCATTATTGACTGACTGCAGTTTTCATAGATTTACCAGAAATTCAAAACCTCTGCTAGAGACAGGGCAAACCTATGAGGCAAAATCAGGGCTAGCCGAGAGGCATGGGTGCTGCTCTGTGGAATTAACAAATGTAAAAGCTGTAGGCATTTCAGTATAACACTCTCTATTATAGTTGTCTACTATGGAATGATCATTTTACTATGACAATCTCAGATATGACCAGCATATTCTACACACCATTAAATCTACACACCAATAACTAGGCTTCCTTTAAAGGATTAATGGATTCCTTACAGATACTGCAATAAAAACTCTAGTCTCAAACTTCTTACTGTCAGCTCTCTTATACACTGCTCTTATCCTAACAAACATAAACAATACTCAAGGACACTTGCCTCCTGCTACAATAAAATGGCTAAATTTGCCATCAATCTCCTTCACAGGACCCATCATTGCCATGGCTTAAAGCAATTAAACTGGCTTGAACTGCACAACTACCTGACATATTTGCAACTAAATATAGCACACAAACTCATTCATCATCCAGAAAAATGCCCTGCACTAAAAAGCATGTTACTGCCCTATTGGCTAGCAAGGGATCTCCGTTCTAGGAACAAATTCTTACTTCTCAAAAATAAGTCAAATAATTTTGCAGGAGACTTGCTCTATTCCCAGTACTCTGGAATAGTATCTCCACAAAAATGAAACTCTCAGACAAACTCAGTATTTTAAAACAACTGTTTAAACAACACCTTAACCAATCCTGACCCTACACATGCTCAGCATCAGACTAAGACTTTGTGCTCACCATAAGATACTCTCCAAATACTCCCCATAAACAGAATAGTGTCAACCTTCTGAAATGACAAAATGATTTTTATACATAATTGTATACATAACTGCTGCCTGTACAATCCACCAAGTTCCACTTGAGCTTTCTCTTTAGTAACTTTTAACTCTGTAAAATTTTAGAACAGGAGTCAGCAACCTTTTAGTAGTATTGTGCCAAAGTAATGTTGCAAAGTCACTCAGCGTGCCAACCTAGCCCACCATATTTTTATATACAACTATTGAAACACATTGAATTGATCTTGGATCTTGTATTAACATGTTTCCAATACATTAAATAACTAGTTATGATCACTCTCTCTCTCTCTCTCTCACTTTTTCTCTGTCCCTCCGATCTCTCACACACAGTAGCTGCTGCTTTCATGCATGCATTCAGTCACTCTCGCTCTCTCCGATTGCTCACACACAGTCTGTTCAGCTTTCATACATGCACTCACTCACTCACTCACTCACTCACTCATTCACTCACTCACTCACTCACTCACTCACTGATCTCTCATACACAGCTGCTTCTGCTTTCATACATGCATGCATGCATTCACTCACTCACTCTCTGTCTCCGTTTCTCCAGTCTCTCACACAGTCTCTTTAGCTTTCATACATGCATTCACTCACTCTCTCTCTCTCCCTGATCTCTCACACACACTCACTTTTGTTTTCATACATGTATTCACTCTCTCTCTCTGATCTCTCACCCAGTCTCTTCGGCTTTCATACATGCACTCTCTCTCTGTCTCTCTCACAATTCAATTTTTTATGAGATCATAATTACTGTACTTCAATTCACTCAGCGTGCCATTGAAAATCATTCCACTTGCCATGCTTAGCACGCGTGCCATAGGTTGCCGACAACTGTCTTAAAATGTATAAATGTAAGTATGTGAGTAACTACTGTATGTGTATAAGTGTAAACAGAAATGTAACTGCTCTGTGTTTAACTGGAACCAAGTATAATGCAATGTAAACAAATGGAGCTTTTCTCCCCAGACATCTGTTGAAAACAGGTACTGCTCAGTCGGACTTTCCAGATAAACAAAGATAAATAAATAAATAAATACATAAATATAAAAAAAAAAACTGCATCTTCATTTTCACAGATACACAAATTATTCTAAATATTTTTCTTTTAGCACTAATTCCTTGTGGTATAACATACAGACACACTGTACAGTAGGTGATTAACACATCGATAGTGTTCTCCCTAAAATTCACTGGTAGTGAATAATTTATTAAAGGGTGACATTTGTTTTATTACACTGTATGCCAAGCACTATACACCTTGCTAAGAATCATAGTTCCATCTTACGTTTGTTACCTTATACTTGAATATAACTGTCCCCGGGATTCAATAAAGTCTACACTAAGTGTACACTGTTCTGAATGAACAGACAATACAGACATAACTCATACTTTCTTCCTCCTAATTTTAGTTTTCCTACTGATATTCTTGCAGCTTTAAATATTGATGGGATTCATAAAGGTTACCACAAAGTGTAGACCATATGTACATTTAGTGTAATCTTTCTGAGTGACTAGAAAGCCCAAAAAATGTGATAACAATTTTACTGAATACATACCATGTACACTTAGTGTATACTTAGTGTAGGCTTTATTGAACCTGGCCCTGTGTTTATTTATTTATTTTTATTTATTAAATGATGGATTGTGCTGCATTCTGGTTACTTTGTAATAACATCTGCTACACTATACTAAAAACATACCGACCCACTACAGAACTGTTTCTCCCCTGTAATACATCATCAGATGGGGGAGCTGGATGCCATGGAATCAGGAAGCAATTGAACGGTTGCTCAACATACAGCAAACAGAAACAGTTTATTAAACTTAACTATAGGTCCACTGAAGTAATTTAAGTAAAAACTATACATTTTAGAATAAGAAAGCCCACTTTACAAGATGAGGGCATAAGCTTTGAATAAAACTCAAAGTGACTTATTATGAAAGCTTATTTTTTTCTGAGTTAAATGGCTTTGCCCATCATTGTAACTAATCTGATTTGACTTAAGTGAGGATCTCAAGAGAGTTCTGATAGATGTATCTTCCATTTAGACAAAGAATATCACTGTCCCTTAATTACTTCCTAGCAATGTTGGTTATTCATTGATATTTGTTTCCTTTCACTCCTATTAGTGCCAGGAAAATACCAAGGGCTGCATTAATAACATATTAGGATTTGTTTTCCGGGATAGAGCATTGATCTCCAGACCATGGACCTTTTTCAGATTCAGCCCGGGAGTAGTGTCTTGTTAACTGACTTGCTCAGAGTCACACATTTAGACAATGCAGGCTGAGGGAATCAAACCTTGTACCACTAGACCAGAGGAAAAAATAAAACTCGTTAACAGCTGCTTAATCCTCTAAGACAACTTCCAGACACAGTACTATTAGTTTCCTCTAGTATCTTCTCCCTTTGCATTTCCATCATAAAGGGTGGGCTCCTACCTGCCCGGGAAGAACACTCTTTTCCTTACTGAGATATGGCAGGGGGGCTTTGTCACTCTTTTCCCTACTTAACATATTTTGGAGCTGCAGCTACAATTACTGGTCAAATTAGAAAATGTCTTAAAATGTAACTACTCCTGCACTCACTCACTTGCCTCAAAATAGTACCTTATAATTACATAACAGATACTATGACAAATTCCAGAAGGACATAAAATTAGATTTCCCAGAAAGCTAAAATTGAGAGGGAGATAGAAAGACTGCAAGATCATGATGGAGCAGGAAACATTGCAAACTATGATTAAATTGTGTTTTCTTTTCATGCGGTTATCTTGATGATATGTTAAGATGAAGAAAAAGTATCTTGTGATGAAAACAACTTGAAATTTGGGATGAGATTTCCTCCTCCTCCTCACAATGTCTGTTAAGGTTGAAACATTTGCTAGATGCATGTGTATTTGTTCAAACTGTGCCTCCAGGTTAAACTTTCCAACTGAGGTACACAATTTGCCATCTGTGACTGACAAGATACTCTTAAGAACATTGACTCAATCAGAATGCAGTCAGTAGCTAGATTTAAGATGCTTTATAGGGTCTGTAGCTAGAAAAAGGATCTTGCTAATTATTTTGTTTTCTTAGGGCTATAAACATGAGGAGATGTTGCTGCATCTCCTTTATAGAAATTGCCTACATGATGCCACAGACAATGTGACAGATATCAGAATGATAATTTCACAGCAAGCCAAATTCCAATTCCACAGCAAGGTGTGTGGGAAACCAATGAACAGCTTCTAGCATAAGACACTGAAAAAGTACAGTTGTGTAAAATCTTACCATAACAGTAGATGTCCATTATTCTTTGCTTAAGGGATCTCCTGCCAAGGATAGCCGTCCATCCGGTCAGTACACCAAAACCTGGCACTGTACATCACATGTATGCTCCCCAAAGACTTAGGACATAAAGGTGGTGTACAGATGCAAACACTCAGAATTGAAGCAGCCCCAGGAGGGACAAAACACCTCAGAGACAAAGATAAACATATGCATCCAAAAGGAAAAATAGAGAAGGAGATGGGCCCCTCAACCAGGAGGGTAACAGAACACAGGTCAAGAGTCAGGACAGAGGGGGAATGTAGGGAGGGACAACTATTATTATGGTAAGATTTTACACAACTGAACTATGTCCTTTCATATCACTGTTGCAGTATTCTTCTCCTTAGGGAGAGTGCAAGAGCTCAAAAGGAAGACTGAGGATAGAAAGGTAAAGAGGAAAACTCCACAATCACATGCAGAATAAACTACCAACACCTGTTCTGACCCTGAAAATAACACCCAACTTGTAATGTTTAGTGCAAGTATGAACAGAGGACCAAGTAGCAGTCTCAAGGATAGAACTGGTATCCACACCCTTGAAAAAGGCACCAGAGGGGGCAATTCCCCTATTAGAATGTACTTTTACAAATAGGGGGAAGAAACATTTGCAATGAAGAGAGTAACATAAGGAAATGGCCTTTAAAATCCAAGAGGAGATGGTTTGCTTAGAAACAGCCAAACCCCAAAGTCCTGGGATGAAAATAATCAAAAAGCTGTTTAGAAATGTGAATAAATTTAGTTTTATCTAAATAATATCTGAGCTGTCTATGCAAATCCGAGGTGTGAAGAACCTACTCATTGGCAGACTGTGGAGAAGGAAAAATGGAAGGAAGATGAAAAGGCTGATTAAGAGACAACTCATTGACCACCTTGGGCATACAAGAAAGATTAGAATGAAGAGACATCCTGTCTCTATGAAAAAACTAAAAAAGGAGAAATAGCCATGCGATCCTGAAGCTCAGATGATTTCTTGGCTGAAGTAAGAGCCAAAAAAAGAACAGTCTTCCAAGTACAATTCTGATAGGGAGCTGAAGAACCATGTTCAAAAGGAGTCTGAGTCAACTTTTCAAGTACAAAATTCAGTTCCCAAGAAGGTGGAATTGGTTTTCTAGGAGGCCTGATATGAAGGACGGGTTTAAGAAATTTCTTGACCTCAAACCAAAAGGCTAGAGGAGGATTCAAGGGCAGACAAGCAGAAATTGCTGACTGCGAGCTTTAACTCAAAAATATTCCAACTCAGCATGGAGCAGATCACACACATAAGAAAGAACCAGAAGAACCTCCAGAACTACGGGATCCTGATGATGACAGCAGCATCAGACAGAAAATCTCTTCCATTTGGACATATGGTATTTTCTGGTAGTGGGTTTCCTGGCCTCCTATAGGACCCAGAGCACGTCCTCAGAAAAGAGGTCCCTAAAAGGGATCAAAACCCTATCAACCACAGCTGAAGAGTGGACAGGCGAGGATGGACAAGAGATCCCTTGTCTTGTGTGGGAAGATCCACCTGGTCAGGTAAAGTGTGGTAATTGCCCCTGGCCAGATGAGACAGAAGGGGCAACCAATGGTGGCTGGGCCAAAAGGGAGTCACCAGTAAGATTTTGGGACACTCCTGCCTGATCTTGTGCAGAACCTATGGCACCAGAGGGAGGGGTGGGAAAGTGTATAGAAACATCTCTTTCCATGAAAAAGTCCTCTTTCCAAGTCAGAGATTTTGGGACTCTGGTACATAATAGTGGAAGTGGTCTGTTCAGGGGGAGGTGAAGAGATCCACTTGAGGAATACCTATTGAAGGACAATGTCCAGGAACACATCTCTGTGAAGCATCCATTTATGAACTTGTGTTCTGGACCTGCTCAAAGAGTTTGCCACTAGATTGTGCTCAGAAGGAATGTAAACTGTCTGAAGAGTCACTTGATACTGGACAGCTAGACCCCAGACCTGAAGAGCCAGTTTGCAAAGGAGGTAGAACCACATGCCCTTCTGCTTGTTGACATACCACATCACTGTGGTATTGTCGGTGAAGACTTTGAGGGACCTGGGATGAAATTGGAAAGATAAGCCTGAAGAGCCAAAAGCAAAGCTCTCATCTTCTTTATACTGATATGATCCAACTTCTGATGAGGAAGACAGAGACTGTGGACCTTTAGGAGGCCACAAGAGGCACCCCACCCCCTGTCTGAGGTGTCTGTGAAAAGTTACTGAGGGGAGTTGGGGCTTAAAAAGGAAGCCCTGAATTGAGAGGGAGCTGATGAATCCACCACTGAAGCTTGAGCTTGAGACAATCAAGAAAAGGAATGGGGAACTCCAGAGTGTGGCAATTTTGAAGTCACACTGATTTGAGGTACCACTGAATTTTCCTCACATGAAGCCTGGCGAGAGGGGAACAAGGGAATGGTGGGAGCCATGAATCCCAGGACCCTTATAATTTCCCTGACTGTGACAGAGGAGAGAGGAAGAAGAGGCTGGACAAAGATCATCAGAGACAGAGCTTTTAGAACAGGAGGAGATGCCAGCTTTGGAATGGTCTGTTGCCTGTATCCAAGGAAAACATGATCCTGGGAAGATGTCAGAACTCACTTCTGGAGGTTTATGGTGAACCCCCAACTGTGAAAAAAATAAATGGTAAACTGGGAGTCCTGTAGCAGATTGCTGAGAGAAGGAGCTTGAAAAAGCAGATAGTCTAGACAGGGAAAAATCTGTATACCCTAAAGCCTATGAAAAGAAATGACAGGAGTGAGGCATTTGGTGAATACTCTTGGGGCAGTAGAGAGGCCAAGGGGCAAAGCAGAGAACTAAAAATGAAGGAAGAGACAGAAAAACTTAAAAGTTTCCTGAAAAAGGATGAATGGGATGTGAAGATATGCATATCTGAGATCCAGAGACACCAGAAATGCCGGGGGAAGCAAAAGGGAAAATGATGTCTGAAGGGATAACATCCAAAAAAGGGATCCTGACTAAGGTGCTGAGCAGGGAAAGATCCAGAATTGTTCTCTGTGTACTGTTCTTTTCGGGATACAAAAACATTGTGGAATAAAGCCCGCTCCCCACCTGGGTGGGAGAAAATGTCTGAATGGTGCCCTGATTGTAGAATCTCAGGGAAATAATGAAGCTGGTCTCAAGGAGGTTGAGTCATGACCCGCGAACAACCACATATGTGGTAGCCCCCTAAATACAGAAAATGTAATAAGAGATCTGGGGACCCAGGTAGATAGTAATTTCTCCTTTGATAATCATATTGCCAAGGTGGTTAGAAAATCCTTCTATGTGGCCCACCTAATCACAAAAGGGTTCACATCTAGAACAAAAGAGGTTATTGTGCCCCTCTACTCATCACACCCATCATTGAGTACAATGCCCCATTTAGGATGTACCTTACAAAACACCTGCAACAGCTGGAAAGACCACAGAAGTACCTCACCAAGAGGATTACTGGCCTTAAACATATGCCCTATGCAGCCTGACTGAAGAAACTCCAGCTGAACTCGGTTGCATACTGCTTACTCAGAGGTGATCTCTACCTGACATACAAGGCCATGTCCAACCCAGAATTGATGGACATATTCCACCTAAAAAAAAAACAAATACCCAAAAGCCACACACTCTAGGGATCTAAACCTCACCACAAAGATAAGCAGGACATGCTGGAGGGAACGATTCCTGTCTCAGAGACTCCCCATGCTTTGGAACAGGATTCCAATCTACATTAGGCAGAGCCCCTCACTCACTAACACTCTTCAAGAGAAACCTTGATGAGTGGATGGGAAACAGAAAATTTACCCCGGGGATCACTGCAGTGACTCTGCTGGACAGAGGCACAGGGAACTAATGGCTCTGCTCGACTGAGGCACAGGGAACTAATCTAAGGGGCAGCATAAACCAACACATTCTGGCTAGGCTTATAGATGCCCTCAGGCAGATAGCCTTGTACTTACCTATGAACCTATGTAGGACATAGGCAATCTTACATTTATATAAGGGCCCATCTCTGTACTGGAAGAATGCAAAATTCCTGTAATCACAGCTGCACAGGTAAAAAACACACTCTCCAAAGCCAAGAACACAGCATCCATGGGACCTGACAACATCCCAGGCTGTGTTCTACATGAACTACAGAGTGAACTGGCACCCCACCTAAGTACCATGTTCAGTCATAGCCTCACCACAGGCTTTGTGCCCACTGAATGGTGCACAGCGATGGTTATCCCACTCCATAAATGGGGAGCCACCACGGACCCCGGGAACTACCTCCCCATTAGCCTTATGAACCTGGTCTGCAAGGTTATGGAACGTATCATTATGGAACTTATAAACAATGACACTGGTAATCTCCAAACTCTGGACCCCACCCAGTTTGGGTTTGTAAATGGCAGATCATGTCTCCTAAACCTGATAGACTTCTTTGAAGCAGTCACCAAAGCCGTAGATGAGGGTAAGGTGGTTCACACAGCCTATCTAGATCTTGCCAAGGCTTTTGACACCATCCCCCACATTGGAATTATAGATAAATCTCTATGTCATAAGATAGTTTGCCAATTGGCTTACTGACAGAACCCACACTGTGAAAGTAGCAGACTCCAAATCCGACTTCAGACCAGTGACAAGTGGAGTACCACAGGGTTCAGTGCTCGGTCCTCTCCTGTTTGGTATCTACTTCTCAGAAGTACAGCTAACACAGAAGGTCTATGGCTAATGAAGTTTGCAGATGACTGCAAACTAGGAGCCATAATCAAAACTCCTAAAATTTGTGGACATCCTACAAAAGGGCCTCACTGAGACAGATACCTGGGGTCAAAGCCATGGCCTCAAGCTCAATGCCAAAAAGTGCATTGTCATCCCTTTTGGGAAAAACTCTGTACCCATGAACTACCACTAACACTGAAAATGTGATAAGAGACCTTGGGACACAGGTGGACAGTAGTCTCTCCTTTGATAATCACATCACCACAGTAGTCATGAAATCCTTCTACGAAGCACTCCTCATCACAAAAGGTTTCTCATCCAGGAAAAAAGAGCTCATTGGCCCCCTTTAGCCGTCACTCATTAGACCCATTATAGAGTACAATGCCCCTTTTGGTATGTACCTCACAAGACATCTACAACAACTTGAAAGGCTGCAGAAATACATGACAAAGAGGATTACTGGCCTCAAACAGATGCCCTATGCAGACCGCCTCAAAAAACTCCAGCTTTACTCCATCACATATCGTCTACTCAGAGGCGATCTCTGACTAACATACAAAGCTATGTCAAACCCAGAGCTGTTGGACATGCTCCACTTAAAGAAATCCCAATCCCTCCGAGTTACATGCTGTAGGGACCTAAACCTTGTCACCACAATAAACAGAACATGCTGGAGGGATAGATTCCTTTCCCAGAGACTTCCCATACTCTGGAAGAAACTACCTATCTATACCAAACAAAACTCCTCATTAGCACTCTTCAAGAAAAATCTTGATGATTGGTTGGGAGATAGGAAATTCACCCCGGGGATCACTTCTTTGGCTCTGCTCAACAGGGGCACAGGAAAATAATTTTCTTGTGTGGCGAAAGCCAGGGTACCATTTTGGCTAGGCTTATATAGGCCCTAGGGCCAATAGCCTACTACCTACCTATGAACCTATGAACCTATTAAAATAAACTATGGCAGCGCAATCTCAGTTGCAAATATTGTACCTTACAAACCATGTTAACACAAGTATAGCTGCAAACATGATACATCACTTTTAATATTAGTGTTATACTAATTTACAGATATAAAGGAGTGACTGTGATTATCAAATATTTTTCAAACATGATAAAGGGAAGGAAGAATATAATGAAGACTTTGTGTACAGGAATGTCTGAGTGAATTGTTTGACCTTTACAGTCAACTGTTCAGTGCTAAATTTCTAACATCACAGTTGGTTTATCATAATCAAAACAATTTCTTGAAGTGATAGATGCTTGTGTTCTGCTGCTTGCTTCCTATGACCAATAAACTTGCGCACAAAGTAATTTGTATTCTGACTTCTTGAAGCTCACTGAATCTCAGAGAATGAGTGACAGAGTGTTGCCTGTCAGTGACCGACAGAGTGAGAATATAAGTAACGGAGGTGTAGGCCTGCCAGTTATGAGTGATTGTCCAGGCAATCGCAATGCAAGCACAACAGTTTTTGAGGACTTTGGTGGATCCAATGAATGGCTTGCAAAATCAATGGATAAAGAACTGTATCAGTGTAAATAGATCATCCTCCAAGATGAAACCATACTTTTCAACTGTCCAGATTTTCACAGAATGTCCAAATATTTGCCTTATATATTTAATCTGTTTTTCATAAAATGCTGAGTTTTCTGGAATCACTGATGATTGAAGTCACTAAACAGTGGCATACTTTTAAGTTTCAGACGTCATATCCTTCAGAAAATACATGCTAGCACAAATCCTGTTATTCTAACAACAGTCTAGGTTTATAAGTTCAATAATTAAAATCTGTCCATATATTTTGGCTTTTGTACCCCTTATTATTTTAGGTTTATTAGGTTTTCTTACACTACGAGGTTTAGCAATATGGATGAAACCTATCAATGTAAGTAAAGTTATAATGTTCTCTATTTGCATTGCCTAGCATTTTATTAACAGCTATTTGCATTACATAAGTATATGTACTAGCCTAGGTCCTGGACAATGCCCATTACATAGACACTGGCTCTTGGCTCCTGTTTAAAATTCATATGGGTTATAATTATATTTGCTATTCTAAACTGTTCCAATGTATAGTCTGGTTTATCAAGTATAGCTTAAGCAGCCCAGTCATAGACTCCTACTGAGGCAGCTAATTCAAGGCATAATATAATAATGCTCCACAACAAGCCAGTAAAAAACTGCAGCATTTAATGCAATATTCTGCTCAGTTTCAGGCACTAGGTGTGGCCCAACTTAAGTCCAGCAAAGCTGTCATGAACTTCGCCCCTTAACCTGAATTTCAGTTCTGTCATTGGTTTCTAATACAACCTTTATCAAGCTAGGGTATTATCATACTACTGCTAATTTTCACTTTAGAAACCTAGTAATATTCAAAACAGAGAGGACAGCAACATTACTTCCAGGACAGAGAAAAACAACGGAACAAATTCAGCACTGAAGGCATTATGAAGCTAATTGTGTTTCCTTTCAGGAGTGAGCTATTTCTTTCTTCAGAAAGGCCTCTTTTTTTAAACCAAGACATCTCTTTTCCAGCACTGTCCAAAGGCTATGCCTAGTCTGCTTTGAGAAAATGTAGTCAGAGGCTTCCTGTCTTGTTTTCCTTTTCTTGCAGGGAGAAGGTACATAACATGCTGAATCTACATGTTTCTGATCCAGTTTACTACAGAAATGTCAACAAAATATCTCGTTTATTAATTCTTGCTTGCTAATTACTTGCACGACTTACAGTCACGAGCCTTGACTCATATATAATAGACCTGTCACTCCATTAGCAAAAGTTCAAGTTGCCTTAGTTTTCTTTCAGTTATATAATTAAAAAATATTCTCCTTCAGATAACTTTGAGATAATGCTGTAGTACACCCACCCTGGTACAGAAATAAATATGTTTTATTGAACTCTGTACTGATAATTTACAGCAATTATTGCTATGTGCATACTTCCAAATTCAGCAA